>NC_143511.1:48776757-49087280 GCF_031878675.1 Megascapheus bottae | reverse complement strand
AGGTTCTGGGGACCTGGATCTCTTCTCAGTGTACTTTCTTTTCTTCCTGGATCAAGATGTGAGCGGTTTACTCCAGAACACACACTTTCTAACAAGAACCCTGAGAAGAGGTCCCCAAGTAATGGAATCCCCCAAATGTGGACAAGGAACTTCAAAACTGTGAGTTTTTTTCTTCTCTACAAATTAATTGCTGATGGTGTTTCATTGTAGTGAGGCAAAGCTGGCTGACATGGTAGTACTGGTGACAATGAGTGAATCTTCCACCTCTCACAATTGGAACTTCAGTTTCTCAGAGGCAGCTTTTTACAGCATATTTGTTCAGATACTCTGGGCATTTTCTCTCTAATCACAGAAAAAAAAGTGCATTTTTATTTTTTTTGTCAGTCATGGAACATGAACTCTGAAAAGTGCATTCTAAGCAGTTTTATTCTGAATGTCTATTTGTAACTCCTCAAAGAGTTGCTCAAATTAATTTATACCTAGTTCTGATGGTCTATCCTTAAATAGTCCTAATTCTTCTTAAACATCAGGCTTTTAGAAACTGATTTCTACAGAAGGTTATTCTTCTAAAATACTGTAAGTTATAGCAGTTAACAGTTGTACTGTGTAGAGCCAAAGCACATTAACATGTCCAACCTTGAATAGTCTGCCTGTATTTTGTTTCTTTTTTTCTTTTTTTGGTTCATTTACTAACTCAATCAAATATGTCATGGTTTCTTCCTGAAACAACCTGTTAATATGATAATGTGGGTTTGGATAATACATAGTGTTAAAGCAAATGCTTGTGCAATTGTCACATTCTAGTTTGACAGAATTGTGGTGAATGTCAGATGGGAGAGGGCAAAATCAAGATATTTATCAAATTTTAGAGTCTGATCTGGCTTTTTCATATAGACTCTTGATTACTATTGAGTAAAAATTATGATATAATTGCTTAGGACTGGTGGACCAACAAAGCAAAGATTTAATGTCAAGGATTCAAACAATCATGAAAACCAGCTGAGATGCTTGATGCTGTCTATGGAACTGATGAGTAGCTTAATGTTGATTTGATGATTTTCATAGCAAATTCATGAAATAAACAACATCCATCTTTCTGGCAACTATTTTCTACAAAAACAAAATGAAGCAATGCTAATGAATACAGGGGTAAAATAAAGTAATAATAATATATGGGTGCTAAGTTGCATGGTTTCAGATGGTTTTGATTTTGGCAACAAATATTTTTTGAAAACATAATTAGGGAATGCTAAACATGAACATGAGGCTGAGAGTACACTGGGATGAGAACAAGTAAAAAATAAATTTCACAGGCAGGCACGGTGGCTCATGCCTGTAATCTTAGCTACTCAGGAATTTGAGTTCAAAGCCATCCCTAGCACTAAAGAACATGAGACTCTTATCTCCAATTAATCACTAGAAAATGGGAAACGGGGCTGTGGCTCAAGGGGTAGGATGGTAGCCCTGAGCTGAAAAGTTCAGGGACAAGGCCCAGGCCCAGGCTCAGGCCCAGGGGGAGGGTGGTAGCTTTCAGCTGAAGAGCTCAGGAACAGTGCCCAGGCCCAGAGTTCAAGCCCCATGACCCACAAAAAAAATAAATGAATTTTACAAAGCTTCAGTTATATACAACAGTATACATAAATCTTACCAATGTGATGTTGAGAATGCAAAAGAATGCATGCAGCATAATTCCAGGTTTAAATGTAAAAAGCTACCAAGGTAACTGAGTTGTCTTACTTCTGAACATATTCATGGATGGGTAACTTAAAAGGGAATCTGAAATTACTGTCATCAGAATGATAAATCATTTAGAGAGGAGAGAGAACTGTGATCTGGAAGGGATACACAAATGCTCTGGGGATGCTGGGGATGCTCTGAATCTTTGTTATAATTATACAAGTATTGGCTTAAGGGTCAGTTTTAAATGCTAACTGTTTTCAGTTTGTATTTCACAAAAAAATGTAAAATTAATGTTTATTAGTATTATAGTGTGATATCATCTGATAAGTGCTATGACAGGGTGCCAAAAGACCAATGGAAACTGAAACAATATTTTATGACAGATTTAATTAACATTAATGTGGAAACTCAAACTATATATTTAGCCAAAATTTCTTTAAAACAATAAAATTGTGTAATTTTGTATATACTAAAGTGTCTCATTAAATTCAGTGAAGTTCATGGGGTTGAATTTTTATGCTCATGATGTATATATAACATGACTCTCCTAAATTTTCTGGTAAGAGAGGATGATTTTCTTGATTAGGATCACGTCTGTGAAGCTTGAAATATAACAGTAGAATTTAATGATATTTAGGAATTCTCATTATGAATTTGGGTGATTATTGAAAATAGGAGATGAAAATGTCAATGAGATATATGTCGATGTTTTTGCCAGAATAGGAAGAATAACAGTGGGTTTTGAAGATGATGAAAAATATGATTGGAACATTTTGAATTAGATGTACCCATGGGGTACCCAAAGGCACATCTCCTTTGGGGGAGCAGGTCTGAAGCTTCAATGGGAGTTAGAGACTGTAGTTTGGAACTAGAGAGGGACTACAAATCCTCACAAAACAGATCCTATTTGAAGCCAGGAAAATGGGTGGACCAGGAGAAGGTGAGAAGCCTGACAGAATTTTTGCAGTTTCAGAACTCTCACCTGCTGCATGAACAAAATGACCATAGTTTCATATTTTAGGTGTAATTTGGACAGAAATGAAACAAATAACTTTTATTTATTATTTAATTTATTATTTTTTCTTATTCTTACCAGTGAGAGCAAATGTTCAGGATTGTTACTGAATCAACTCTATTTTTAATTTGCAGCAATTTAAGCATCTCCTGAAAGTAAAATATTTTTTACAGATTTCACATGCATGTAACTATTCAGGAGGCAACAAGTACAAGAACAAAGTGACTATTTGTATCCAAAAGGTTTCTATTATAGAGAGTTGTTATGGAACAGAATGGTTCCTAGTAATTCCTGTGTAACTCCCCGATTTCCAGGGTTGAAGCTCAAGGACAGATATCCCAGTGATGACAAATGTAACTAGACTGGTAAAAAGCTCAGCATTAGTTCCCTCACACTGGGTTCATAAGGTCTTTTAGTGGCTTGATGATATCTCTCCTCCTTGGTTTTATATGTCATACTCTTTTAGTTGGGAACTAATTTCTTGCTCTGGGCAACTTCTCACAGACTAAAATTTGGTGTTATTTAAAAGTGCTAGAATTTTCTACTTGGGCATTTGGACTTTGGGATGTTCCAACTTTACTAAGTCCCTTACTTTTTGAGGTAGCTTTAAAAAATAACCTTATATATGCGGGAAAGTTTTGAGTATCATAGAAAGAACTCTTATACACCCTATATCCAGATTTACAAATTGTTTTATCATTTGTGTTATTATTTCTCTCCATGAGTACCCTGAATGTTAGCAATATTATATGTACTGTATTTTTTTATCTTACATGAGGACGGTCTCTTAAATAACCCCCGTGCAGTTGTCTACATTATAAAATATAACTTTGATGTGATACTATTTTAATCCACATCTCTATTCAAATTTTATTGATTATTCTAATAAGATTCTTTATATCTGTTCTGTGAGGATCCAAATGCAGCATTGCACATCATAATTGTTGTCATGTTTCTTTTGTTTTCACTCTGGCAGATTTCCCCTTCTTTGACCTGGTTATTTTGAATAGTATAGGTCAATTATTCTGTAAAATGTCCCTCAATTTAGGGTTGTCTATTTTCTCATGAGTAGATTTAGATTCTTCATTTTGAAATATTTCCTTCAAAATGAAGGCCTTAGCTATTTTTGTAAGTGGAAGTAGAGAATTGTTCTTATTTATGTAGTCTTCTTTAATGCTGCATTTTTTACTTTATTATTGGTTATGGAGTCAGTTATTTTTATCTGGTATATTCAATAATCAAAAAGGTATTTTTAAAGGGCATGTGTGTTAACTAAATCCAGGGTGTATTATCCAGGTATGGTAGATTTAGGTGACTCACATGGTTCTATGGTGGAGGTCGATGTGTGTGTGTGTGTGTGTGTGTGTGTGTGTGTGTGTGTGTGTGTGTGAGAGAGAGAGAGAGAGAGAGAGAGAGAGAGAGAGAGAGAGAGAGAGAGAGAGAGATAGACAGACAGACAGACAGACAGACAGAGAGCCCATGTTATCATAGCAGAAATTCTGTGACACCCACCTTGTACCAAGAGAAGCATTTCCTTCCCAAAGGACTACTAACATCTGCTACTTGGCAGTCTCCTGCATTAAAGCCAAAACAAGCCAGACTAAGCTAAAATGGAAATTCTAATAGTTATTCTGCAGAGTGAGTTCAAAAAGATTATGTATCCTAGAAAAGTCAATATTTGAAATTGGTTCATTGAAGTCTCTTTAAACAACCATATTAGCAGAAAATAAAAACTATTTAAATGCTTTTTTTAACCTTACTCTATTCTTGGTTATAGAATTATTTTTTATCTGGTATATTTAATAATCAAGAAGAAGAATGCCCATGTGCTAACAATCTAGGCACAAGAACATCAGTGCCAGTTAGGACAAATTAGGAAAATAAATTCCAGTTTAACCAGGAAAGTTATTATTTAGCCATGGAGGCTGTTTCCATCTAAAACCAAGAAGCCAGAGTTTTGCACAAGCTCCCTGAGGAGTCATCTTCCCAGTTTACTGATGTATATACATTAGCTATAGGGGAAAAGATTATAATTCCTTTTAAGACTGATTCTAGTTATCTCTTCAGTAATATTTTTGTCGCCATTCTGTTTGGAGTTAAAAATTATTTGAGAGATCGGAAGATTGCTGTTCAAACCAACCCAGACAAGAAAGCCCATGAGACTCTTATCTCCAATTAACCACAAAAGAAAAAAAAAAAAGCTAGGGCTCAAGTGGTAAACTGCTAGCCTCAAGCACAAAAGCTTAGGGACTGTGCACAGGCCCTGAGTAGTTCAAGGTCCAGGATTAATGTTCATGCACACACACACACACACACACACACACACACACAAATGCAAGTGTGTACACCTCTGTACACACACACGCACACACATACACCAAATCCCCAGGAGCCATTAACTAAGTCAATTGTATTTAGCCATGGCAATCAAGAGTCTGAATGGCTAGAGTCGTCTGAATGAAATACCCCCTAGATACCAATGATGGATCGAGCAAACAAAGAATACAGAAACCCACTTAAATTTAAATTCAGATAAACAGGGAATAATGGTTTAGTATTAGAAGAGCTTAAATATTGGGTCTTGAATTTTATCTGTCAACCTTTCTCAGAAGAAATGACATCTTTGTAATCCCTTTCTGCACTACTCTGAAGACTTCTGAAGTACTTGTGAATCAATCTTGGAGAATACCCTCTTGGGCTTTCACATAATACCTTTTAATTCTAATGGGTCATCAGCTTTCCAAGCTTATAAAGGTTTAGAAACATCAGTTTGGAAAGGGGAGGGGACTGTCAGAGAACACTGAAATATGAACAAGAGATTGCAGCCAGGGAAAAAAAAGATTAACTTTGAAAATCAGATGTAAGAATTAAAACAGCACTGGGTCACCACAGATTAAGAGAACAAACTATTCTTATTTCCCCACGGCTATTGCCTTATTTTACCCCACCTACCCACACCCTCATCACTGAGGTTGATATGAACATTCTGGGACATCAAAAAGAAGTCAAATCATGTTTAGAATATCATCTAATATTTCTTTGATCATTTTGGGGTATAATAACAGAATAAATTATAATTAAATAAATATTGTCTCAGAAAGCAAAGCAATGTGTGACATATTTGACAAAGATTTTAAAGCCAGCTAAAATTGAAAATGAAAAGGTCTGGGTATTTAATAACAGGAAAACCTTCAATGTAGGAAAAGCACAGCCTTCTAGAACAAATTGTTTCCTGAGACTTCCAAAATTGTAGACATTTTCCTGTTTGTAGTTTTACTGTGGGTGTGTTTCAGGTGAGTGTGCTAACCAAGTTGGAATTAGATGAATAATTTCCTTAATGTCTTATTTTACTTGGCTCGTAGAGATCCAGTTCTCTCCAAACCATTAGCCTTTGAGGTCATAATTTCAACTGACTCAAATCATACCCATTGCTTTAAATAAGAATTTAACAAGCTTTTTAAAACCTTGGGACTAAGAAACACTGTCTATGCATTTTGCTGGCCATAGAGGAGAGGAGAGAGTGTGCTATAGTTTCATTTCCAAAGGAATAAGTTTTCACAGTAAAATGTTTGACTCCTAAGAATCCTTTTAAAGCTATGTAACCTTCCTGAACTAAAATACCCTTTCACTAATACTCATGTTCTCAAACATTGTATGCCTCGATTTTACAAAAGAGAGAGAGAGAGAGAGAGAGAGAGAGAGAGAGAGAGAGAGAGAGAGAGAGAGAGAGAGAGAGAGAGAGAGAGAGAGAGAGAGAGAGAAATATGTCACCAAGCTAGGCTGTGCAGATGGACAAAATTCTCTCAAAGTAGGCCCTGGAAATGTTGGAATATGGATATAGACACAGAGTGAGACAGTCAAATGTCAAAAGAAATCTGTCAGCTTTTTAGGAGTTGAATAATTCAGATGATGTGCATTAAGCCAATTTTAATTTCCCATTCCCCCCCCCCAGACCCCTTTCTAATTCTTTCCTTTCCTCCTGTGATCCTTCTCTCTCCCTCAAAGCTATTTGTTGCAGAAATACCCTGGAAAGCAGGTGGTCTTCCTTATATGAGAGCATCTGCTGCTCAGAATGAGAGGCGAAAGATCTAAAGGCAAAGGAAATGAATCCCACAGTCCCATAAATGACTTTAAAAAGCCTTATTTTTAAAAAATTATTTTTTGTTGAATCAATTGAAACATTTTTATCACTCACCGTTAAACAAACTGTCTAAAGATAATGATCTTCCTCCTTTTGTATTTCTTATCCTGGGATTTGTTTCTTTCTGGTTTCTTCCCCTGGAATTTTACAAATGGTGTGGGTAGCTGCTGATACTCTGAAGGGCTTTTTGTTGTTGTTGTTTTGGGGTTTTTTTTAAAGCCATTTGTTAATAATATCCTCCCAGCACTGACTCCAACCTTTATAGTTGTGATTGTTAGTGAGGCTTCAAGGGCACGTGGTGTATTTTTTTTTCCTTTCAGCACTAAAGGAAAAAAAGAATTCCCAGGAGGACTTGGGGGTCTGGTTTATTATTAGCTAGAAAGAAGAAATCAAAAAGCCTAAACTGAAAGGCTGAAGAAAAAAAAGTTGGTTTTTTTTTTTTAAACTAACCCTAAATGGATCAATGTGGTACAGCAGAATGAGCCTGAATTTAAACCCCAGCCTGGCAACTTAGTAAAGTTGCAACACCAGTTATTAAAGAGTTTACGTATTAGGTTTTTTGGGTGCATATAGATTAATGCATAATACAATACAGGGAGTAAGGATTTTGAAGCCTGATTTTCCACAAGTAGATAAAGTAAACCCACTCTCCAAATTTATTGGAGGGACTTAGTAAAAAAAAGTCCCTCACAATATATGTCCTGTGGGCCTTTGAATGTCAGTTTCCTGTGAGGATTACTTCCCAGTTCTCTCCCCATTCCTCCACCCAGCTCCCAAAAACCTTTGTAAACACCCACATGTGTGTACATGATAGTAGGACCGGGATTCTTATTGTATCCTCTGCTTGTTAAGGGGAACAACTGGGTAAGATTGGAACTTGTCCCAACCTGCCATGTTGTTGCAGTGAATTTTGATTCTCAAATAAAACCCTTTGTCTAGTTCAGAGCCCACTAAGGGCAGGGCCTACCTGACACCCTGTCTTGGCAGCCTATGTATAGAAAGGAAATGAAGTGACCCAGTTTGGCAGCAGGCATTTCCCTTTGAACTTCTGCCCATTTTGTCCTTTCTCTGGTGTTCCCCAAAGCTATGAAATGTGATAGTACACTGCCTGATTCACTGTTTTAGGACCATGAAACAAATGTTTTCAGTTTGTCTGACAACACAAATGGCTCTAGCAGCTCATCAGTTGGAGACCATTTTGGAATAACAGAAACTTCCAGGAATTAAGAATGCTTGCCAGTATTGTGTTCTCTCTTTGCACTTTCCCTGTCCTCTTTCACCTTGTTTTCCTCTAGGCCAGTTTCCCTTCCTGCCCCAGGACCCCCTGGCAGGCACATGTGAGAATCTTACATGTCCATCTCCGTGAAGTCATGTGAACATAAATTCTCTTTTGTTCTTTAGCCTCTTGGTTCTTTCTGATTTCTGCAAATTTCTGCTTTTGGCTTTATTACCAGATGCTTCAGTTGTCTCTTGACCAAGAGAGATACACTCTATCTAGAGATCTAATGTGGAGTAGTGTTCTGAGCAGTGAAGTCTGAATATCAAATTAATCAGTCCTGCTTGTGTTTTTGTTTCCAATGGGGAAGTTGGAGAATTAAAGAATGAGTAATATAATCAAGTACTTCACTAAAAGTAAACAGAGCAAGCTTGGTGAGGAAAGAAAAGCAGCCTAATCTCAACTTCTTTGCTCTTGGCTAACTTTTTTCTTTTAAAACAAAATTATGTACCAGCTTTACTGGGCTATAACTTATGTAGCATATAGTAAAAATAACATTCATTGAGTTTTTCTTAAATTTATGAAGATCCGCAATGAACAACCCAGTCTGAGTTCATTACTTTTTAATACTCCCTGTATCTACCTGTGATCAATCCTTATTTATACACATATATATCTCAATTTTGCAAATATCTTCTCAATTTTTACAAAGAAGTCTTGTATCCACAAACATGAATGGCCTCAGATCAGGGACATATTCCTTAATTATTCTCAGCAATACTAGAAAGTTTTCACCGTACAAAATCTGAATTTATTTTTGCTAAATTTGTGGTTAAGTATCTTGAGTCTTTCATTTTTATAATGGAATTATTTCCTTAAAGTGATATTTTTCGTTTACTCTCTCTTTTATTTTATTCTCTGAGGTATAAAATGAGGTTATTGATTAAAGAAATATTTTTCTGTAAATTTCTCTCTGAGAGTTCCTTTTACCACATAAGGTATTTTCCATGGCATGTATTTCCCCTTACATTTATCTCAACATATTTCTAACTTCCCGGTGATTTCTTTCTTGACCAATTTACATTACCTACATAGTCTTAGCTTAGATACTACTTACAGTTAGCACACTCCACGTCCTCTAACATAAGAAAATAACTCAAGAATGGGAAAAGAGTGCAAATATCATAACATGTAACAAAATAATAATAAAACATCATAACTGGGTGGCAGTAGTTCATATTTGTACTCCTAGCTACACAAGGGGTTTAAATATGAGAGTCACAATTCAAAGCCAGCAGGAAAGTCTGTGAGACTTTTATCTTCAATTAACCACTAAAAAGCTGAAAGTGGAGCTATACATCAAGTGGTGAGCAAAAAAAGCTCATGGACAGCACCTAGACTCTGAGTTCAAGTCTGAGGATGGGCACAAAAACAAAAACAAAACAACAGTAACACACACATACACACACACACACATGCAAATGCACACACACACACACACACACACACACACACACACCAGTATGAAGCACACCAAAACTCAGAAAAATGGGCTTCAACTTTGAGCACACGGATCAGATCAGAAAACTATGATTTATTCTTTATATTCTGCATAGTTAATGTAACTGTAAAAGATTTTAGAAAGAGGATGGGTTCTTGTGATCTAAGAGGCAAATATACTAGTCAGAAATATGTCTGGGTTTAGAGGAGATAAAAGGAACATGCAAAGGGGGTAGACACAGGTAAAGAAGAAGGGGAGAAAATGAAGTCATAAGTTCAATATATAATGGAAACAAAAGATTTATCTTTGTGATTGTTATTGTTAATGTACTATGTGAAGTTATTTCTTTTCTGTTTTTCCCCTTATGTGTTATCTCATGTTTTATTGCGTCTGACTTTGTTACTCGGTATATTATATCTATATGTTTATTTGTTTATTTGAAATAGGGAAGAGAAGGGGAAAAGCAAGACGATTGGGAGGGGTGGGAAGAGGAAAAGGGGGATTAAAAACATGAGAAGGGATATCACTGTTTAAGAAGTAATATACCTACTACCTGACGAATGTAACTGTAAACCCTCTATACATTACCCTGACAATAAAATCCCAGTAAAACATTTTAAAGGGGCCAAGGATTTGGCCTAGTGGTAGAGTGCTTGCCTACCATGCACAAAGACCGGGGTTTGATTCCTTGGTATCACATACACAGAAAAGACTGGAAGTGGTGCTGAGGCTCAAGTGGTAGAGCTCTAGCCTTGAGAAAGTCCAAGGACAGTGCTCAGGCCCTGAACTCAAGCCCAGGACTGGAAAAAAAAAATTTAAATTCAGTATATAGAGCCAGGAATGGTGGCTCACATCTGTGAGGTGGCTCACCTCCTAGCTACTCAGGAGACTGAGATGTCAAGATCTTGGTTCAAAGCCAGCCTGGGCACTAAAAAGTTCGTGAGACTCATCTCCAATTAATCACCAGAAAAACGGAAGTGGCACTGTGGTTCAAAGGGTAGGGTGGTAGCCTTCAGCTGAGGAGCTCGGGGACAGTGCCCAGGCCCCGAGTTCAAGTACCACAACTAACAAAAAAAAGTTCAATGTATAGCCTAGAAATTGAAAGAAAGTGAGAAAAAAGTGGGTTTGCAGGGATGAGTGAGAATGCTTGAAGGGGTGACATTGATCAAGACACATTGTATTCATAAGTTTGTTGAATACTAACTCTTTTGTACAATTACTTGAAGATAAAAATATTTTTGATAAATATGTATCTATGATATACAAACCCTTAGTCTAATTTTGATTATGTTCTAAAAACTAAGTGCCAGTGACTGTATATAGAGATTCCCTTCTTGAACACTTGTTTGTTAAACATGTCATTTGAAATGATGTAAAAATCAATGTTAATAAATTCTTTAATAAAAAATAAAATAAAAATATTTTTTGAAAAGAACATTCATTTGTATCTGAGTTTTAAATATGAATTTCCATGATGTGTATCATATTCTCCATAACAGTTATAGGTTTATTCTTTTTTTTTAAAGATTTTATTAACATTGATTTTTACATCATATTTCAAATGTCATGTTTAACAAACAAGTTTCCTAGAAGGAAATCTCTATATGCAATCACCAGCACATAGATATTATAACATAATTAAAATTAAGCTGAATGTTTATATGTCATAGATACATATTAATTTATATAATAAAACATGTCTATTGCCAGTCCTGGGCTTGAGCTCAGGGCCTGAGCACTGTCCTTGGGCTTTCTCAAGACTAGAGCTCTACTGCTTGAGCCACAGCAACACTTCTGGCTTTTTTCTATGTACGTGGTACCGAGGAATTGAATCCAGGTCTTCGTGCATGCTAGGCAAGCATTCTATCACTTGGCTAAACTACCTGCCCGAATTCCCGAATTGGAACTTTTTTTTTTTCCAGTCCTGGTGTATGAACTCAGGGCCTGAGCCCTGTTCTTGGGCTTTCTCAGTGCTAGAGCTCTACCACTTGAGCCACAGCACCACTTCTGGAGGTGTCTGTGTATATGGTACCAAGAAATTGCACCCAGGTCTTCGTGCATGCTAGGCAAGCACTCTACCACTAGGCCAAACTCCCAGCCCCATAGATTTTATGTCTATGTAGTTTATATCTTCAAGATCATGTCTATAACCTTGGGTACCCAAATATTTAGTCATTGCTCTTGTACTGTTTGGATCTAATATCTACATATTAAGGATACCATGTACCTTTTGTTTCTTTCGTCTTGACTTATCTCGCTCAACATGATTCACTATAGTTTTATCCACTTCCTAGCAAATGCCATTTTTTATCTTGTCTGTTGGCTATGTAGAATTCCACTGTATAGATACACCACAATTTTTGTATCCATTCATCTACAGTAGGGCATCTGAGTTGTTTCCATTGCTTGGCTCTTCTGAATAGTGCAGAGACAAATATGGCAGCTGAGCAGGTGACCTTATCATATCTTGGGTTATGATGCTCAGGGTAGATGACTAGGAGTGGTATGACAGGATGGTAGGGAAGGTCTATTTTCAGTTTTTTAAGCAACCTCCAAATTTCCTTCCAGAGTGGCTGAATTAGTTTATGTTCCCACCAACAGTGCAGTAGGGTTCCTCTTTCTTCACAACCCCACCAGCATTTGTCATTGTCTGAGCTCAGAATATTGGCCATTCTAATTGGGGTAAGGTGGTATCTTAGGGTTGTTTTTATTTGCATTTCCTTTATGACCATGGATGATGAGCATTTTCTCATATTTTTTGCCATCTTATTTGGATAAGTCTCTTTTTAGTTTCTTTGACCTTTTAGTGCTTGGTTTATTGGGTTTGGGGGGATTAGTATCTTAAGTTCCCTGTAAATATTGGTTATTAGGCATGTGTCTGATGTATTATTGGTAAATATCTTTTCCTAGTTTGTTGGCTGTCTTTCTATTTTAGTAGCTATGCCTTGTCTGTGCAGAAACTTTTTATTTTTAGGTAGTCCCATTTGTCGAGTCTCTCTCCAATCTGTTGTGACCCTGGAACTCTGTTCAGGAAATTTTTGCCTGTGCCTATGTGTTCTAGTGTCTCTCCTACTCTATCATGTAGCAGTTTCAGGTATGATAATGAGGTCTTTGATCCATTTTGAGTTAATTCTTGTGCATGGCGAAAGGCTGGGATCAATTTTTAGTTTTCTGCATGTGGCTGCCCAGTTTTGCCAGTACCAATAATTGAATAGGCTGTGTTTATTCCACTGTATATCTCTGGCTCCTTTGTCAAATATAAGTTGACTATAGACATGTGGTTTTATTTCTGAATCTTCTATTCTGTTCCATTGATCTTCTGGTCTGTTTTTGTGCCAATACCATGCTGTTTTTGTTATTATGGCTCTATAGTAGAGTTTGAAGTCTGGTATTGTGATACCACCTTCATTGCTCTTTTTGCCTAGAATTGCTTTGGCTAGTCTAGGTCTTTTGTTGTTCCATATGAACCTTTGGATTACACCTTCTATTTCAATAAAGAATGTCTTTGGGATTTTGATGGGAATTGTATTGAATTTGTATATCAATTTTGGCAGTATGGCCATTTTCACTATGTTGGTTCTCCCTATCCATGAGCATGGGATGTCTTTCATTTCCTGGTATCTTCTTTAATTTTTTTTTCATTAGGCAGCTATATTTTTATATATAGTACTTTCAGTATCTTTCAAGATGGGGAGATTTTATAAATTAATATTTGTTTTTCATTTGAGTTTTTTGTAGCTGATTTTTTAATACTGTATTATCTGTATTCATGTGACTCATATTCTGTCCAGCTAAAAAGAACTGGGTTGGACTTTTATTCAAATAAATTTTACCACTTTGTACTCCAAAGCTAAACTATAACCATAAATTTACAAGAAAAGTTATGGGTGAAAGACCAAATATTGTAACATGGTAACTGCCCTTTTACCATCATTTAGAAATCTCTACTTGTGAGCAAGAAAGCTAGCCATCAGTACATTCAATGTTAGATGCTGGTGCTCCTTTGTTAGATTTTATTATTTTTATTTACCAAGGGAAAGACTTTTGAAGGATAACTTTTGAATGATAAAGGGATTGTTTTGATAATCTCCTTACAGGTCTCCAGACTATGTAGTAAAGTGATCCTGAAATTTATAATTTATATTTTAAAATTTTCATAATCTAGGAGGAGTCAATATGTTTCAAACTCAATTTTCTCATCTATAAAGTGAAACTAATTCCTACGTCTGACAGTTTTAAGTTACTAGGGTCATGCTTTGGAAAGTGCAATTTCTAAATAATTGAACATGGGCCATCACCACTCACCAATGGACCTCTCTGCATCTCAAATGTGCTGGCATATATATGAGGTGTCATTATCAAGAGTGAATATGTTTTGTAGGGCCAACTATTCCATTCAAATGTAAAATAGGTTTCTACTGTCTGTGTTATGAGGCTCATAAAACAAATAAAGATATTTTATCTTCATGTAAGCAAATAAATTGTTCCTCTATTTCTTATCCATAGCAATGATTCTGAAATATCACCTTGTTAGGAATGTTTAGACAGATATGTATGCTCTATCCCATTATAAGAAAAAGGATCTGAAGATATAGCTTCATTATTGATAAGTCAACTATGCAATTAAAATAAAACTCTTACCCAGGACCATCAAGAAGACAGTAGTATGTCACTAATATTTAGAAATGATTATTTAATAAATTATATAGTAACAGGTATCACTCTAAAATTCTGTTTAAAAAAATGTTATTGGAAGTAGCATAAGTAATTAGAAGGTGATTCACCAACACTATAAACCTTCTGGTTCATGTCATATACATGAATGAATTGGAGTTCAATTAAATGAGAAAAAATACTTCTGATATTCATTATATCTTTAGTCTCTACTACTGGCTCAATATTGTCTAAGAGAAATGTATCCATCCAAATAATTTTAAATGATTTAGAAAATGCAGTGCATTAACATGGGTTTATTTTTAAATTTTTATTTGTAGGAAGGAGAAACAGGTGTAAACGTTCTTTTGCTCATTAGTGTCATTTCAAGTTCATGGAAGTAAACATCACTTTTCTTCACTAAAATGCAGTCATATGTCCAGATCTGTCTATTTCCAGGTTGTGTAGGGGTGTGTGTGTGCGTGCGCACATATGTGCATGCTGAGATTCAGCTTACCACTTTGATTATACTAAGCTATCAATGTAATACTGACCTACACCCTCAGCCCTTCACTTTTTCCTACATTTTAGGATGGAAATTTGGCACAAGCAGCATCTTTTGGCATGTTCTCTCATGAGAACTCCTGATCTGTAGATACCTTGGTAGCACATTCTGGGATGATAAAGGATTTGATGTAGCAAGGAGATAAGTAGATAGAAAGAAATAGTTTTCTAAACTCCTGAGCCCACTTCAATGTTCATATCTGTGCATAAATTCCTGATCCTTATGTATTTGCTTTCTGCCCTGACATTCATAACAGATAAAATTATATAGCCTTTTTGTTGAATGCTTCAAAATGTGATGAAGGCGAGCTAAAATGACACTGTTCACTAAAGTAGTTAAACACACCATAACCTCCTTAGGTATTTATTTTTTTTATAACTTATCATTAACACTAAGTTCATGAAATTGTGAGGGTCAGAGAGCCAGTGTTAATCAGAGTGGTTGCCTATACTATGGGTTGAGACTGTTAGGAGTATTTATTTCCATAGGTAATTCAACACTTCATTCTGTTTTATCACTACCATAGACTTTCATCTTCCTTACAATGTCATGGCTGCATATTTTGTGTGGGACAATTGGGAATCCATGCATTCACTCAGCCAATGCCTCACTAAGAACTGGCTCTGCTCTCTCAAGGCCAACAGTTTATGAAGGCAGCCAAAGATCAGTAAAAGAGATTCAGAGGTGTTACAAGTGATAAGGAGCAAGAAGAGGAAAGCACCAAGCCCTCATACATATGCAGCACAGCATGGAGAGAGAGAATTTTTACAACAGGGAATTGGAAAGCAACCAGTGTGGCTGTAGAAATTCAGGTGTATGGCGGGGGAGAGGAGGGAATGTCTCAGTTTGGCCAGGCTTCTGTTGGACAGCTTCTAAACAACAGAAGTTTATTTGTTGCAGCTCTGGAGGCTGAGTAGCATGAGACCAAGGCATCTACAAATTCAGTCTAGTGAAGGTCTGGTTCAAAGGAAACCATCATTTTTACTGTGACTTTCCATGGTAGAAGAAGTGAGGGAGTTTCCTGAGTTTCTTTCATAGAACAAGGCATTCATCATACCATCACATTAGTAAATGAGTTTTGACCCATGAATTTGCGTGGGAGTGTCACAAATGTTCAAACCCTACTAGAGAGAGAAGAAAAGAAAGACTAGAAATGGGGCCAGGAGTTTGGCCTAGTGGTAGAACATTGCCAGGCATGCATGAAGGCCAGGGTCCAATGCCTTGGTACCACATACATAAAAAAGCCAGAAGTGGTGCAGTGGCTCAAGTGGTAGAGCTCTAGCCTGAGAGAGCCCAAGGACAGGGCTCAGGCCCTGAGTTCAAGCCCCAGGACTGGCAAAAAAGGACTAGAAATGGAGGCCAATTCAAGGAAATTAACCTCAACTGAAAGCACCTTCATGAAAGGACTGAGGAGAACAAACAAAAGGCAGTGCAATGTAATATTCATAAAAAGTTGCTTTTCCTCCAACTAATTTGCCCCTCTGTAGAAACATCTTTACAATGTCATAGAATTCATTGGCTTTGTAACCTCCGTTGCCTGTTTAGGAGACCAAAATAGGTAGCAGGACAATAGCCAACAGGAACTACTGATTAGATAGATAGATGAGGGAAAGGGGATAAATAGGGCCTCACAGCAAAGAAATGATATTTAAGGCAGAGAAGAAGAGAGCAAAGTTGAGCAGAAACTAATGAGCACATATCAGAACTTGTATGATATCAGATATATTTTGATATTAAGAATGGAAAAGTCTGTTTTGCAGTATTTCCGTTTCAAGCATTTTAATTCAGCAAAATGTGCATACTGAGTTCCTGCTTTTAGAAAAGTAGAGGTAGCTAGGGAGGAAGAAATCCATATGTTTCTGATTCATTTACACAAAACTCATTGAAATTCAGCTTAGTGTAGGGTGATTGAATGTCATATACACCAGTGCCCAGCATAGTAATCATTTTAAGCCATTTTATGAAGCTCCATGAATTATCCAAGAATAAATAAGAAAATCCAAAAGCCTAGCCCATGCAGTCTAAAAGAGAAAGCCAGAAATAGCTCAATGAACTGCTATCTTTCCAAGTTCAACAGTCTGCTGTGAAAAATTCAAGGATTTTTTTAGTGCTGTCCAGAGCTAAGAAAACAACAGTCAGAAATGACAACTGGAGAAGAGGTAGAGTCTTCACTGATAAATGGTATAAGAGCAAGGAGAATGAAAGGACATGACAAAAAAATATTCAAATGTAGGAGAGAATGAGGCTGTATCCAGAACTACAGGTGGATTGAAGACAAAAATGAACAAGATAAATGGGAAAGGACAGAATAGAAGAAGATAGAAATGTTAAAAACAAATCTTACCTTCAAAAAATAGAATTTTATGATGGCAGTGTTAACTGGCCCAATGATTAATAATTTCAATACTTCATTTTATTTTATTTACCAATTCAGCTGCAGAGATAAATGTACCATAACCTCAGAGAAGAAAAGAACGAGTATTTTTGTATGGTGGCTGGGGACAAAGGCCATGAGGAAAATAAAGGGAAAGAATCACAGTGAGTGAACTCTTGAGTGGAACAACTACTATGGAAGCATTTTTGTTGAGATCTGTTCGGTTTGAGATTGCTAGGATATATCATGTGACCACATTAAGGAAGTGATTAGAAATAGTTTGGCACCATCAGCATATGGAATCAACAATTAAAGCTCACCATCATTGAAAACCCTGAATTATAAAAATAGCAAATGTATATTGAATGTTGCAATGTGTACGGTCTACTTTCAGAGCTTGAAGTGGATTATCTCAATAATCTTACAATTGCCCTGTGAGCTAGAAACAGTTATTATCTTGAGTTTACATATAAGAAAACAAGAGATTAAAAGTTTCTTCTCAGTCAAATTGAATTGGATAAAACCCTACACACCAGGGACAGGATGGGGCACTGGTGAACAATGAAAACTCAGCCTCTTGTATTGGGAGCTTAAAATCAGATCTGTAGTGTTTTACTCCTATGTATTAGCAGATGGGCAAAAATCACCATACAGGCTTGAAAGCCTCTAAAATGCAATATAAAGAAGAAGACAAAAGGAGGAATTGTTTTAAAAAATATTTCATGGTAGCTGGCATTAGTGGCTCATGTCTGTAACCATAACTGCTCAGGATGTTGAGATCTGAGAATCATGGTTCCAAGCCAGGCCTTGTAGAAAAGTTCATGAGATTCTGTGTGTGTGTGTGTGTGTGTGTGTGTGTGTGTGTGTGTGTGTGTGTGTGTGTATCTGTACTGGGGCTTGAATTTGGGGACAGGGTATGGTCCCCTGAGCTTTTGTGCTCAAGGCTAATGTTTTACCACTCAAGCCACAGCTCCACTTCTGGCTTTTTTGTGTGTGTGTAGTTAATTGGAGATAAAGTGTCTCACAGCCAGCCTTTCCTGTGAAGGCTGGCTTTGAACTGCAATCCTCAGATCTCAGCCTTATGAGCAGCTGGAATTACAGATGAGACTCATCTCCAATTAACTATCAAAAAGCCAGAAATGGAGCTGTGAATAAAGTAGTAGGATGATAGCCTTCAGTAAAAGAGCTTAGGGACAGTGTCCAGGCCCTGAGTAAAACCCCACGACTGCCACAAAAAAATAAATAAGAATAAATAAATATATTCAATGGTAATATAGCAAAAGACATGAAAAAATGCCTTTGCTTTAATCTGTGACCTAGAATAGAGCAGCTTTTAGTGAAGGATCCATGAATGCTTGCATAAGTCATACCCACATTATTATTGTTGACTGCACTGATCTATATATATCTACTTTATTAACTTTGTTTCTCTGTTCATACTGATTTGTTATCTGTCCTATCACTGAGAACCCTAAAATGTTCTAATAAAATGATTATTGCTTATTGTTTTTGTAGTTCTGTCATTTTCTCTCATATGCTATAGACATTTATGTTAGATGTACAAAAGTTACACTAAGTTTTTAACATTATCAAAGCTTTGCCATTAAAAAGTGCCTTTCCTTATTTAGATTGTCTTTATAGTTTAGCTGTGAAATTTAGTCCATTTTATGTAATTATTGATATATTTGTGGTGAATCTAACATCTATGTGTTTTATATTACTTTTTTATGTGTTTCTTTCGTATTCTCTTAGTTTAGTTGCTTCTGCTTTCCTCTGTTGATTTGACAGAATTGCATACAGATAATATTGCTTAATTTGGCTTGCTTTTATCCCTTTTTAATCATGATCTTGTTATAACAGAGCTTTGCATATTTATGAATGAATTACAGTGAACTGCTTTCTACTTTAGGGACTATAACTTTTTATTTTAAATATATTTTATTGTAATCAATAGAACGGTTACATTATATTTGCCAGATAGAAGGTGAATTACTTCACAAACATTGCTACCATTTCTCATGCTTTTGTCCTCATTTCCCTCCCTCTACCCTCTCTCCTCATCTTGTTTTCCTCCCTTCCCTATCCTATTTCAAATAAATTAGTATAAACCTTGGACTCTCCTAGCAGAGGTTTACAATAGGGAAAAACTTAGATACAATAGGGAAAAACCTAGATACATAAGGCTATATAGGATAAGGCTAAATGAAAGGACCTCCAGGATATAGAAACAAGAGCCATATAATGTGTGATTGTTGTTCTTAAAGTACTATGTTATTTCTCATCTCTTTTGTTGTCCCTTAGTTGTCTCATATTTACAGTATCTTACCTTGTTACCTGATATATTGTATATATGATTATTTGTTTATTTGAAATAAGGACTATAGCTTTTTATGCACTGGCTCAAAATGTTAACAATAAAGCTACAAACGAAGTAAACACTCCAAAGAAAAACTTCATTGAAAGCACTAACTTTATGTTCTGCTACAATAAGGTGTAACATTATGAACTGTGTGAATATTTTCATATGTATTCAAGCATATACTTGCTGATTGATGAAATAGTCTCCCCAAAATAGACACAAAATAAAAAATGATTCCCTTCACTACTTCCTTATTCTCTAAAAGAATAGAAAGTCTTGACCTTATCGTAAATCTTTCTGTTGCTAGATAATCCAATGACATACTTTTTACATGAAGTGATTCTTTAATGATTTGTTCTCTGAATGGAGAGTCCCAAAGACCTACTAGCTGGGATTACTGATAAAATATCTGATAGCTAAAACAAGGTTATGATGATAGTGTCTGACCTAAATGATTCAAGGAGAATTTTTAAACCTTAGTTCGGCTACTTGTAAAATTGCTTCACATTAGAAATATTGAGATCTTTGTTCCAAGAAAAATGTAGTAAGAGGAATTACTTTAGAACATTCATTTTTTTTAAGAGAGAGCTTTATTGTTATTTCCCTTCCCAGCTGAAGCTGTACTCTTTATTTGTTTCAGTGCCTGTCTCAGATTTTCACTTCCTTGTTTTGAATGTTCATTCCTTTAATTACTTCGTTATTCATGTGTCAAGGAGAATATTTTTCAATCGAAATCTGTGAGTCTTGAAAACTTGAAGCATTTTCTCTAAATAACATCCCTTGGAAGATATCATTAGCCTGTGTTCTTTCCCTTCAATTTATGCCAAAGTAGAGAAACTTTTCACCAATGGAGACAAAGTCTCCTAACAGATTTGATCGTGTGTGTGTGTGTGTGTGTGTGTGTGTGTGTGTGTGTGTGTGTGTGTTCTACTGTGCTTCAGGGGTTAAGAGTCAGATACTGATACTGTTATATCCATGTTTGGATTACTAAACAATTTATATGTCTTCAAAAGAGATAACCTAGGGAGACTCAAAATATTTTAGTTACTTACTGAGGATCTATGTGTCAGGCTCTTTGCTAGGCAGTTCAAGGATATAACAACCAAACCCAAACCTTTGTGGAGATTATACTTAAATAAGTTTACTTAGAAAAGTTAGCATTATTCTGGTATGTAGTAATGTTTGAATAAATGGTATTTATTATTATCAGATCCTGTGTTTTCCCTTCTTTAAGGAGAAGCTATGTTAGAGATATATGTCTAATGATTCTGACTCTGCCTTTGTGTGTTTTCCTATTATCTACTTCAACCTAGTAACCTATCTAGTTTATCCATCTACCACTACTAGTATGTATCTGCTACTAATAAATTTATCTGCTGTAACCTTGATTCATGGTATGGTCTGAATGTATATCCCCTAAAATCATATGTTTCAGTCTCAACTCTCAAGAGGACAGTATTAAAAGGTATTTAGAAAAAGAGATCATGTTAGAAAGATATAGCTTTTATGATTGAGATTAGTATCCTTGTAAGAGACCCCCTACAGAGTTCTCTATGTGGACCATATTAATTAAGTAATTCTTTTTTTTTTTTTTTTTTTTTGCCAGTCCTGGGCTTGAGCTCAGGGCTTGAGCACTGTCCTTGGACTTTCTCAAGGCTAGAGCTCTACCACTTGAGCCTCAGCACCATTTCGGGCTTTTTTCTATGTATGTGGTACCAAGGAATCGGACCCGGGTCTTCGTGCATGCTAGGCAAGCACTTTAACCACTAGGCCAAACTCCCGGCCCTAATTAAGTAATTCTTTATGTGACTATAATCCTAGCTACTTAGGAGGCAGAGATCAGGGAGCTCACTGTTTCAGGCTAGCCTGGGGAAAAAAAGTTTAAAAGATTCCATCTCAATCAATGGCCAGACCAGTGGCAAATACCTATTATCCTAGCTACTGGAGAAGTGCAATGATATGTGTCTGCTAGATCCACCAAAAACAGGGAACCCAAGTAGAGTACAACTTAAGCCAACCTTGGTATAACTTAGAGCCTACCACTGAAGGAACTAGTGGTATGGCTTAAGTAGTGGAATAACTACCTAGCAAGTGCAAGAGAGCCTTGATTTCAATCCTTAAGACCGCCCCTCTGAGAAAAAGAACATGGTGGTCTGTAAGACACTGAATCTGCCCGGACATTGATTTTGGACTTAACACCCTGTGAGAAATAGACTTCTATTATTTACAAGCCACACAGTCTATGGCAATATATTGTAGCAGCCTAAACTTACATAACGTTCTACTTACTGCTTCTTATTCCCTTAGCTTGGAAATGGGAGGTAGTATTGACTTTAGCAAGTGTGTCAAGTGCTGTTTAAATTTTGTCTCATCAAATCCTAGTAACTCCTCTTTTCCCTTGTTAGTAACTAAATTACAATAAGAATAAGTAAATTATCTGCACACCTAGAAAGTGGCAGAACTTGAATTTGAGACCAGGCAACTTAGCTCCAAAGCTAAGAGCAAAGTCATGTGACCTGAGACCATGGGACTTTATGTCACTAATCTGTCATACTCCAAATCAGACTGATGATGTTTGGAATCTGTGGTTCTGATAGCCTCTTGTAGGGCTTGGCTGTTTTCCCAAGTAGAGAGTTCAGTAATAAGGAGAAGAGCTGCAGCTATCATAATAATTAAGGGAACTAAGGGCTCCCTATGTGGTCTTCTTGGTAGTTCCATATGGATATTGAATGTGCTGGCACATGTCTGGAAACCCAGTAGACAAGAGACTGAGGCCTCTTTTTGGGGGGGCAAGGAGGGGTCATGAGGTTTGAACTTGGCACTGTCCCTGAGCTTGTCAGCTCAAGGGTACTACCCTACCCTTGAGTCAAACCCCACTTCCAATTTTCTATAGGTTAATTGGATATAAAAGTCTCAGGTCCTTTTGTGCCTGGGCTGGTGTTGAACCTTGATCCTCAGATCTCAGCCTCCTAAGTAGCTAGGATTATAGGTGTGAGCCACCGCCACCAGCCTGAGGCCTCTTGATAGTAAGGCTCAAAGAGGCTGGAAAGTTAGAGACCTTGTATCAAATCAATTAATCAATCAAAAAAATAATAGACTCTAGTTTTATGAGGAAGTAAATAGAAGCAATATGCTAAAAGTTTACCTGGGAGAAACACATCTTAAGGGAAATATCAATTTCAATTTAAAAAGTGAAAATCCCTAATAAGATCAAATAGCAAGGGTGTGGGGGGGAGGGAAACGGGTACCAAGACATGTGAAAGGGTATCAATGTATGTGAATTAATGCACCTTCTATCTGGCAAATATCATGTAACCCTTTTACTAATTACAATAAAAAAAAAGATCAAATAGCAAGTAAGATTCCCAGGTGAACTGCAGTGGTGGAGGGGGGCAGGGACATGACTATGGATCATTATGAACCAGTGGCCAACCTCTATGGAAAAGTAGCTTTGATTTCTGCCATAGTAATTTGCTACTTCTCAGCTTCCACATTATCTCTATGAAAATGATTCAAGTTTAGTTGAGTTGTGACACTTGGATGTTTTGGTTTTCTTTTTTCTTTCTTTTTCATATATTTTTATTATAATTAATAGAAGGGTTACATTATAATCACCAGATAAAAGGTGCATTACTTCACAAATATTGATACTCTTTCTCATGTCTTGGTCCCCATTTCCCTCCCCCCCCACCCCTGCCCCTCATCTTGTTTTTCCCCCTTCCCTATGCTATTTCAAATAAATAAGCATATATACACTATATCAGATAACAAGGTAAAATACTGTAACAATTCTTTCTACTGTTTGTGTTGAATTTTATACAGTGTATTTTCAATCTGTTACCAAGTAAACCCCAGGTTTCCAGCATTCTCAGTGCGAAAATTATTGTTTCTATCTCAGAGGATAATGGCTATGAGACAAAGCTGAACCCAATTTGCATTTCTGTTGACAATCAACTTTGACTGTCCGTGACCTGTGCTTGGTTTTGCCATTTTGGCATAAGGTTGGGCTTTGTCCTCCTAAATACTTCCTTACTCTGGAAATTCTACTGCTCTCCAAATGCAATAGGGAAGTATGCTACCCCAGACTAATCCTTTATTTTCTTTCCTCTCTTTTTCAGAAGTGTTTAGACAGTATAGAGGATGGATCCCAACACACTTCTTTGTGTCAATACGTGCTGGCCACCCCGCTACACAGTGGGCATTTGTCTTTAATTCTTAATCTGGGATCATTCATCTTGAATACACTTGGTACCCAAAGCATGCACACAATAGTGTCACGAAAGCAGAATTGCTCACTAGAGTTTGTCTTTGGAAAGAAGAGCTGCCAGGATTTGGGAAGGCTTTTGATGTGATAGCCACTGGGAGTTTGGCCAGCTTGGGTGTGAGTGGATCTGTTCTTTATTGTCTCTTTCCACAGCTGTTCTCTCCATAAGGTGAGGAGCATGACTCTAGAGGCAGCCTATCAAGTTCAACCCTGTTACCAACTTTGTGACCTTGGGCAAGTTATTTGATCACTCACACCTTGATTTTTCTCTCTTGTATAATTAGGTATAATAAAACTAGTTCTATTATAGGACTGTGAAAATGAAATGAATATGCATGGAAAGCCAAGAGAACAGTGTGAACACACCGCAATAGCATATAAATGTCTCCTTTCTACGTCTTCAATTTGAATTTGCATGCCACATTCTCAGGAAAACCTCATCTTGCAGATGAAACCAGTTGCTTTGTAATACTGTCAGAGAAATCTGTGCTTCATTTGCTATCTTCTTCCTATCTATTCTGGCCTCTTTTGACCCAGCAAAGGGGATGGGATGGGATAGAATGGCTAGTGTTTCCACTGCCTGACACCAATCCTGCCTCTCAGTGTTAAATGTGTGCAGCCATCCTCTGGCACTCCCTATGGCTCAGAATCCTGTCCTCTACCCCCAAGTCTTGCTACTCCCACAACATTTTAGGGTAGGCTTTCTTTTTTGCAGTTGCAGCCCCTCCAAATTCACCGGTCCTTAAGATGAGTGTTAGAATGCATTCCCCATCTCTGAAGTGGATGCAGTAGAAGGCTACACTTGCATGTTCCTCACTCATAAAGCCTTGGACACAGAAGAAAGGTCAAGCATCTCAAAGCTATCGAGGAATCTCCTCTCTGAACTCCATTTCTAAGGATTAAAGAATGATGATTTCCATTCTTTCTTTATCTTTAGGAATCTTTTCATTTCTAGGGATTACCATCTATCTGTCCTCTCCATACTCCTCTAAACCATTTCTTCCAGAAGGCTTACATATCCTTATGGAAATGAAATTCCAAGGCTTCTCAGATATTGCAGAGTTCCTCAGGGAACAAAATTTCATTCATATTTCTCTTATGACTATCTTTAAATGAGGATATTTTTTTCTTCCCTAAGTGGCATCTGTTTCTACTCTCTTTCTTCTTTCTTTCCATCTCTCCCTTTCCCCCCGCCTGCCTCTCTTTCTTCCTTCCTTTTTCCCTCCCTTTTCCCCTCCTTCTCATCCTCCCTCTCTCTTTCCTCTCTCCCTATCCCCCCCTCTCGCTTCCCTTCTTTTTTTTTTGTTGGTTATGGGGCTTGAACTCTGGGCCTAGGCACTGTCCTTGAATTCTTCAGTTCAAGGCTAGTGTTCTCCCATTCTGAGCCACAGCACCATTTCCAGTTTTCTGGTGGTTCATTCCAGATAAGAGTCTCATGGGCTTTCATGCCTGGGCTGGCTTTGAACCAGGATCCTCAGATATCAGCCTCCTAAGTAGCTAGGATTACAGGCATGAGTTACCAGCGCCCTGGAGTCTACCCTGTCTTTCTTGCTTATCATATCATTAAGTTTAGAGGTTGCCTTCTAGAAAGCATTGAACTAGTGGCAAATTAAGGGTCTCTGGAGCTGAACGTGCTCTTTTTCTTTGGATGGGTATCAATCCTGGGGCTTGAACTGGGTTTGGGCACCCTCTTTGAGCTTCTTTTGCTCAAGGTTAGCACTGTGCCACTTTAGCCATAGCTCCACTTCTGTTTATTTTTGTTTTTGATGGTTAATTGGCGAGATGAAACTTATTGACTCTTCTGCCGGCTGACTTCAAACACTGACCCTTAGATCTAAGCCTCTTGAGTAGCTAGGATTACAGGTGTGCACCACCAACGGCCAGTCAGAGCTGTATTCTCTCGACACCATCCAGTTCCTGCCAGTTTACCAACCAGATTCAGTGTTTCCCCATGCCATACTTTCTGTGCCAGGAAGCACCAAACAAATGCCACAGGTGACAGGCTCCCCACTCCAGGGCTGAGCCTCTCCTCTTTTGTCCCACAAGCCACAATGAAGAGTCTGGCACCCAAAGGGGCGAAGTGGGGGCTCTCAGCAGCAAGCGTTCCTGTCAAATGTTTTGGGGATTAGGAGTGCCCACTGCCAGCTCCTCATTCTGGAAGAACTTGATGGGTGGGCATCCTGCCAAGAGGCAGTGCTCAACACCCTTTTGTGCCTCTCAGCCACCCAACTGGCTACTTAGCCATTTGGCTACATACCAACCTTTCCAGCAGTGTTTCTGAGCACTACCTATTTTTTGCTTGGCTGAATTGTGCAAACCCACTATCAAAATACTAACCATTTCCCTTGCTATGTATGAGGCAGACCTTGAAGCACGTTGTTGGGTGAGGTCCATTTCTTTCCTGCCCTAACAACTGGCCCCTCTTTTCCTTCCACCAATAATTTTGATGATACAAGGCTGGTTTTGTTCTTTTGAAATAAAAACCTCTGTTCTGAGTGGATGTTCCAAGTCAGAAAGCCTGGCCCTTTTTATCCCAGGCCATTGGCTGGGCAGTTCACATGCTTTTTGTGTTTGGTAAGTGACAGTATTTGCAAAGCTGATTGCCACAGCAGGCAGAACAGAGACAAGACTAGCAAAAACATGTGTCGGCAACATATGCTATGGGCTTTTCTTCTTTGCTTAGAGGACTGACACTTCCTACAGGAAGAAGTAATTATTTTCCATGTGCAGAGATTACTCTGGAATGAAAAAGAGAGGGGAGGGGTTGGTGCTTTCTCCATGAAAGAAGAAATACACACAAATTCTTGTCTGGCCTTCTTACAGACTGTATGACCCACAAATTTAAATTGACTCTCTAAACTTCATTGGCCATAAATGAACAAAGGCTCAGCTCTTGGACTTGTTGTGAATACTAACCTATAAAACGCATGTGACATGAACACTGAAGGCTCAGGCTTGCAATCTTGTCAACTCAGGAAGCTGAGGTTTGAGGGTCACAATTTGAGGACAACCCAGGTAGGAGAGTCTGTGAGATTCTTACCAACAATTAACAGGCAAAACAGCAGGAAGTGGAGCTGTGGCTCAGTAGTAGAGTGCCAGCCTTGAGTTAAAAAAAAAACAAAAAAGAAGACTGAGGACGGTGCTGAGGACCTGAGCTCCAGCCCTAGTACTGGCGTAGATGGGAATTAATTCTTGCAGACTCTGGAAGGGCAATCACCTTTCTTTTTTTTTTTTATTTGAAAATCCTTACAGTGAACCTTTATTGTATGAGGCAATCGCCTTTCTTACCCCCAAGTCCACTTGCTTATATATGTAGCCATTTCCCTTTACTGGCAACATCTTTAATGAGTGAAAGCCATGGTGATTCAGGACAATTCAGGATAGTTCTGGAAACTCTTGGAGCCTTCATGTATTTTCATGCTGTCACATAAAATGAATCTGAAAGTGGGTGTTGGGGAAGGAGTATGAAATGCAACTCAGATTCCTGCATTTTAAAGAATTTTCCTTTAGTCATTGGTGGAAGTTCAAAAGAATCAGATGACGCACTTTAAGATGGAGCTGGCAAGGACTTCTAGTATCTTGCTGTACGCTCAGAAGTCCCAGCAAGAGCACTACTGCTGTTTGGTTCATTATTCCATCTTAACCAGCTTTCCTTTCCACCCCAAAGTGGGAAACATTGGGTAGTGTATGCACTTAACATGAGCTTTTCCAGCTGCTTCCCACATTTCTCAGAGTATCATCTCTCCCCAACTTCTCCCATATACCTGTTTCTATGGTTAGTTAGCACCTAAAATGCTTTACAATAAAATAAAGAATTGTTCCATTTCTTTTGACATATATTCACAAGATGATACATGTTGAAAAAATAAACTATGATAGCTTCCATATATTGAGCACATAGTTGGTACTTGGGATTGTGCCATGAACCTAATTTTAACATCATTTACAACAATTTTAGATAGCCTTAGCTTTTTTCTTTCTTTGGCGTGTGTGTGGGGGGGATAGGTGGGTACTGGGGTTTGAACTTAGGGTTTTAACATGTTTTTAAACTTTTTCATATATTTATTATTGTAATTAATAGAAGGGGTACATGATATTTGCCAGATAGATGGCGCATTAATTCCCATACATTGATACCCTTTCACATGTCTTGGTCCCCATTTCCCTCCCCCACACCCTCACCCCTCATCTTGTTTTACCCCCTGCCCTACCCAATTTCAAATAACCAAATACAAATATATCCAATATATCAGGTAACAAAGTGAGATACTGTAACAATAGGAGATAACCAAGGGACAGCAAAAGAGATGAGAGATAACGTAGTACCTTAAGAACAACAATCATTCATTATATGGCTTATGTTTCTATATCCTAGAGATCCTTTCATTTAGCGTCCTACTATATGGCCTTTTGTATCAAGGTTTTGCTCTATTGCAAATCTCGGCTAGGAGAGCCCAAGGTTTCTACTGATTATGACAGATGAAGGAAACCATTGAGCCTAAGTTCCTTTGAGTTTGGCTTACTTCACTTAATATGATTTTTTCTAAGTCTGTCCATTTAAAAACATTTATTATCTGTTTCTACTGAAAGAATAGTAAAGCTTGAGAAACCATGGTTAACATCCTTATTTCTGGTATCCTTGCTCCATGATGTCTGTTCTGTACAGTTTCAGCTTTGCCTCTCTCCTTATATCTTTCAGCCTTGTTTCTACCAGCTTGCTACCTATCACATTCTTTAGTTCTGGGTATCTATTTTCTTCTGTGTCCCTTCCTTTTAACTCTCTAGCATTGAGCGCCAAATTGCCTGGCCAGGCAGAGATTCTGGGAAATGAAGACATGTCCCCGGTTCTAAATCCAGGAAGTGTAATCTTGCTGCAAATTGCCACAATGCCAGCCTCCTGTCTTCCTGTTTGTCTCTCTTGTCCAAATTTCTCATCTCTGTTGTTGATATTCCTTGGAGGAAAATATTGTTATCCTAGCTTCTGCCCCCTAGTGTCCATGCTTGTTCTTGCACTCTCCAGATAATTCTTTAGGCACCTGGGGCTGGATTTCCTTCCCATTGCTTTGCTAAATCTTGTGCCCAGTGAGTAGACCTGATTCCAGGTTCTATCCTCCAGATCTGCCCACTTCCCTTGTTAAGCAGGATAGGATAGAGATGTCGCAGACAAAGCTGAAAAAGCACCTAGTCCAGCGCTAAGTGGGGTCATCTGAGGCCAGGGAAGTTCAGACATGAAGGCCACAGACTTAGGCACACCATGGTTAAGATACAGGGCCAGACCCCAGCTCAGCATCTTTTCATTACTCCATGCTGCCACCTTTCCCCTTCGGTCTGTATTTTCCCCTCACTTTTTTTTCATTCACCCACACCTTTTTAATTTAAGTTTTAACATCTGTTCTCTCTTAGCCCATTATTTCTGTGACATTTTGTATTATGTTGAATTTCCATTTAAGACCTATCCATTTTTCTTACTTAAAAAACACATTTGGAGTCTGCTTTTAAAATTTTTATGTAACTTAAAAAAATTCAGTGTGATTCTTTCTTTCTAGCACCTTTCTTGACTTTCTCTTTCTTGCCTCCTTAGCAGCAGAGACTATTTTCTGCTTCCATGTGGCTTTGCTCCTTCTATTATTCATGCACTGTAATACCAGGGCAGTAATCTAACAATCCATTTTGCTTATTACTGATGAAACTACTACTTTTAAAATGCAGATGAGAAAATGATCAGTGTTACTTTAATTCTTGATTTTATCCTGGGAAACGATGGCTTTTTTTTCTGTTCCTTTCATTGACTCTACTAAAAGAAAATAACCATAGAAAGAGAAAGGGCAGGAGAAGCGATGACACAACACGTGATTCTTGCTCAGCATTTCTTCAGTGTGTTGGATTTCTGTTCTTGAAGTTACCTGCAAAGAGTGCAGCACTGAGAACCAGGCCTCCACCCTTGAGCTTCCCATTCTTGACACATGGGATTTATGAATTAGTATAGCCTTAAGAAGCAATCACAATTCATCCTGGGATTCTAGGCACAAAGACTCAAGCCAGCTAACAGAAAGCAATGCTAACAATGAAAAGGATAATTCTGAGTATTTAAGGAGTATTTACCCTGTACTAGGTATAAAGTCAAGCGTTTACTTCAAGTTTCATCTCATATCTGACTTCTCATGATCTCCATGGAACAGGTGAAAACATGGAAGATTAGAAGTTAAATATTTCTTAGACCTTACACAGACAATAATCAGCACAGGAAGCCCAGCTCTAGAGCTGGTCTCTGGAATTATCGAGGAATATTTTTTGGAATATTCAAATTCAAAGCAATTTTTCATACTCTGGAATTGAGAAGAACCCAAAGAACAAAAACCCTGGAGGGGCCAATCAGATAAAAGTATTAAATTCTCTCTGAACTCTGTTAATTTTCACATACATTCATTCAAGTTAAGGATCTGCATTCTGGATGGTCAGAAGGCTTACCTAATTTCCCCTAACTCAGTAAAAACCAGTATGAGACTCCAGTTCTGGCCTTTAGTGTACCATTATGTTAATTGTTCCTACTGCCCCTTAATTTCTATACTAAGACAGTATTTTTTTCCTAATATATATGTTGCATACAATTATGCAATGTGTTTTAGCTACATTTTAGTGAAATGAATTTTTTTGGACACCTGAAAAAGGCCATAATATATGACATTCCTATAGGAGAAATGCAGTTTGAATTTCAAACCCCTATGTTTAACACGGTGATTTTATAATGAAAATTTCTTTAAAGTCAAGTTATTCTCCTCCTGTTGAATATTCCCTAACAATTGAGGAGTTAGGGCTACCTATGTTTTAAGTATTATTTACCGGTTCTTGAATTGTAAAGTGAAAAAAATGTTTAAGAATGAGCATATTTTCCTGAATAGCTGGTTCTATTTGAAAGAGTATCTTGAAGCTTAAAGCAAAGGACCTTAAAATATGACAAAGTTCTATGAAGGAGCCTTTTAGTTCATCTAAGATTTAGTTCACAAAGAACATTTGTGTAGACTGAAAAATGACCAGAAAACCATAAAGAACTCTCCAACATCCTTGGACATAAAATCAAGATGGCATTGAGATTTCATCTCCAGAAAGAATCATCATCATCAAAAACACAAGCAACAACAAAGATGTTGAAGTTGTGGGGGTAGAGGAGCACAAGGCCTTATATGCTGTTGGTAAGAATGAAAATTAGTGCAAATACCATGGAAGTAAGAATGGAGGTTTCTCAAAAAAAAAAAAAAACCTGAATTATCCTACAATACAGTGATACTATTCCTGGGCACATAACTGATATGATGCAACATAAATCAGGACATATTGTCCTTTCAATACTATTCACTATAGTTGAGTGATAGACACAGACAAGATGACTAATAAATGAGTCAAGAAAATATGGTGCATATATACTCAATGGAGTGTTATTGTATCATTAAAAAATAAAATTATGTTGTTTTCAAGAAAAAAGGTAGAACTGGAGATTATATTAAATGAAGTTAGCCATGCTCAGGAAGATAAAGGTCACATTATGTCTCTCATGTGTGGCAGGTAGAACTAAAAAACAAACGTATAATTATCTGACTATGTGAAGGGATCAGAGAGGAAGAGAAACAGAGTGTCAGAAGGTGAGCAATGCTGAAATACATTACATCTGTGACTAAAAATAGAAAATAAAGCTCACTGAAAGCTGTTGAATAATAGAGGATAGAGAGATGGGTAAAGGAGAGGAGGGAGGTTGACTTTATTAAAGTACAGTTTATGCATGTGTGAATACCATGGTGAAATTCTTTTGAAATAAGTGATAGGAATGTAAAATATGTTGTTGGAGAAGTGGGTGCTGGGGGAGGGGAAAAAGTGGTGGAGTGGGTTAAAAAGAGTGAATATGTTCAAAATACTTTATATACATTTGTGAATATAGAACAAGAAAAATTGAAAATTGAAAAAAGTGAAAGAAAATTAGCCAATTTGAAACCATTTTGTAAGGAAGGGGTCCTATCCATAACTAAGCAGGGAACTGAAAGTACTTTAGATGTGTTCTCAATTCTTCTAAGATCTTTAGTAAAATGCTCCCATGTCTATAATTTTCTCTTTGGTTAACTTAGTAGTGGCTATTCTAATCCAGTTGGGTGAAAATCTACAGTAGTAGGTTGTTTTCTGATTTCTTTAGATGGATGTCCTTCCTTTTGAGCTTAGGTATCTTTAATTTATTAGATAAGGATATGATAATATGTTTGACAGCATTTGCTATCCACAGATACTAAAACTTAAACATCTCTCCAGTAGTTATTAAGAATTTTAGACTGAAATCTGTCTATTGTTGAAAATTGTGTTTATCAAGTCTTTGTGTACTAAAAATAAAAAGGGAGGGCTGGGAGTTTGGCCTAGAGGTAGAGTATTTGCCCAGCATGCACAAATACTGGGGTTCAATTCCTCACTACCACATACATACAAAAGCCAGAAGTGGTGCTGTGGCTCAAGAGGTAGAGCACAAGCCTTGAGGAAGCCAAAGAACAGTGCTCAAGACCTGAGTTCAAGCCCTAGGACTGACAAAAAATAATAATAAAATAAAATAAAATGAAAAGGGAGCAATTCCGCTCCTGGGGTTTATCTAATAGAACAAAAACAAAGCCACACTAAAGCCACCACCACATCCATGTTCATTACAGCTTTGTTTGCCATAGCCAAGATATGGAATTAACTCAGATGCCCCTCAGTGGATGATTAGAGCAAGAAGACATATATATATATATATATATATGATTCCATACTTCCTTCATAAAGGATGATATTGTACCATTCATAAGGAAATAAAAAGACTTGATCTACAGGTAAACACAATGGATAGAAAAATACAACAAATTACACTTGGACAGTATAAATTAAATAAAACTCTAAACATTCACACAGTGAGACCAAAGTAGTATATTCTCAGGGTAGGCTCACGAAGGCTCAATAGTATATAAAATGGTTGATACTGAAATGAACTACAAAAATATGGAAACAAGAGGGTTTTTTTGTTATTATGTTATATTGGGTTTATTGTTGTTTCTTGTTTTTTTTTCCCTCCTTTGTCACTGTTTTGATTTCTGTACCTTCTATCTTATATGTACATTTATTTGTTTGGGGGAAGCTAATGAAGAGCTCAGAAATGGTGGGACAAAGGGTAAACTAATTCAGCCGTGATACTCAATAAGCACTACGTTGGAAATGAATTGTACATGTTGAAGGAGAGGTAAAACATGGGAGAAAACAAGGGAAGCTATGACACTGTTCAAAAAGAAATGTACTTATTACCTGACTTGTGTAATTATAATCCTTCTGTACATCATTTTTACAATAAAAATGAATTTAAAAAATACTGAGAGGTTTTTAACCTTCAAACTCTCAGGATCATGTTTCTCTGGCATATACAAATTCTCCTAAAAGCTTTTCAAACCTAGGAAATCCAATGGCTTCATGAATGGACTTCAGGGGGTCTACCACTTGGCCAAACTCCCCACATTCAACTTTTTGTACAAGTGTGTATACATAATTCACACTATTTTTCTTCAGCTTTTCAAAGGAGTTTCTGATCCTCTAAACAGATAAGCTGAAGGAGGAGGAAGAGGAGGAGGAGGAGGAGAAGGAGGAGGAGGAGGACATTTGCAGGTATACTTTATCATTTTCTAGTTTAGGATCAGTTGCTAGGAATGAGAGCTGATATGGTGAACTTGACACAGAAACTGTCTTACCACCTATGCCTTCCCAGCTTGCCCTTTCCTTTCCCCCTCCTGCCTGATGTTTTTCCTATTTCCTATCAGCACCAGCAATTGAGGTCTTACTGAGTCATGACTGTGCTTTTAGACATAATTCCTTCTCCTACGAATGATACCAACTCTCTCCCGCTACATCCACATTAGTTGCAGAACAAGTTGTCTACCATTTTACTCTCAACAGGATACAATTTATGTGTAAAACACAGTCACCATAGTCTCTGTTGTTTGAAACCAGCAGAGAACAAAAAACAACAGTAACATGACCCTTGGGCAGAATGCTAATGGCTACATAACTGACTTAGCAGATAATTAGAAAACACAGTTCAATATAAAAGGACAAAAGATGTAATTATTGCACTCTATAAACTAATTAATGAGTGCTGACTAAATTCAATAATTAATAATTCATTATTTAGCCTCTAATTAAATAATCATCCTTCTTTTCCCTGCAAACTTTGCTGGTGGTTTAATTGCTCTGGGCTAAATATACAAGAGAACATTCCTCTGTTAATTAAAGAGTGGAGAGATTTGAAGTCATTGTGTCTGAGAGAAATAGGGAATTTAGATTGAAATATCTTCTCTTTGAAAGAGACAAATGTATCTCCTAGCTTCAACTCCTATTCAAAGCTTTAATCAGTTATCATGGCTGGGCTCAAGATAACTTGAATTGAAGAACTCTCAAAGATATTAGGTTAACAGAAGTGTGTTCATGGACTAAATCAAACTTTAGGAGCAATATGGAAGCCCCTTAGACTGGGGATAGAGTCCACCACTCCTGGACCACCTGTTGCCTGAAACCATCAATGACTTGATGTGATCCAATTGTGCATATATAGTTCAAGTCTTAGGTTCTATGACATTCTTTAATGTCTTGAAATCAGTCATCGTGATAGTATTTATACAATAGAAATGGATATACACTACAAATCAGAGCTGGTTCTTGCTTCTTCCTCAAGTCCCTTCTCTCTTCCCTTCTCCCCTCCCCTTCTCCTTCTCCCTTTCTTCTTGCTTTCCCTTCCACCTTCCTCTGCCCTTTCCTTTAGGAAGCTCCAGATGTTAAACATTCTCCAATTTTCCACCACCCCTGCACAACAGAGATGACTTGTGCCTTGAGTCCTAGGGTGTCTGGTTAAAATTTCCCAACCCTGAGATTGAGGCTGTCCTGCAGATGGAGTCCTGTCCAGGAGACCAGGGGATGAAACTGATGTTTATCTGGTCTGTGCTCTATGGATCAGTCTCTGTGTGGGAGTGTACAGCTCAACTCTGTGATCTCAAACAACACTGATAGACCTTGTTACTATTGCTATGACCTTGTGACTTATTTTTTTTTAAGTACGTCCCTTTGTCATTATTGGTCATTAATTTTAAACTTATTAAACATAAATTTTACTAGCTTATTCTTTCATTAAAAATAGTAGACTCACCATGTCAATGAGGAATAAGATTTTCTACTTGTCAATTTTGTATATGCATATATATATATATTCAGATAAAATGATACCTTTGACTTTTATTTACTAGTGGTGGAGTAGCATTCTCTCAGCAAACATAATGTTTTGTGTAATGTCCAAGAAAGGAGTTCTTATATTTTCCTCACAGAAAGGGTGGGAATGGGGAAGGGTTGTGACTGATGAAGTTAGCACTTAGCTACACAGCGTCACATGAAAGACTTTGGTCACCTGCTCTTTTGTTCTGGCTGTTGTTCTTTAGCTTTTCCTTCTCTTTTTCTCCTTCCTCCTCTTCCTTTTTCTTCCTTCTTTACCTTTCCTCCCTCACATCCTCCTCCTCCTTTCTCTTTCTCCCCCTTCTTTTTCTCTTTCCTCCCCCTTCCCTCCCTCCCTCCCCCTTCCTCCCTTTCCTGAAAGAGTTCATTGTACTTCTTGGTTACTAGTAGTTTTCTATCTGTAAAACTGTAATTATGCTACTCTCACACAAGCTGAATGAGTGGATAGTCACAAGGCTCCTACAACATTTCCAGGCACGTACTGCGAAATCTAGAAGTGATGCCATCCACAAAAGGAGGATAATTCAGCATAGGAGACACACGAACCAGGAAGGGGTAGTCTTTGTCCAGGAAGCTGTGGGTTTAATTGCCAATGATTACTGGAGTGTGAGGAGTGTAAGAAGGTCTAGAAAATGGGCTGCCCTGTGTGTGCAGCCAGTTGGTCTCCTCCTTATCATCCGGAGTCTCCCACCATGAAGGATTATAGTCTCATGTATTCATGTGATAAGTCGCGAAGGTGTCAGCCACTTTGGCTGCTCTTCCTGGCTCCCCTCCCAGACTTCACCCACCACAATCCCCTTAATCTATCCTTTAGATTGTGATTTTTCTCAATCATCAAACAGCCATGTGATCACAGGACCTTTGTCCTGGAAACCTTTCCAGCTTCCTGTAGCTTTCAGAATGAATTGCCAATGTGATAGAACAATTTGAAATACTTTTCATATCAGGTTTCTTCTCCACGATGGAGTCACTTTGGGCCATACCACTTTCCTACAGAGCTAGTAATTGTCACAATCCTATCGTGCCTTTGAGATCTCTTCACTTGCTATTCCTCATGTCCACACAAAGCTGCATTACATATTGTAATGTGGAAGATTTCTACTCCATCAATGTTCACCTCCAAATCATTTACCCAGGCATGCCAATTCAAATGCCCTCAAGTTTAATGCGAGCCAGTTAGCTGTGTGCTCATGGTATGCTTTGAGTAACAGATGCACTGGGTTGGTCGCACTATAGTGAAATGGTTTATTTATTTCACCCTGTTCTCCCTACACCCCCACACATGCAGGTGCATGTATGCACATTCAAGCAGTGTTAGCTAGCAGCAAGATTAAAAATCCAATCACTCCATTCCAATTCAAGTTCTGTCTTGGAACCACATTTCTACCATTATAAACTTGAGCTTACAGCCACAATTACTTCCATTGTTATTGTGCAGTTAAATGCAGTAACTGCTATAGTACCTTAAAAAATGCCTACCATTTCTTAAGTGCTCAGTAAATTTGACTATGGTTTGTACTCCTTAAGATCGGGTACCATTCAGCATCACAAGATCAGGGGCAGCAGAGTCTAAATGTGAGATCATGAATTCTGTGGTCTCTTGGGCTCAAGCTGTAATGCTTAAGCTGTGGAATCTCTAAAAATTATGTTTACAACTTTCTTAATTTAGCTGGATGCCAGTGGCTCACACCTGTAATGCTAGCAACACAGGAGGCTGAGGTCTGAGGATCACTATAAGTCAGCTCAGGCAGGAAAGTCCATGAAAATCTTATCTCCAAAAAAAAAAAAAAAAAGCTGGAAGTGGAGCTGTGGCTCAAATGGTAGAGCATGAACCTTGAGCACAAAAGTTCAGAGACAGCACCCAGGCCCTGAATTCAAGTCTCAGGACCCCCACCAAAAAACAAACAAGCAAACAAACAAAATAAAATCCAGCTATGTGCTTGTAAATGCTTGTTGTAATGAAATCAGGTAGTGTACTTAAGATGTTAGATATCACTGGTAAAAATTGTCACCTACTGAGTGTTGCAAATGATGTGTGGGAAACAAAGACCACAAGGGACCATTACCAATGTCTGCCTGAGACCTGAGCAGCAGCTGTCCCCTAGCCAGGCACTGACCCAAGAACTCTACCACACACAACACTCAGCTCTGACACCACACTGGCCTCTTTCAAACAGCTCCAGTGACAAAGATCTGGCTTTTGCTACAGTTGTACCTCAAGGCCCTACACTAAATCACAACAGATGATAAATGGCTGGGATATGGAGGCCAGGGTGATAGAGGGGCTGGGTTGTCTAGCCTGAGAGACTCACTCAAACTTTCAAGTAGCCTGCACAATAAATCTAGGACTGTCGCTTGGTGATTAGCTAGAGGAAACAGAAAGGGCAGGACAAAGCCAGGAAATGACCTTAGAGACTAAACATGGTGTATTTTATTTTAGGGCTTTTTCTCACTTGGAAGTGCTGCCAGGTTGTTTAAAGAGAATGAGTGTTATCAGGAAAGGATTTGGGGATGGAGGGGTCTGCCAGGGTTTTGACAACATGTGCTAAAAGATTTACAAAGCCGGGCATCAAAAGAGGAGGGCAGACAAGAGGATGTGTACTCAGAGCTGCTGCAGGTGGGCTGGGACTGACAGGACTTTTTATTGCTCTCCGGGGAGCTTTCGAGGAAGTGTGATGGCCTCTGTGAAGTGGCAGCAGAAGTCAAGCCGAATGTCGCGTTTCTAGGAGAGACAAGGGATGGAGAAGTGGAAAGAAAGGTGGGAAACCATTTGGGCCATTTGGAGCCCATGGGAGTTGATCAGGGAAAGGAGTAAAGGGAAGAGACATCAAGCAGGACAAAAGAGATGGGAGCCACTGTTCTGTCCAGCTTTCAAAAAGAACATATGTTGATTATCTTTGAGTAGTTGTGAAAAGGAGTTGCCATTCAACAATACAGTGTCTGCTGGCCAGCGTCACCCCTGTCAACATTCTCAGCCTTCCCTTACCTCATTTTTCCTGATCTTAAGTTATATATTGTTTACGTTTACAACGCATCTTGATCCTTCAACACCTTCACCCATTTCAACCTACCCTTCCTTTATTTTTGCTTTCATTTTATTGTTGGGGTAATGTATACAGGGGTTACAGTTACATTTGTCAGGTTGTGGGTGCATTACTTCTCGCACATTGATACCCCTTCTCATGTTTTTGTCCCCATTTCCCTCCCCCCATCACCTCCCCATCATCTTGTTTCCCTCCTCCCTTCATTCATTTTTTTCTCAGATCTGTGGCACAACAATAAATTCTTGCCTACATTCAACCCACCCCACCTTCATTGTTATATCCCTCTCCATTGGCTCATCCCTTCCCCATTTCCTGGTACTTATTTTGTTGGGATTTGACTTAATCTACCTAAAGAATTAAACTATTTGTGATATTATACATGAATCTATTATACTTCAATTAATTCATTTATATCCACCAGTTATACCACCCCAGTGTGCTTACTTGCAGATTTACAGGCACATTCTAGGTCTCGCAAATGAAGGAAACCATGCACTTACGTTTCTCTGAGTCTTGTTCTTTCCTAATAGATGGTACAATACAATTTTTCTTTTTTTTTTTTTTTTTGTCATGGAGCTTGAACTCTGGGCCTGGGCGCTGTCCCTGAGCTCTTCAGTTCAAGACTATTGTACTACCCCGTGAGCCACAGTGCCACTTCCCATTTTCTAGTGGTTAATTGGAGATGAGAGTCTCACAGGACTTTCCTGCCCAGGCTGGCTTTGAAGCATGATCCTCAGACCTCAGCCTCCTGAATAGCTAGGATTACAGGTGTGAGCAGAATTCCACTGTGCATGTATACTACATTTTCTTGATACAGTCAGCTATTGAGAGGAATCTAGGTTGATTCCACATCTTAGCCCGGTAAATAATGCTGCAAAAATCCTGGTTATGCTAGTGGGATTAGTATATTCTTGTTTGTGCCCTATTGGATAAATGTCCACAAGTGGAATTGCTGAGTCATAGGGCAATTCTACTGCTTTCCAGAGCGGTTGAACAAGCTTACATTCCCACTAACAGTTGAGTAGTTGACATTACAACAAACTTGAAAGTTTCTGTGTGGAAAAGGGTATAGCTAAATAGAAAACTCACAGAAGAGGAGTAGGTTTCTTTTTTTTTTTACCAGCTCTACAGCCTAATATCAAAAATATATTTAGAGCTCAAAAAATTAAACCCTCCAAAAATAAACCCTCAGGGGCCATGAGTTTGGCCTAGTGGTAGAGAGCCTGCCTAGCAAGCAAGAAAACCTGGGTTTGATTCCTCAATACCACATACATAGAAAAAGCCAGCAATGGTGCTGTGGCTCAAGTGATAGAGCTCTAGCCTTGAGAAAGTTCAAGGACAATGTTTAGGCCCTGAACTCAAGCCCCAGGACTAGCAAAATAAATAAATAAATAAATAAATAAATAAATAAATAAGCAAACCCTCAAAACAACAACAACCTAATTAATAAATTGGCTATTGACTTAGAGAGACTTCTCAGAAACAGTAATGTCCAATAGACAAATGAAGAAATGTTCAACAGCTGTGGCTATAAAGGAAGTACAAATCAAAATAACACTGAGATTCCATCTCGCTCCAGTTAGAATGGTCATTATCAAGAAAACTAACAATAACAAATGTTGGTGAGGATGCAGTCAAAAGGGAATTCTGTTATCTGCCCTGATTTTTAGACCAATGGAAATCAGGAAGGTATTTGACAGGATAGGGAGAAAAAGCATTACCTTGAAACAATTGGCATCTTTGGTGAGGAACAAGGTAGACACTGCAAAGTGCTGGCTAAAGCATCCAGGCTAACTCATTACCTTTTCAACATTTGAAGCTCAGACTGGTTAAATACACCTGTGTGATGCCAGTGTAGGAAATGAATCCTATACCCTGGATAGGGAGTGCTTAATAGATGCAAGGAATCTGTTCTTTTCTTCTTCCCCAGTAATATGTCTTGCTACATATTATTGATATAGTGAGTCCATGAAGCCTGGGCTCAAGAGTTTCTCTCAAAGTCTTCTAGCTAACCAACAATATTTCCAGTTTACCAAACATGAAATTATTCACATTACTCATAAGTCTCTCATTAGAGATAATCTCCTCCACCCTTCTGTACTTATTGCTAGATCGAACCAGGCTTGTTTACTTCTAGTGATGTCATTAACTGAAGCATGTAAAGAAATTATTCTGAGACTACTTATTTCCTCTGTTAAAGAGAAGTTGTGAATAGTTGAAGAGACTTTAATAATTACTAAAAAATAGTTCTAACTTATGGAATACTTACTATATGTTGTGCACTGTGAGAGGCATTTCACAATTTCTGTCTTTATTTAATTGCAAAGTGGTTTGCCTGGAAGCAATTCTCCCCTGCCCGTTTGAGCCATACCTTCAGAATTCAAATTTAAAAGTCCTTAAAATGGAGCCATCCTTTCAGTCATTTCAGTTTACACAGCTCCTTATTTTCCTGCCCCTTAGCCCACAGGCAGGTGCATGTGTAAAATGGCCTGATAAGAATAGATTATGAAGGATCCCTTTTTATTTCAGAGGCCAATGAAGAACATACAACTTGACCAATGCCATCCACTGAGGAAATGTCAGGAGTAGATTTGGCCAGTGCATAAGCTCCTCCACAACATGCATTCACAGGATGAAACAGTATCTTCCATTAAGGACGAGAGAGTTAGTCCTGGATAATTCTTTAACAACTCTGATGTCCTTTCTATCGCCATCCTTTGGCCTTTCTTCTCTGTTCCCTGAGTCCTATCTGACAGATGTCATTTTCACCCTTTCCATACTAGTCAAAGATGATCATTGTGCCTGGTATTATAATTAAGGATCATTTGGTCATTCCAGGTCCCTGGGAAATGAGAAGAGTGCTCTAGCAGAAGCTTTTCAACAACAGGGCATAGCTTCACCCCCTTCATAACTCTTCCCTTACCAAAAAAACTGGAATATGAGAATTGATTGATAAGTAGGAGGGGATATTATTGCTCTTCTGGTCAATGCTATAATGTTATTATTATACTACTACTCCTACTGATCAGCAGGCCAAAATCTTCCCTGAGTACCTAAAAAATTACCAACAGCAGAGTGATAGGAAGTTTTTACTTTATGATTGTATACTTCCTGATTAATTTGTACATTAAATCATTTATACAGGTTGGCAGAGAATCTTGTTTTACATAAAGAATATAGAATGTTAGCCTCAACTCATTCATATTCTTATTCACCATTCATTTATTCAGCAAACACTTATTGAGTAACCAAGTATTAGCTGGGATAGAGTGATTGGAATTCTTGCCCTTAAGGTTAATACATTCTACTATAGTGTTTTCAACCAGCAGGGCATGATTCATTAATGAGACATAAAATTAATTTAGTTACTCATGACAAGTAATTTTTTAAAAAAGAAAACTGAATAGACTAAAAGAACCAAAGGGAACTTCAAGTAAATATTATTTCACAAATATTTATTTAATAATATCTGTAAAAGTGTTGCAAATATCCTGGGTGGCCTAGTGAAATAGATTTCCTACAATAGGCAGGGATCAGATAGCAGCGAATGCCACTGGCCTGGTGGTCTAGGGAAGAAGGGTAAAGAAGAACAGATGTGAACAAGAATATGACCAGATGGCTGGATTACAAGAGTTTGCTTTGCCCCTCAGGTGTTTCCCAGTAAGTAAACAGATGTCCCCAGACTGGAAAAATGCTTGAAAACATTATTCCAAAACCTCTTTGAGTGATGATGCTTCATGGCTTGAGACTAGACTTCTTTCTTGGCCTTAAAAATTTCATTCTCCACTGTTTTCTTATGGCTCAAATTAGTGATTTGCTCTTCCTTACAGCAGAACACACACACACACACACACACACACTCACACACACACACAGATATAGTATATATGTATGTGTGTATATATATGTGTGTGTGCAAGTATGTACTCATGCACACATACATATACAGGCGCATATATTTAAACATTCTAAATCTGCAAACTCCAAGCCTTTCTTTCTCAGAGAATCCATGAATTCTCATCACATAATCACATTCTCAATGCCACAGATAGCTGAAATATTTACAGGGTTGAATAGGAACCAATGATGTAGCAGGGCTCTCAGGCTTGGCAACCTCTGCAGAAATTCAGGATTGAGCAGCCTAGTTGCTGAAGGACAAAGCTGAGAAAGCTGATTCCTGTTCTAATCATGGGTTCCAATAAAGTTCATATTCCTATTCCAGTCCCATTGCTTGTGTGTATTTCTGGATGTGAGCTCAGTGATTTCTTCCCCCACTAATCCCATTGTGAAGTTTCTCACACATTACTTCCCTAATCTGTGTTAGGAATTTTCTGCTGCATATTCTCAATATTTTCAATCAAATTCAGGCAACATAGTCTCATTTTGTTTAGATTTGCTTTGTGTTTAAGTCCTTCAACTAGACTTTGTAGCAAGCACCCTCCGGATGATAAGTGAGAGAAACTTCACACCTGTTTGAAGGACTGTGATTCTACTCTGTCTGCCTAAAGCCTAAGCCAGGCAGCTCTAAATTGATTTACAGAGACAACTGGGAAAATACAAAAGCATTTTGGTGGAAATGTGGATAATTACAGGCTGAATGCAGCAATTCTGTACTCTTTCTTATACTGGGCTTTTGAGAACCATTATTTCTTTGTAATATAAAATTTCTATTGTTCCAACATTAACTTGTGATAAAATATATTCCTAAGTACTATAGTAAGCAATCCTTAGAGATGTCACTTTTTGAACCATTTGCCTTCCTGTAGAGAGGAGAGGTCAAGAGAAACAATTGTTTTCCTTACTAATTTGTTTTGGAGGAGCAATTACTTCTCTGGACATTTGGCGCTATTCAATGCCTGAACTGGGCAAATTTTACTTTAAAAAGTAAGTATCTTTAGGCTAAACAGATTGTACATTTTCTTCTTCACCAGAGTATTTATTCTAGCAAAAGGTACTTTAACTTGTGTTGGATTAGTACTGGAAGGTAAGGCCTTTCTAAATTCAAGCAAAATAAACCAAGGTATTTGATTTCCAAGCCAAGTGAAATCTGAAGTCACAGATGAATGACAACAAGAATTATACATTTTCCAAAAGTAATAAATGCTAGCCAGGTAATTTTTTCATATATTTTTATTGTAATTATTAGAAGGGTTGCATTATATTCACCAGATAGACGGTGCATTACTTCACAAACATTGATACCCTTTCTCATACTTTGGTCCCCACTGCCCCTCATCTTGTTTTCCCCCTTCCCTATTCTATTTCAAATAAGCATATATACAATATATTAGATGACAAGGTAAGATACTGTAACAATATGAGATAACCAAGGGACAGCAAAAGAGATGAGAGATAACATAGCACATGAAGGACAACAATCACTCATTGTATGGCTTTTTTTCTATATCCTAGAGGTCCTTTCATTTAGCCTCATCCTATATGGCCTTATGTATTAGGTTTTGCTCTATTGTAAATCTCTGCTAGGAGAGCCCAAGGTTTCTACTGGTTATAACAAATGATGGAAACCATTGAGCCTATGTTCCTTTGAGTCTTACCCAGGTAATTTTTAATAGTAACCACAGTTGCTAATTCTTCACTATTCTGTTAACTCCTACAGAGTTCCCTTTGTGTTGTCATGGAAATACAAAGTGGTTTACATGAAATTCTCTTTAAAACCAAAATATAAGAAACCCATCCTTTGTGCACTGACCTCATCAACTAAACTATCACATCAAGTAGATCATGTCAGACCTTCACACCATGTATTTTGCTCCCTTGTCTTTATTCATATTTACTGTGAAAATACATTCTGCATGTAACTCGAGATCCCTCAGAGATTTCTTACCTAAGTGGACAGATTTATCAGACAGTAGGTTTGTGGTGTTATTTTCTTACATTTGCAATGGGAGTACTAATTCCCATTTACAGTTAATTTAATATTCTCTTTTTCATATTCACCCAGCTATTGGCTCTAGTTCTCAATCCTCTGTACAGCAATACCTCTCCCTGCTTATCTTCTGACATCATGTACTTTTTATGACTGCAATTATTTTAAATACCAGTGTTGTACATAGTTAAAATAAAAAAAAATATAGACAAGTGAGCAAGAGAAGGATCAAACAGAGGAAGAGGTAAAGAGATGATGAAGTGGAGAAGGCAATCAAGGCAAAAAAGAAAATGGAGATGCAGAAACAGGGGAGAATGATCACCTGTAATCTATTCTTAAAGCTGTTCATGTGAAGTTGTAATGTATGAATCATCCTGTGGCAAATCTACACTACATTCCTAGATAGGTAGGCAGATGGTCAATACATAAGTAAATAATTTTATAACACTGTGACCTCCTCAAACGTGCATTTTAATATCCTTAGTTTTTAATTTTTTTAAAAAAAATAGATGCTATCTGGGTACTGGTGCCTCATTCCTGTAATCCTAACTACTGAGATCTGGGGATCATGGTTAGAAGCCAACTCAGACAGAAAAGTCCAAGAGACTTTTATTTCCAGTTAACCAGCAAAAAGCCAAACTAAAAGCATAGCTCAAGAGACAGAGTGCTAGCTGTGGGCAACAAAACTGAATACTTCAGGCCCTGAGTTTAAGCCCCAATACTGTCCCTAAACAAATAAAAGTATATGTTATCTTTCCATTCCTGAAAGGTAGATGTCATTATTAATCTATAACTGATATGCATACAGTATTATGATTGTCTTTTATGATGAAGATCCATAATATCTTCTAATTAAAACTGTGTTAGCACAATCAAATAGTTTATATTCATCATAAAAAGTACAAGTAGACCCCCCCTTTATCTCCCCTCATGCCCAACTAAGCTCCTACTTCCTGCCTTTTGTGTTTCCATTCACCCTTTCAGAGAGAACTACTGCTAACAGTTGGAGGTATATGCTCTCATGCCTTTTTCTAAACATTTGTGGGGGACAAGGAGAGGGAGTGGTTGAAGGTTTTTGTTTCATTTGCTTTTAACTGTCAGTCCCTGAATTTAAATATATCCTCTGTGATTTAGAAACATTCAATATTTAAGAAAATATTTGCACAGCTTTAGTCAAAGGGTAAAATAAATCATACATAGTTCATAGTTTATTTATCTTGAATTATGCATAGGATTAGGTTAACGCTAAAAAATAAGCCACCTCAAATATGTGTCAGTAGTGGACAGATATGGGTGAATAGTACATAAATTATGAGCAAAAATATTGAGGAAATCACTTATGAATCAATGTAGAACATTTTACATGCAGTTCACTTAACCTCATGAACTTTTTTGTAAGTTTTACTGTTATAACCTACATTTATATTTTGAGTATGTCATTCTAATCCAGGCCCTGGCATTAGATATTGAACATATAAATCATAAAATATCCATTACAGTTTCATGATTGTCCTAGTAACTAAATCCCATTGAAAGTACCTTACTTCTTAAATATGATGATAGAATCAAGCTGAAAAACAACATGACTTGATTTTTAATATGATATTTCTAGCAAAGGGGATGGATTGTATCAATAAAGTAAACAGATCTACCTGATGCTGTTTTATATGCTTCTTTCATGGTGTATAAAGCGCTGATCTAAACTTTGCAATCTATAGTACAGATCTGAATTAGCAAAATTGTCATGTACACTCTAAAATTAGCTATTACATCTGTGAAGATTTTCAGGTGATATAAAAAGAAGTGCTTAACTAGCTAATACTGCACTAAGATGAATTAGAACCAATCCCTTTTCCCTCTGAAGATTCATTTGAAATGTAATTTTATGTAATCTGTGTTATTGGAAGAGACTCTTCCTAATGCCTTGGAATTGGTAAGTAGGACCTAACATTGAAAACAGAAAAAAGAAAGAAGTCCATAGAGCATTTTTAAAAAAGATTCTTTCAAACGACACTGGATGGTCCAGAGTTACTACAAGGTTATCTCTGGTCTCACTGTGTACCTAGTCTCTTTCTGAGGCTCCACACAAAGTGCAGAACTGGAGAGAATGAGGAGTTAGAAGTCTCAGACTTTGTGCTATTTTGGCACTTGTGCCAACCTAGTTAGATATGAGCTGTTTCTCAGCTTGACCTTCTCCATGTAATGGGGTAAAGGGTGATCACAGGAAGCATTTTAAGGAGAACTGGAAGACAGAAGTATAACAGCAGCCATGTTTATTGTCAAAAGGTCAGAGGCTGTGTCAGGTCAAGCATGTAGGAACTGAGTTTACAAACCCAAGGCAAAACCAAGCTCACTAACCTTGCTCCCTTCAGTTTAGCTCTGAGTCAGATGTATGTTTACCTCTGAGTCAAACTTATGTTTAGCTCTATGACAGAGAGCACCAACTTTTTCAAGACTTTCCCTTGTTGTCTTCCCAAGAGATACACAAATGAGTGAGGTGGGAAGAAGTTTGGTGTCCCACAAGCAGATCTAAAAATCAAGAATGGGGAAAAGAGGAATTAGCAGCATCAGTCTGGGCCTGGCGGCTCATGCCTCTAATCCTAGCTACTCAGGAGGCTGAGATCTGAGAATCAGAGTTTGAAGGCAGCCAGTTGGGGGGGAGGGGAGAGAGAGAGAGAGAGAGAGAGAGAGAGAGAGAGAGAGAGAGAGAGAGAGAGAGGAGAGAGAGAGAGAGAGAGAGAGAGAGATATGTTTTAATCACCTGGCACAGGTCTCTTAAAATAATTATCAGACCTGTGCTGCAAAATGAAGAGGAGATTGGTAATGAATTTGTGGATTAGACTTTTAGCCTGGCTTGATGTAATTCTTTCCCTTTCTCTCTCTCTCTCTCTCTCTCTCTCTCTCTCTCTCTCTCTCTCTCTCTCTCTCTCTCTCTCTCTCTCTCTCTCCCTCTCTCTCTCTCTCTCTCTCTCTCTCCCCTCTCTCTCTCTCTCTCTCTCTCTCTTCCTTCCTTCCTTCCTTCCTTCCTTCCTTCCTTCCTTCCTTCCTTCCTTCCTTCCATTCTCTCTCTCTCTCTGTCTCTCTCTGTCTCTGTCTCTGTCTCTGTCTCTGTCTCTCTCTCTCTCTCTCTCTCTCTCTCTCTCTCTCTTTCTTTCTCTTTTTTTTTTGTGGGTGATGGGACTTGAACTTGGCCTGGGCACTGTCTCAGCTCAAGGCTACCACCCTGTCCCTGGGCCTGGATGTTGTCCCTGAGCTCTTCAGCTCAAGGCTACTGCCCTACCCTTGAGCCAAGCCCCACTCCCCATTTTCTAGAGCAGATGAGTCTAAGGTCTTTTGTGTCCAGGCTGGCTTTGAATCTTGATCTTAGATCTTAGCCTCCTGAATAGCTAGGATTATAGGCATGAGCTACCATGCCCAGCCTAATTCTTTCTTAAGTAGGTTTCTTAAGTAGGAACTTCTGATGTAACTACTTACTAAGAACAATGATTACTGAAAAATTAAACTGTATCATATTGAAATTCATACTGCATTCTGGCTTTCCAATAACGTAGATGCTTTTTATATACATAAATGTAGTAATAAATGTATATGGATTTATACACATATATCAGGCCATGTATACCCCTTCTTGCATAAAGGGGTATTCATTTGAGAACCTAGATTAAAACTGAAAACAAAAGGAGCACATATGCCATACACTCTGCCTTCCTGTGTACAAAGCAGACATTACTAATTGATCACTGCACTCTGTCACCAAGATATTGGTATGGAATCCTTTTCAACCTATTATTCAAGGCAACCTAATTACCATTTTTATTCAAAATTCAGGAGCACAACTCAGGAACTAAGTGTTCGATATTAAGCAGACAAAAATGATCTCAGAAAAACTATTTGATCAGAGCTTATTTATTTTACTATGAACAAAATTCTAGTACATGAGGGCTGGAACTGTGGCTTAATGATAGAGTTCTGGCTTAGCATGCATGAGATCCTGGGCTTGATTTCTTGGTACCAAATAAATAAAACAATTTTTAAATTCTATTATATTTTATCAGATACCATCTGCTTCATCAGTCCCCAGCATAATAAAGTTGTTCAATTGGGAATTGGGATTTTAAAACTGTGGAAAATAAGACAGTAGGGAAAAAGGTGACATAATAAAAATAATTTCTGCTTACTAAGTACTTAACTACATTCCAGGCCCTTACTATATATTTACTATTTTCCTTACAATGCTTCTTTCTAGGAACAAAAGGAATGCATCTCCATTTTATATACGAGAAACAAGCCCACAAAACTTAAGTAACTTCTATAAGAACACATAGGTAGGAGTTCATAGTTAGGTCTTTGTAGGGCCATAGCATGGAGTATTCTCTTAACATTGCACTGATCATCTGCAAAATTTTCCACTTTAGATTTCAAAAATATAGTAGCTTGATGTCATGTGAGATAGGGGCAGAGAATCACCTGAACTTTGATATATATTTTATATATATAATATAATACATATGTTTCTGATGATTATCTTGTCTTTAAGAAAATATTAAATTAATATGTCCGTTCAATAGGGAGGATAAGTTAATACATATTTCTTTTAGTTTTAAACTATCAAAAGTAATCTTCTGTGCATATATATCTTAATTTATATATCATCTAATATAAATTAAATATTTCCACTTGTGACCATGTTCCATGTGTCATGGAGGAATATCTACTCACAAATTCCCAGATAGGAACTGTGAAAATGCTGATTATCAGCTGACTCTGCCTCCAAATCTATCTTTCATTTTCTGGAAATGAATATCTTTAATAAATTTTTTCCTTTCTTGTCTTTCTTTTTTTCTTTTTATTTATTTATTTATTTATTGTGGGTCATGTGACTTGAACTCCGCCTGGGTGCTGTCCTTGAGATCTTCAGCTCAAGGCTACCACCCTACCCCTGGGCCTGGGCGTTGTCCCCACTTACTCTTGAGCCAAGCCCCACTTTCCATTTTCTAGAGGATAATTGGAGTAAGAGTCTCAGGTCCTTTTGTGCCCGGGCTGGCTTTGAACCTTGATCCTCAGATCTCAGCCTCCTGGGTAGCTAGGATTACAGACAGACATAAGCCACCACATCCAGCTTCTTAATATATTTTTCTTAAAAAAAAAAGAAAAGTTATAGAGTAAGCTTTTGGAGTTCTTCCTGCCTGTATTTGTATGTGCATTTACATTTTCATTAGCTTCTGCATAAATAACTGGCCTTTGATTTTATAGAATAATTACACATGTGACAAACAATGTTTTAAAATAATACAACTACTCTGGAAGGCAGTTTGAAGGTTCCTCAAAAAAATAAAATTAGACCTTCCCTATTCTCCAGCCATACCACTCCTGGGCATCTACCCTGAGCATCATAACCCAGGATATGATAAGGACACCTGCTCAGCCATGTTCATCACTGCACTATTCACAATAACCAAGCAATGGAAACAACCCAGATGCCCCACTAGAGATGAATGGATACAAAAAATGTGGTACACATACACAATGGAATTCTACAGAGCCAACAGACAAGATAAAATAATGGCATTTGCTGGGAAATGGATGAAACTAGAGCAAATCATGTTGAGCAAGATAATTCAGGACCAAAGGAACAAAAGATGCACAGTCTCCTTGATATGTGGATATTAGATCCAAACAGTACAAGAGGCATTGAAAAGGTCTTGGAGATATAAATATAACTACATAGACATACATAAAACTCTATGATGGGATATATACTCTATAGACATTAATTTATATAGATCGATATGTATTTATGACATACAAACTCTCAGCTTAATTTTAATTTTGGTTTTAAATTTATGTGCCCGTGATTGCATATAGAGATCCCATTCTTGAACAGTTATTTGTTAAACTTAACATTTGAAATATGTTGTAAAAAATCAATGTTAATAAAATCTTTAAAAAACAAAAATATAAAATATAAAATTATCTCCACCTAACAGAACTTTTTGTGGGGGAGAATTCATCTGTTTTATACCCTGAAGAGTACCCACTGCTCTCCATTCAGAGCCTTTCCCATTGCTTACACAGCATGATGGATTATTTAATAATAGTTAATTAAAGATTGTAGTCTGGAAGACCTGAATTTACCTCTGCTCAGCAACTTAGTAACTCCATAGTTTTAAAGGAAATATTTGACTTGTTACCTGATCTGTAAAATGGGTATAATATTGTTGTCTATTTCTTGGACTATTGTGAAGATTAAACAAACTAGCATATATAATGCTATTGGCACAGAGCAAATTCTCAAAACATTTTCCTTATTATTTCATAAGCCCTTTTTTTAGTTTTACTACATGATTTAATGTATTTGTCCTTGTTTTTGCTAAAGAATAATTTCCTAGGAGCATTAGTTCACACACAAAAAAGACAACCTTCAGAACTATCTGAGTTTGTGATCAACTGTGAATGAAGGCAATAGTGACAATTTATTTTTGAGGTAATTATCAGATGCAAGCAGATTAAAATGAAACAGACTTTTCTCCAGGCTGTCTTCTTATTATGGGTTTTATAGCAAAGTTTTAATGTTCAAATTTGGCCACGGCACAACTATTTCCATGACAACCTATAAGAAGAAGTATAGTTCAGGAAATTATTTCATTGTAATAACAAATAGACTGGAGCAGTAGAGAAAAAAGTCTCTTCTTTAATATCAGATCTAGCAAGGAGAGAGCAAACCTGTACTCTTTTTTAAAAAGTGATATTGTTTTCAAGTTTGTCTCATTCAGAAATCTTCTTGTTGCATCAATTCATGTTCAATTATAAAGATCCCAAAGGAAGAAAAGAAAACTCATTGTCTTCACAGCTCATTGTTGGACCTGCTTAATAAAAAAGCGGTGTCTGCTTTGTTTTGTTATAATCCCTCATTCTTTGGGATTTAATAAGACAAGATACTATATTTTGAAATGAACACATATGCAAAATCAAGTTGATTTCCTCTGGGGATAAATCCCTTATAAAAGTCCAGCTCAACAAATTTAAGTATAATAATAGATTTAACTAAATCTGTGCATGGTGAAATCCAGTGATGGAGACCACCCCATAGTTCAATAAAACAAAATAGAACAAAACAAAAGAGTTTTTCAGGTAGGTGGTCTTGTACACAAAATCACAGTACTTTATATTCATGTATTAACTGAAAGGACTCATGGTAATTCAGAGTTAGCCTATCTTTCTCCTTCTTTAAGGAAAAAGAAACTTCATGGTAATTTCACATTTCTTTCTTTCTTTTATATATTTTTTTAATTTCAATGTATAGAGGGGTTACAGTTATATTCGCCAGATAGAAGGTTCATTACTTCTCACACAGTGATATCCCTTCTTATGTTTTTGTCCCCATTTCCCTCTCCCCCCCCATTTTTCCCCTCCTATTTCAAACAAGTAAACATCTATATAATATACCAGGTAACAAAGTGGAATACTGTAACAATATGAGATTAACCAAAGGGCAACACAAGAGAAGAGAGAAAAACATAATACATAAAGAATAACAGTCACTTATAATTAAGCTCTTGTTTCCATGTCCTGGAGGTCCATTAATTTGGCCTCATACTATATGGCCTCATGTATCTAGGGTTTAAGCTACTGTAATCCTCTGCTAGGAGCGCTCTAGATGTGTATTAATTATTACAGATGAGGGAAAGCATTGAGACTATGTTCCTTTGGGTCTGGCTTACTTCACTTAAATGGAAAGACTTGGAAAAAAATCACATCCCTTTCTTCCTCTCCCTACTGCATATTCTTAGGTTATGTGTGCAGCTTCCCTGGAAAAAGCCAATCAGCCTGGTTAGCTGTTCTGGTCAACAAAAATATTCTTGCCATCTCTCCTATTAGCACAGTGGAAGGAAACCTCCAAAGACAGGGAACTAAATATTTGGAAAGCAAAGTTATTGGAAATGGAGATTTCATGAATATAACCCATGTTTCTTTCTGATCCTTTGGCTGCTTGACAGAGAAATGTGGTGTCTGTTATATACATATTCAACATGATATATGAAATAGCAAGACTAAACAAAAAAATCTCTTTCAAAATAAGGAAAAGGTCACCTGAATCGTGGCTTATCAACCCAACTACTATCTGTGTTTTTGTATGTTTTCTTTCCAGATTTTTCCATCAATGAACACATAATTATAATGAGCAAGAACAGTTTTTTATGCTGCTCATTTTCATTCAACACCTGATGTTACTTCACAATGATCACTTAAATGATGGTAGAACCATTTCTCTGCAGCCCAATATGGTTCACGTCCTATTTTTGTAAGTAAAGTTTTATTGGAATATAGCCATGTCCATTCAATTTTACATTGCCCATGGCTGCTCTCATGTGACAACAGCAAAGTTAGCAGTTGTGACAGAAAACCTAAGGCCTACAAAATCTAAAATATTTACTGTCTTTTTGCAGAAACAATTTTTAAGAAGTCCTGGCATGCATTTTATCAAATGGATTCTCCATAATTTCTTTGACCACACTCATTTTTCTAAATTTTTAGGTAGTTTTCTATTGTCTTCTTGCTAATTGCCAGCCCTGGACTTGAGCTCAGGGCCTGAGCACTGTCCTTGGACTTTCTCAAGGCTAGAACTCTACCACTTGAGCCTCAGCACCACTTCCAGCTTTATTCTATGTATGTGGTACCGAGGAATTGAACCTGAGTCTTTGTGCATGCTAGGCAAGCACTCTACCACTAGACCAAACTCCCATCCCACATTTTTAACCTTTATTTTTTATTAGTATCAACTAATTGTACAGACTTGAACATATCATAGGTTTTGACATATGCTTTTATTTTGACATGTGTATACAATGTACCTTGATCAGATTTACTCCTTTTATCACTTTTCCTTATCTCTCCCTCCCATTCCCAAATTCAGCTCCACAAGCTTCAGTGTTCCACTGTCACATATATACATAAAAAATTTCGACCATATTTACTCTCCCGTACCCTCCTACTAGTATTCCTATCCCAGATAAGACCTATTTGATATATTCTTATTCTTCATTTTTTTAGTGTATGGGAATTGTTCAAAAGGGGGAGGGGACACAGTGCTAATTAACACAAACATACACAACACATTAACCAGATTAACCCTTTCACTTAGTCTTGCTTTCCCCATCTCCTTTATCATTGCTAATATATTTATTTCATCAAGTGAATTCTCCATAAATTTGCTTAACCATACTTATTTTTCTAAACATTTGGATGGCATTTCCTCTTGTTAACTCCTCCATGAATTTAGGGTTACTATATTTTTTAAAGAAAATCATGAAACTTTTGTTTTTTTTTTAAATTTTTTTTATTGTATTTACTAAAAGGGTAACATGATATTTGCCAGATAGAAGGTGCATTAATTCACATATATTGATACCCTTCCACATGTCTTGGTCCCATTACCCTCCCCCCCACCCCATCTTGGTTTTCCCCCCCTTCCCTGTCCAATTTCAAGTAACCAAATACAAATGTATCTAATATATCAGATAACAAAGTGAGATATTGTGTCAATATGAGATAACAAAGGAACAGCAAAAGAGATGAGATAACATAGCATATTAAGGACAGCAATCATTCATTATATGGCTTTTGTTTCAATATCCTAGAGGTCCATTCAATTAGCTTCATACTATATGGCCTTATGTATCAAGTTTTCCTCTATTGCAAATCTCTGCTAGGAGAGCCCAAGGTTTCTACAGGTTATGATGAATGAGGGAAACCATTGAGCCTAAGATCCTTTGAGTCTGGCTTACTCACTTAATATGATTTTTCCTAAGTCTTTCCATTTCCTAACAAATGGGGCGATGTCGTTTTTTCTGACAGCAGCATAGAATTCCTTTGTGTACAAATACCACATCTTGTGGATCCATTCATCAACTGAGGGACATCTAGGTTGGTTCCATATCTTTGCTATGGTGAATAATGCTGCAATGAACATTGATGTGCTAGTGGATTGAGTATGCCCTAGTTTCTGGATGGTTGGGTAAATGCCAAGTAGTGGAATTGCTGGGTCATAGGGAAGCTCTATGTTTAGCCTTTTGAGGCACTGCCATACTGCTTTCCATAGTGGTTGAACGAGTTTGCACTCCCACCAACAGTGTAGTAGTGATCCCTCCTGGCCACATCCCCTCCAGCATCTGTTGTTATTAGTTTTCCTGATCCTGGCCATTCTAACTGGAGTGAGGTGGAATCTTAGAGTTGTTTTGATTTGCATTTCTTTTATGACCAGAGATGTTGAGCATTTCTTCATGTGTCTATAGGCCATTTTTGTTTCTTCTTCAGAGAAGACTCTCTTTAAGTCTTTGGCCCATCTTTTAATGGGATGGTTGTTACTTTGGAGATTAGTTTTGGAGTGATTTAATTTTTTGAGCTGTTGATATATTTTAGATATGAGGCCTTTGTCCACTGTATGGTTGGTGAAGATCTTCTCCCACTCTGTAGGCTTCCTAACTAATTTACTAGCTATGTCCTTTGCCATACAAAAGCTCTGCAGTTTAATGCAGTCCCACTTATCCAGCCTTTCTCTGATTTGTTGTGATTCTTGGTCCTTATTAAGAAAGTTTCGACCTGTGCCAAGGAGGCCTAGTGTATCTCCTATTTCTTCCTGTAAAGTTTTCAGTGTATCAGCTCTTACCTCGAGGTCTTTGATCCATTTGCAGTTAATTCTATTCCTCAATATAATAAAGGCTGTGTATGACAAACCCACAGCTAGTATTATACTTAATGGCGAAAAGCTAAAGCCATTCCCTCTAAAATCAGGAACGAGACAAGGATGCCCACTCTCTCCACTCCTCTTTAACATAGTATTAGAGTTCCTAGCCAATGCAATAAGGCAAGAAGCAAGCATAAAGGGGATCCAAGTAGGGAAAGAGGAAGTAAAACTATCCCTCTTTGCAGATGACATGATTCTGTATTTAAAGAATCCTATAGACTCTACTCCCAAGCTCCTTGAGCTGATTCAAAACTTTGGAAGGGTAGCAGGCTATAAAATTAACCCTCAAAAATCAACTGCCTTCCTCTACGCCAACAGTGAGAGGAACGAGGCAACAATCAGGAAGGCAACTCCTCTCGCAACAGCCTCAAAGAAAATAAAGTACCTAGGAATTAGCTTAACTAAGAATGTAAAGGACTTTTTTGATGAAAACTTTAAAACCCTGAAAAAGGAAATTAAAGCAGAACTAAGGAAATGGAAAAACCTCCCATGCTCCTGGATTGGAAGAATCAACCTCGTGAAAATGACAATCTTGCCAAGGGCTATCTACAAATTCAACGCAATACCCATCAATATCCCAATGTCATTCTTTAAAGAAATAGAAGAGGCAATTCAAAATTTCATATGGAATAATAAAAGACCCCGTATAGCAAAAACACTTCTTAGCAGAAAGAACAGCACAGGAGGAATTTCAATTCCAAATTTTAGACTCTATTACAGAGCAATAATTATCAAAACAGCTTGGTACTGGCACAAGAACAGACCTGAAGACCAATGGAATAGAACTGAGGACCCAGATATTAATCCACAGACCTATGGCCACCTAATCTTTGACAAGGGAGCCAGAAAGATAGAATGGAAGAAAGATAGCCTCTTCAACAAGTTGTGCTGGCAGAACTGGTTAAGCACCTTCAGAAACTAAAGTTGGATCCTTCTTTGTCACCCTGCACTAGAATGAAACTTCTTTTGGACAGGAGTTTAGCTTAGTGGTAGAGTGCTTGCCTAACATGCACGAAGACCGGGTTTGATTCCTCGATACGACATACATAGAAAAAAGCCAGTGGTAGAGAAACTAAATCTGTGCATGGTGAAATCCCCTGGTGGAGACCACCCCATAGTTTAATAAAAACAAAATAGAACAAAACGAAAGAGTTTTTCACATAGGTGGTCTTGTACACAAATTCACTGCAGCTTATATTCACATATTAACTGAAAGGATTCATGGCAATTCAGAGTTCATTGTCTTTGAGAAAGCCCAAGGACAGTGCCCAGGCCCTGAATTCAAGGCCCAGTACTGACAAAACAAAATCACAAGACTTCTTTAGTTTAAATTTCTTTTAAGTAGATAGACCACTCCTCAATTCACAAATATTTGGATAGCCCATAATATATAGGTAAAACTCATCAAATGAAGTTGCTTTTCCTATTATGGGTGCATTATTCTCTGACAAGAGCATACTCACTATACAGATAGAGAACAAGGTTTACTTTGACCTGTGGGCATGTAGCTGACAACTGGAGTAGGGTCTTAGAAGCCCCATCTGCTATCAGGAACATTGTTTTCTAAGGCTATTGTGTGTTTTGTGCTGATTTATTTTGCTAGTTGCAAAATGTGCATTGACTTTTCTTCCTAGTTAAGTTTATCTTGCTTTCAGATTCTTTTTTCAAGGTAGTTTCTTCCTTGCCATGCAAATCTCAGATGGCACAGAAAATGTGGATTGTTAATTGATGCATGCAAAGTTCTCCCCACTTACAAATATTCAAGTTATCAGAAAGGTAAGTTCATGCTTTCTGCGGCTTTCCCCTCTCCAGGCTCATTACTAGGACAGGACTAGGTATCTTGTCTAAGGTGTCTTGTCTACCAGGGACCAGGTAGAGTACACCACTGAAAGCAAAGGACCAATCTTCTGGTCTTCAACTTGTTCCTTTATGACTATGAGATGTCTTACCACCCTTCAATTTGTTTTTTTGTTGAATCTCTCTCTTTTGTCTCCCCTCTATCACACACTATCCCTGTCCCGCAAGGAAGACACGCCATAATGCTAGCTTAAGCAGGATCCTTTATTCTTCTTCTCCTCCCCCCCACCCTTCCTCTCTCCAGGCCTATATACAGGCAGTGGGCCAATCAACTCATGCCAGCTCACCCAGGCCCTCCAATCACGGCTTCACACGCTCTAGTCATGCACCCTTCATGCATCCGGCTATGCAGAGACCAGGCTTCTGCTAACAATGGCAGCACTCCCCAAAATGGATGCTGGCCGTCATCCGGTCATGCAGCGGATATCCCTGAGTCACGCAGCCACCAGCACTGCAGGTGGCCCCACAGTGAAAGGGGGACGCGCCTCCAGGTCCTGCCACCACGCGGGAGGGGCCGGGCTCCCCACACCCCTCTCTCTCTCTCTCTCTCTCTCTCTCTCTCTCTCTCTCTCTCTCTCTCTCTCTCTCTCTCTCTCTCTCTCTCTCTCTCTCTCTCTCTCTCTGTCACACACACACACACACACACACACACACACACACACACACACACACACACACTCTTCTCTGTCTCCTCCCCATTGGTAGTGTAGGAATTTGGACTTAAGAGCCTTACACTTTCTGGTAAAGCATTTTACCACTTAAGCCACATAGATTCAGCCCAAGTATTCATTTTGAGAGTGGTGTCATGTGAGCAATAGATATGGAAAAAGAAAGGTTGAAAGTGTGATGTTTATCTCTTGGATGCCAAGATATTATTCATCTTACTATTTACTGTGGTCACATAATCCTTTTGAACTTAAAACCAGCAATTTCAACCTAAGTTCTCTTCCTCTGTCCCTCATGCCCTCTTGTGCATAATTGATTTCTGAGTCAACAATGACTCTGTTCTCCCCATGAAAGCTCTCTCTGTGCATGAACAAGAAAGACCCTGCCATTTTACTATTAACTGTCTTCCTGACATGTATAATTTCTTCTTCTTTGCCTATACCAAAGCCAGGCTCCATCCTTTAGTTTAAATCAGAGCCTTGAAATTAGAAAACATTGACATTTAAAAATATAAAAGGGGACGGGAGCATAGCCTAGTGGTAGAGTGTTCACTTAGCATGCATGAAACCCTGGGTTTGATTCCTCAGTACCATATACACAGAAAAAGCCGGAAGTGGCACTGTGGCAGAGACCTAGCCTGAGCAAAAACTGTCCATGGACAGAGCCCAGACCCTGAGTTCAAGCCCCGGGACTGGCACCAAAAAAAAAAAAAGAATTTAAGAGATGGAGACTACAGGAGAAGTTATCATGTCTCCTGGAACCAGTTTATAAGCTTCTGTAAGCTTTTGTACCAGTATTTCACTGCAGTCTTCATTTGGTACTATTTGTCTTTTGACATTTCCATCTTATTCTCTAGTAAACCAGAATAAGATCTTTTTTGTGTGTGTGAATTTTTTAATTATAGATATATTAATAGTCCATTGACTTGTCAAGTTGGAAGGAAAATGCTTAACATCTGAGCATAAGAAATCATAGCATTTACATGGGGGATTTAGCATCTTTATAAATAAAATCTTTGAAAAGAGAATCTTATATGCTGAATTTTGAGACCTGGAAGTATAAGATTCTAAGCTTCAGCTGAGGATATGTTTCTTACTAAGAATGTTAGGGCCATATAATCCAGCCCACCTAGATTCAAATTTATTTCTGCTATTTACTGACTTTTACTAGTTGTGTGGGCAAGTCAATTAAGCTTCCTCTGTCATTCACTTTCTTGTATAGTAGGAAGTTGTGAGTAAAGCCCATTAACATGCTTAGCTCAGTTCCTTATAACACTTCATAAATATTTGCCATTATTAATACAAGATGAAATAATAACATTCACTAAGTGCCAACCACTTTCATGCATATTAGTTTAAATCTATTATGTAGGAATTATCACCTCTCATTTTACAGTTAGAAAAATATTAAATCAGAGGAATGTAATTTGCTTTTCCTACATCACGCAGCAAGCAGCAGGAATGGGCTACCAGTCTATGTTTGTCTACCTGCAAAGACTAGAATCTCTGCATCTCTCTGCCATCTTTACTGCTCAAGCCATCAGAGTCCTGACCTGAGGAGTTACCCATTAGTTCTGCTACCTGCTACTAGTGACCAAAATGAGGAGATGGAAAACAGGTCACTTGTGGGAGCCACTTCTCCATCCATGGATACTGGCTCTTGTGCTCTTGGGTCTCCTAAATGAGCACCCTCTGTGACTCTGGCTCAGCAAGTCTGGAGCAGTAGGCAGGAATTCTGCTCTGTAATTCCATAACTGCTCACTCACTGACGGCTTAGTGTGAAGCCACAGTGACAGCAGAGATCCTTTCCTTGAGTAATTGCCCCATCACACAAATCTATTTAGACCATATCCGTCTGGGGGTATGACACCAGTTGATTTAAGATACAAACCTTTTGTAGCTCATTGCCAGAAGGATGAAATATGGAGTTTACCCAGACTTTTCTTTGCTGAAGTATTTATTGTAAATCATTACTATGTGTTGTTGCTCATATATCAAACAATTCCTACAAGGTCCAAGTGCTGAAAGAATTCTCTGTGCTTTCTTAGAAAATGAACCATTTATCCAAGGATATAATTAATGTATACTTAAAAAAATCTCAAGCTCATATATTTGTGTGGAGAAATTTAAGCTCAAGGACATTCACTTTTAAGTTGGGAAGAGCCAATGCAGTTTTAATGCAGGAACCACAAATCTTTGGAAATGTTTATGAACATGGATAACTAACACCCTGTATTCTGTTCAGGCTTGATCCACAGAGGGGAGCAAGTGTATAAGCAAAACAGACATCTCCCTGTGCCAAGCTTCAGATTAAATACCTTATACAACTTCCTAATCCTTTTATTTTCATGTCTGTTTTTATTTTTAAAATGTATCTTATTATCTTTTAGTTGTACAAAGGTGTTCCCATTGAAGGGAGTAGTTTATGAATATTCATGTCAACCCTTTCAACATTCTCATCCACCTCTCCTTACTCACCCTTTCCCTTACTTTCCTTAATTTTGTAGGATACGTATTGAACTTAAAAGAAATCATTTAAAAAAACAGTTGGTGTGTACAAGGCATCTTGATGTGTGTTTTAGCAATCCAAATAGGTAGGGTATTAACACCATTTTACAAATAAATAAAGTAGGTCTCATACCATGAACCAATACAGACTGGACATAAATAACAAGATTAAACATTCCTAAGTCACTTTTTCTGTATTACCACTCACACAAACTCCTGATTTCTGGCTACTGCTGGTTTGATTCTTTTGCAGGTGGTTTTAAAATAACTGGGATGTCCCAGATTTCCTGTCATCTGTGCTGCTACTGAATGTGAAGGAGGAAACATGCTACAGATAGCATTTTTATCTCATTATTAACAAAGACCAAGCATCTGAAATCTGAATCCCCCTAGGGGTCAGAGAAAGAGTGAGGTTTTCCTTTTCCCTGACCATTTTGTCTAGAATGTGCAGCAATACAAGCAGACCATTTGTATGAAGGGATTTTGAGAGCAACACTAAATCTAACTGATGCTGAAAGCACACTCGTGTGAGAGGACACAAAGGGATGGAGAAGAGGGGTGGTCGTAGGAAGCAGGGTCTGCTTAGGAATATTGATTTAATATTGATTTGGGGAGATGATTTTAATCCTGATGAAAACATGTTTATAAGAGAGAGTTGTAGTTAGAATGAATGAATGTTGCCATGGCATTTAAAATGTTTCACAAGACTCAGTAAAAACCTAGTAGGGCCTAATAGGATAAAGGTGATCTGGAAATGAATTCTGACAGGTCCAGGTAGAGCTACTGCAGGGAGGAAGTAAATATGTCAGTTAATGTCAAAAAAGTAAATATGTAACTTAATTCTAACTGAGTTACATTTTTTCTTTTCTTTTTCTTTTTTTCTTGCTTTCTTTTTTTTTTTTTTTTTTTTTTTTTTGCAGGTCCTGGAGCTCAAACGCAGGGTCTAGGCAGTTTCCCTAAGCCTCTTCGTGCTCAAGGCTAGCACTCTACCACTTAAGCCACAATACTACTTCCACATTTTTCTGAGTACTTTATTGGAGTTAAGAGTCTTACAGACTTTCCTGCCCAGGCTTGCTTCAAATCTCGATCCTCAGCTCTCAGCCTTCTGAGTAACTAGGATTATAGGCATGAGCCACTTGCACCCACTTGAGTGGAAAGTCCAGACTTCTAACCAAACAGTCCAAGCATTTCACAGAGCTCACTTGCCATAGATCAAATCCTACTTCTGTTCCTTTATCACTGAGATGGAGGCTATGAGCTACAGTCTTCGTTTTGTCTTGAAATAAATGGTGACTCTGGCATAGACCAACTGCTAAATCTGTAAGAGAGAAATTTATTATTATCATTATAATTTTTTGCCAGTCCTGGATTGAACTCAGGGCCTCAGCACTGTCCTTGGGCTTTCTCAAGGCTAGAGCTCTACCACTTGAGCCACAGCATCAATTCTGCTTTTTCTATGCATGTGATGCTGAGGAATCAAGCTCGGGTCTTGGTGCATGCTAGGCAAGCACTTTAACACAAGGCCAAACTCCTGACCCCATACCACTATAATTTTCTATATTGTTATGATTGTTCTGCATTGGCTTTTTGCCAGAAATTGAAGGCACCAGATATAAACTAAGAGACAGAAATGAGTAGATTCTGTTGACAAGAGAAAAAATTAATAGTAAATCTTCCTTTGATAAACTTTGGATTAAAACATACTTGACATTGTGAAGGAGTATAAGAGCACCCCTTTGTAGTGAAGTATGATAAAGGCAAATTAGCTGCTTATGCAAATAGTATTTTCATTGGCAGGAAAATAAATGTCCTCATGTAGAATTCAAACAGAACTAAACTTGAGCAGAATGGTAAAGACTAGAAATTTGACTGCCAAGCTCCTCCATGCTGCTGTAATCCTGTTTGGGCTTTTTTGGTTTTAATTTTTTTTAACCAATGGAATCCTTTGTAAGCACTCGGTACATTTGTTCTCTCTCCACTAGTAATACTTGCATTAGTGACTGGGGCTTCTTTTTTCATCTTCGGGTGAGCCCTACCATGGAGGGAGTGAGCAGATGGATATTGGTTTGATCAGTGACGCTCAATTCCCTGTCCCCAAAGAGTTCCAGAACCTTGAAGGTTACAGTCCTCCAATGTCCATATGAAGGTGAAAATGGAAATGGAATCATATTATAAAATATAATTATCTTTCCAAGTGTCATAAGGCCAAAACATATGTTGGCATTCAATCTTATCTCTTGATTTCTCTCCTGTGCTTTCTGTGCTCCTGCATTGCTGATGAGGCATAGTAAGCTCATGTGTCATCTAAGTATTGGGAATCTAGCACCAAGATAAGATTATAAGAATTGTTAAGAAGACATACCAAAGATTCTCTTCTAGACTAAATTATTGACATCTTTTCCAGTCTTGAGATAAATGCTTTGTGCTCTCTCTAGTTATTAGTCTGAAAAAAATCCAATTCAAGAACTCAGAATATCACTTGCTTTCTCCCATTTATTCCATCTCTTTCCTATAATAAGTTGTAATCTTCTGATCAATTGTCTCCCTCTGTGTTGTCTTGCCTACTCTCCATACCATTGCCAGCGATGGCACTTAATACCACTCAGAGATTCCTTACATAATTGTCAAACCAGGAAAGATATTTTTCTTAGTTCAAGCAGTTACTCATCACGGAATGTGTGAGTGGATTGGAAAATTATAACAGATCTTTGACAATGTCAATGGAGATAAGTGCAAAAATATTATTTTTATGTAGAGAGACATGAATATGTTATTGGAGGGTAAGGAAATTTTCTTGGACATTAAGAGCAAAACATAGGATTCAGAGGAACTTCACACTGGGAAATCTTGGTTCCTGACCATGTCCAAATAAATATAAAATTACCATCCTAGACTTCAGCATGAAAAAATAAAACACCTTGGTGTCTTGAAGTAAAAACTCTGAAATATGTTGTCAGCCTTCTCTTTTCAGCTTCATACTTCTCCTTCAACCTTTTCTTTTCCAACTTTCTGTGCTTCTTATGGTTCATGCACCATACCACTTATAAGTCTTCTTGCTAATGCTAATCTGTCAGTTTAGAAGAACCATGTGCATGTTTATCTCTGAGATGGGTAAAAGCCTTGGCTGGGCGGCCTGGACTATGCACATGTGTCATCACTTGTCCTCAACAGTAGGCAACAGTGAGTAATGGAGGTGAGGATGCAGAAGCCACACTGCCTAGGTTTGTATATGAACTCCTCTATTTGCCAACTGCTTGATCTTGGACTAAACTAATTACTTAAAAGTTCTTTTCTTCAAATTTCTCATCTATCAAATGGAGATTATATTAATCTATGGCAAGCCTGTAAAGAAGTTCATGAGTTATAGTATCTCATTTTGTTATCTGATATATTGAATTTATTTGTATTTGGTTATTTGAAATTTGATAGGGAAGGGGGAAAACCAAGATGGGTAGGGGGTGTGGGGGGGAGGGTAATGGGTACCAAGACATGTGAAAGGGTATCAATGTATGTGAATTAATGCACCTTCTATCTAGCAAATATCATGTAACCCTTTTACTAATTACAATAAAAAAAAGTTTTACTCTAAAAAAAAAAAAAGAAGTTCACGAGTTCAAACGTGTTAACTGTTTTCAAGGGCACCTGACACCTAAATGAGCACTTGCTATTTACCATACTGAGTCACTCATCATTGCTAGAAATGAGTTTCCTAGCAATACAAACTTTCCTGATGAGAAAGACTCCCCAGTCCAAGTATCCTCACATGGCCTCCTCACAGCTCATATGCTGTGATTCACAAGACGAGTAGATGGAGGAATAAAACTCGGTTCTTTTTATGTTTTGTTTTTCCTTTGAGAAGGTCAAGGAATTTTGAATCACCCACATAACTTCCAGTCTCCTCTGCTTCTTGAGTATGTGGATGGAAAAAAAAAACTTTTAAAGACTGAAATCAGAACATAGCCCCAAATTAGTTGTCATGAGGGAAAACTTTAATAGGGAATTAATTGAGATGATAATTTTAGTTGGAATAAAATTCACGTGCTATATCATGTACTTATGATCTTTAAGTTACAAAAGATAAGCAAAGAAGAGGAAAAACAAAGAAGGAAACTAGAGTCTATTGCAAGAAAATAGGTGCATTTCCAGTCCTCAGTCCTATGAATATCCTGCATAGAAAAAGTAATTATTCTAGAGAGAAACCAAATCAAACACCTGAGACAGGAGCTCACACAGATGTTAAATCTCTTCACCATACAATAAACTCAAATGTACAGGTATTAATGAAATCTTCATTCTCCATTACTATAACAGAGCCTTTAAATCCTACCCTTTTCTGTATATCGGAAGGGATGTTGAAGTGAAGTATTCCTCTCTACTGAGCATTAATGACATTAGCAAAATAGGCTGGTTCCAGAGCAGGCTAAAGGAGAAGCTCAGAGTCTTGGGAGGGCTGTTAAGGCTGTATACATGGAGTCACACCACTTTCAGCTGATAGCAGTCAACATTCCATCTCCACACAGTGGTCTTCAGGGGTCCCAGGGAAGCCATTCACTCATCTGTATGGCATTATGGCTTTTTGACATGCCAGTTCCTGGCTCTCAGTCTAGGAGTGGTAAGTGAGACTCAGAGTCAATGCCATGGTCACCAGTCCTTCTGGGCATGTCTTCTTAATTCACTGTAAATGAACCAGGGTGAAAACCTGTACAACTGTTATATCCACAGGTACCCAACTTATTGGGAATTAACCCAACTGGCAGTGTACTGGCTGAGTATTGTGACTCAGAGTGGAGATGCAGACCTTGTTTTTTTTATTGTAATTAATAGAAGGGTTACACGATATTTGCCAGATAGATGGTGCATTAATTCCCATACATTGATACCCTTTCAAATGTCTTGGTCCCCATTGCCTGCCCCCCTCATCTTGTTTTCCCCCCTTCCCTATCCAATTTCAAATAACCAAATACAAATATATCCAATATATCAGGTAACAAAATGAGGTACTGTAACAATATGAGATAACCAAGGGACAGCAAAAGAGATGAGAGATAACATAGTACCTTAAGAACAACAATCATTCATTATATGGCTTATGTTTCTATATCCTAGAGATCCTTTCATTTAGCTTCCTACTATGTGGCCTTTTGTATCAAGGTTTTGCTCTATTGCAAATCTCTGCTAGTAGAGCCCAAGGTTTCTACTGATTATGACAGATGAGGGAAACCATTGAGCCTAAGTTCCTTTGAGTCTGGCTTACTTCACTTAATATGATCTTTTCTAAGTCTTTCCATTTCCTAACAAATGGGGCAATGTCATTCTTTCTGACAGCAGCATAGAATTTAACCAGCTCTTGCCCACAGAATTTCTTGTAGATGGGCAATTACTCTGCTTATTCATACTGAGCCTTTCTTTCCAGAGACTTTTGCCATGAGTCAGTTTGTTAGTACCTTTTAAATTTAGCATTTGGCAGAAGACTCATGTTTTTAGACAATGAAAAATTATAGTGTTTTCCCATGATGGAGGGGATTATTTTCATTGTTACCAAAGTATTCTTTTCTACTAGAAGCAGAGTGCAGTGGAATCATGTGGTGAAAAGAGCATCTCACCTGGAATCAGACACATTTCCACTTGCCCTCCAATTCTGCCATGTGCCAAGTATACACATTTCAGTCTAGTTGGCCTCCCTTCACCTCAGTCTCCAACCACATAGAGTTATGAAGATTAATTGCAAATGAATAAAATGATGCCCACCAATCATACGAACTCAGTGACTGAATCTTTCTTCTCTCCCTATATTTGCATCTGACTACTTTCACTATAATTGTTGATGAGCATGATTTATTAATGACTAAGCTTAGAGTTTAAGGCTCCATTCTTACTAGTGACAACAGCTACAATGTTAATATTCGGGAAAACTTAATGTCCTATGAGAGAAGATATAGTTTGAGAGTATGACAGTCTACCCTAAGTACTCATTTAACTTGTACACCCTGTCAACCCAGAGTAGGGAGAAATTATAATAGCAGGCTCTGATTGTTGAAGGAGGTGACAAGTAATAAAGGATTCACATAGCTTGCCACTCATTGCAGCAGTTATTTTAAGTGTTAATGGTGTTGAGTTATTACATTTAATGTTTGATATGATTAATTTTCTAGCTTAAAAGGTTTTCAATGGACAAGTGAATATCCATAGACAAAAATTTAAAATAGCTGTGAATTTATTCTCATGAGGATAAGAAAATTTAAGTACCATACTGTATCTATAATATTATATGTTCTATTGTTTGAAGAAAAGCTAACATTTTTGAAGGGTATTGATTTTAAAATACTTTAGTGTTGTTGCTGTTTCATCAGTGCTAGGGACTGAAGCTGAGGTCTTAAACATGCTAGGAAAACATTCTTCCATTGTACTACATCTCCAGCCTGATTTGTAAATTAATTAATTAATCAGTTGGTTGATCAATAAATAATATTAAAGGCATTATGTGGATATATAGTATGTTAATGATATTTCAGAAATACCATAGCATATACTATGATCCATTTTTGTACGTGCCATCAAAGGGAAAGTTTGTGCTGTCTACGGCTGTGTGATCGTATAAAAGTACTTCCATCTTTCTTGCTCCTTTTCCTCCCATGCATTAAACAAGGAAAATGATGGTGCTGTCATAAGGAGAAGAAGGTTAACTTCACAAGACATCCCTGACACTGCTTGGCAGGTGTTAAGTTTAGATTCCAGTAGGAAATTAGAGGATGATGTTGATTTTGAAGGTACTACTGACCAAGTAAACCACAGATATCTTACAGAACTTTGACAGCAAGAATTAACCATTTGTCTACCACGAATGAAAACTGATAGGTTAACAAATTACACTATGATTTCCAGGAAAGAAATTCAACAGATTCCTTGTATTGACAACCATACCATTATGGGTTATTTGAGGTCATAAATATATTTATTATGACCAAAGAAACCACATATTTGGGCAATTGTGCATATTCCTGCCAATGTTAAAAGAGCTGATGTGACCAACAGCATGGAAATTTTTCCTTTAGGGACAGTAAGCACCTGATTGAGTTTATTCTGAACCTTTAACGGGCTCCATTGAAGTCCTGGATTCCTCTGGGGTTTTGATAGGCATGTGAGTCAACTAACAAAACTTTGCCTCTCTTTTGTTATATATACTTTTTTTTTGTAGATTGAGGGGCTTGAACTCAGTGCCTGGGTACAGTTCTTAAGCCTCTTTGTGCTCACTTTACCACTTGAGCCACAGTTCCACTTCCAGGCATTGAGTGGTTAACTGGAGATAAGAGTCTCTCTGGGAGTTTTCTGCCAAAGCTGGCTTCAATTCACAGAGACCCTCAGATTTCAGCATCCTAAATAACTAGAATTATAGGCATTATAGAATTATAAGCATTTTTTTCTAACACCAAATACTATCCAGTTCAAATTGAATGGTTCATAGTTCACACATAAATCTATTTGGTCCTACTCAGAGCTTCCATCTCTCTCTTTCTCTTTTTTCTCCTTCCTTCCTTCCTTCCCTGCCTTTTTCTCTCTCTTTTTCTTTCAGTAGAATTTGAACTCACCACATCGTGCTTGGTAGGTAAGTGTTCTTTACCACTTGAGACATGCTCTAGTTTTCCAAGTTTTTTTTTTAAACCAAAATGTCCCATTGTGCATCCTTCATAGAGATTTTCTTTGGTTTTGGAGTGATTTGGAAGGAGATCGCATGCCTTTAATAGGATGTAAGCAATTTGGAATGAATGAATTCGATGTTCCTCTGATTTTGGTTTTATTCCAGACCCACAGAAGTGTGTGTCAACTTGCTCCTCCCCTTGCCAGCTTGATTCTTCCACAAAAACACTACCTCTTTGAGGGCCACTGCTTCTTCTCTGTCCCTTCAAGCTTGTTTTTAGGGTTTCACGTTTAAATGCCACCATCGCTTGTCTCTCTTCCTATTCAAGCCAGATCCTCCCTCCCTTGTCTAATTCTTAGCCAAGCATAGCAAGACCAGCTGGTGAGAGCCTTGTGAGAAACAATGGCGCCAGCCCTGCTTAATGGAACCTGCCTGCGCTAGTCGAAACTTCCTGGATCGGAAAGTTGATTTTGAGTTGTGGCCCATCCTCTGACCCACATTGACTTACTGTGTTTAGTGGGGATTAAAAGCCTGTGAACTGGGGTAAGGAGAGGTAGAAGAAAGAGGTCATTGTAGGTCTAGAGAGGAATCAATATTGTGTCTTTGAAAGCTTGTTTCTGTTCCCAGACTGACCATCTGGGCTTCATGGCCCCAAATCAGCTACAAAAGAAGAAAGAGAATGAAACTGGGACGGATGAACTTTGCAAGGGCAGTTTGTAAGGTAGCTTGTTTGGAAAGAGTAAGGAGGAGCAAAATCATTACAGAAAGGGAGAATTCAAGGAAAGGAGAAAAAACAAATGCTACCATTCGTCTGTTTTTCCCTGTGCCCTACCAAATGTTTTCTTCCTCCATTCTTCAATGCCCCTAGTATACTTTTATGAATAGTTATTTTTTGCCAGTCCTGAAGCTTAAACTCAGGGCCTGAGCACTGTCCTTGGGCTTTCTCAAGGCTAGAGTTATACAACTTGAGCCACAGCACCATTCCTGGCTTTTTCTATGTATATAATATGCTGAGGGAACGAACCCGGGTCTTCGTGCATGCTAGGCAAGTACTCTACCACTAAGCCAAACTCCCAGCCCCAATAGTTATTGTTTAAGAAAAGATAAAAAAAGATATTTCCAATGGTTTCCAAACCTAAAAGCTTATGGAGCGTGAACAGAGTGGAGAGAGTTGAGATGCGCAGAAATGGTGCCATTGTTCCAGTGCCTTCCCAACAACATTCATATTTCTTCTATGTCAGAATTCCTGGCTTCAACTTTCACTGGGGAAAGTGGAACTGGATGAAGAGAGAACAAAATGGCCGGAAGAAATTGAGATACCAATGTGTGATACAAAAGAATTCTAAGGTTATACATGATTTTGCTTAGAACAAAGATATTACTCAGGCTTTGTAAGAACAATGAAATCTGCTCCAGATACATTTCCTCAACATTAAGTCTTTTAGGAAAATAAACAGGATTTCCTTACAAAGCAAATCAGCAAATCATAAGCATAATGTTTAAGTGGAAATGATGAAAGCTTGAGTCTTGGGCCAACTCTGTCTTGGATTTGTTATCATGTCCCTGAATTTATCTTTAACACATAATCCTCAGTTTTCACGAGTCAATTTCTTGTCAAAAACAAATCTACAAAATAGACTTTGTGTTATGGTAGAAGACAGGAAGTGTTATGTGAATGTTCTATTTTTTTTTTTACTGAGTTGAAATAAATCTAATTAAAGGGTCAGTTATGTAGTACAGCAATCACAGTATGGCATGTCCACTATGTTGATTCAATTTCAAGACATTTTTCTCACCTCAGATAGTTAGGTTCCCCATGCTTACTGAACAGCTATTTCCTAATTCACCTCCCCCAACCTCAGGAAAGTACCAAATTTTTTTTTTTTTCTGAATGGATTCACTGCTTCTGGATATTCATACAGTATGAACTCCTCTGTGTCTGGCTTTCCTTTACATAGCTTGATGTAAATCGTCACATTGTATCATGCCTCATACCTCATTCCTAAATTATTTCTACATACTATTGTGTTATATGTGAATACTGCAATTTATTTATCCATTCGTCTACTGCCTATTGGGAGTAATGTCGAGATGTGTGTGTGTGTGTGTGTGTGTGTGTGTGTGTGTGTGTGTGTATGTATACTTGCGTGAGTATCTGTAATTATCTTGAATGTAATTTTAGGAGTGGAATTTCTAGGCTATATGATAATCTGTACTTAACTTTTGGGGGAATGGCAACACTTTCATATGCAATTGAATATATTCCCACCAACGAAGTATAAATATTAAATTTCTCCACATCTTCATGGACATTTCTTATATTCCATTTTTTCTTTTCTTTTCTTTTCTTTTTTTTTGCCAGTCATGGGGTTTAAACTCAGGGCCTGAGCACTGTCCTTGGACTTTTCTCAAGGCTAGAGCTCTACTACTTGAGCCACAGCACCACTTCCAGCTTTTTCCTATGTAGGTGGTACCTAGGAATCGAACCCAGGCCTTCATGCAGGCTAGGCAAGCACTCTACCACTAGGCCAAACTCCCAGCCCCGTCAATTTTTCAATATAACCATCCTAGGGGTAGAAGTAATACAATATTGTGGTTTGGAACCTTTTTTTCTCTAATAACAAATGATATCCAGAATCTCTTTTTACATTGACAAATTGTAATCATCTTTGACATATTCTAGATACTAGACATTTTTTGCCAGTCCTGGGGCTTGAACTCAGAGCCTAAGCACTGTACTTGGGGTTTCTCAAGGCTAGAGCTCTACCATTTGAGCCACACCATCACTTCCAGATTTTTCTATGTATGTGGTACCAAGGAATCAAATCTGAGTCTTTGTGCATGATAGGCAGGCACTCTTACCAGTAGGCCAAACTCCCAGCCCTGGATTCCCATTCTATTGGTCATCTCTTCATTTTCTTGGCAATATCTTTTGATGGACGAAAGTTTTCAACTTTCAGGGGGTCAACTTTGTTTAAGTTTGCTTTTGAAGCTCATGCTTTAGATATCCTATCTGAAAATCTGATGTCAGACTCAGAGTTTTGAAGTTTTACCCTATATTTTCTTCTAAGAGTTTTGTAGTCATCCCTGTTATATTTAATGTATCAATCCATTTTTACTTTTTAAAAAAATTTGTCAGGGTGATATATACTACATTCATAATGTAGTGAGTATATTGAGTGAGTATACTTCTTGAACATTGTTAGCTCATCCCATGTTTTTTCTCCCACTTTCCTTCTTCTTCCCACCCATCCTAAGCTGTAAAGTTCATTTCCAACATAATGTGTTGTGAATATCGCTGTTACATTGGTTCACCATTTGCCCTTTGTCTCATCATCTTATTTTCCGCTTCCCTTCCCTAATTCAAATAAAAAAATAAAATGCTTATAAAAATTACCATTGTTAAAGTATAATTTGGACATAGTAATATCCACCAAATTCTAGTGTACAATTTGCTGAGTTTTAACAAACGTGAAAGAACCATGCAGCCATCACTGAAAGACTTGTTTATGATGCTTCATTGCCTCTCAGAAATTACCTTGAATCTCATTATAATCGATAAGCTCCTGATCCCAGGCCTTGATAAACATTCAACCGCTTTATGTAACTATAGTTTTGTTTTCTGCAGAATTTTACATAAATGTAATAATGTATTTATGATATTTGTGTCTATTTTATTTGTAGTCCTTTTGAGATTTATATTATGTATATCACTAGTTCACTTCATTTTTAATTGTTATTTTTATTATTATTATTTTTTGTGGGTCATGGGACTTGAACTCTGGGCCTGGCCATTGTCCCTGAGCCTTTCAGGTCAAGGCTACTGACCTACTCCTTGAGCTATAGCCACAATTCTCCTTTTCTAGTGATTAATTGGAGATAAGAGTCTCTCTGTCTTTAGTGCCCAGGGTTGGCCTTGATCCATGATCCTCAGATCTCAGCCTCCTGAGTAGCTAGGATTACAGGCATGAGCGCACAGCTCCTTTTAAATTTTGAGCAGTATTCCCACTGAATGATTTTATAACAATTTATCAATCACCATTTGGTGGATTTTGGTAAAGAGTCTATCTATTGTGAATGAAGCTGCCATGCACATTTCCTAACAAGTCTTTTTCTGGGCATTAAAAAAAATATTTTTTGGATAGATTCCCAGAAGTGGGATTGCTGAGTCATATGTTAAATGTATGTTTAACTTTGTGGAAACAAAAATTGCAAGCTGTTTTCCAAAGTGGGTGTTTATTTTCAATTCTCAAGAGCAATGTGTGAGATTTTTGGATGCTTCAAATCCTTAACAACACTTAATTCTTGTCTATCTTTTCTCATTTTAGTTATTTTAGTAGTATGCATTGATATCTCATAGGGTTTTTCCTTAGACTTATGTTTTAGAGTTGTTTTAGTTTGAAATAGGAAAATTTCACAGAAAGTACAAGAAGTTACCATATGTTTTACTCCTCCACCCCTTAAATATTTTAGATGGTGTGAAATAGTGATACATCATTAATTTTGATGTAGAATCCAGTTTTCCCATGAATCTTAAGGCAAGATATTCCTTTCCCCCTATTGGTCTTGGCCCCTTTACCAAAAGTCAATGGGTTACAGATGTTTGGGTTTATTTCTACACTTTCAATCATACTACATTGATTTATATTCCTATTTTTATGCCAGTGCCATGCATTTTTGACTATGGTACCTTTGTGTTGAGTTTTGAAATCAGAAAGTATACATCCTGTTTTTCTATTAGATTTTGTTTTGGCTGTTTTGAGCTCTCTGCACTTCTATGCAAACTTAAAGCTAGGCATCTCCATTTCTGCAAAACGGGATATTAAAATGGATGATATTGAATATGTAAATTTCATATCGAGCATATGCAATCTTTTTATAATTCAATGTATATGTGTAATATGTAATGACTAAATCTGGAAAGTTAACATTTCAATTTTCTTAAATGTTTATCATTTCTTTTTTCTGGGAAACCTGAACTCCTCTCATATATAATATATATAATAGCTATATAATATAATATTTAATTGTGAAATATAGGCACTTTACTGTTCAGGAGAATTGTGAAACTTATTCCTCCTGGTATTTTAGTCAATATTATTCAATCTTACTGTAACATCTCTCTCCAGACCCTTTCCTATCTTCTAGCAAGTTCTAATCTACTTTCTATCTCCATGAAATCACCTTGGTAAGCTTCTACATGTAAATACAATGTTTATTTTCCTGCTTCTGGCTTATAAGTAAATATAATCAGTGCTTTCTAGGTCTACTCATGTTATTGCTGATGGCTTTATACTTTCCTAGCTAAATAACATTCATTGTGAATATACCTCATTCTCTTTAACCCATTCATTCATTCATGCACTTAAGATGATTCCATGTATTGGCCATTATGATTAGTGCTACAATACACACAAGCATAAAGGTATTTCTTTGATAAGCTGATTTCATTTCCTTGAGGGAAATGAATAGTAGAATAGCTGAATGATGTGGAAGTTCTATTTTTTAGGTTTTTATCTTGTTTGTTTTTAGTATTAGGGATTGAACTCAGGGCTTTGCACTCTCCCTTGTGAACTGTAAGCCCAGTCACTATTTTCAGTTTTTGAGGAAGTTGTATTCTATTTCCCTTAATGACAACACGAAAAAACAGAACTGATTTTTGTGTCTTATTGTATACTTCAATTTTACTGAAGTCATTCATTAGCACAGGCTAACTCTTGGGGTCTCCTGTGAGTTTGTTGAGCATTTCTATAAATTGTATCCTGTTGTCTAGAAACAGAAATGGCTTTTTTTCCCCTTACATTTTCTTATAATTTAGGTATTTTTTTGTAATTTATTTTTCTTTCCACTTACTCAGGTAAATCTTCCAATATGATACTGAATAACAATAATGAACATGGACACCCTTGTCTGTACTTAAGAACAGAAATTTAAATTTTTGTCATTTTCTATGCTGCTAAGATTGCTGTGTTCCTAGGTATTCTTTCTAATAATAAGGACATTCCTTTTTATTCTTAGTTTCCTGAGATTTTTCCCACAAAAGAATGTTGAATATTGTCAGATACTCTTTCCACAGCCATGGAGATGCTACTGAGGATTTATCCTCAAATCCTATTAATATGGTGCATCGAGTTTACTGATTTCCTGTGTTGAATGATCCTTACATCCCAGGAATAAATCCCATTTCATATGCTGTTGGATTAGTTTTGCCTCTGGGTTTTTCAGTTTTTTGCTTGTGTAATCAGAAGCCAAAAAAAAAAATGGCATATGTTCTTAGTATCTTTGTCAGCTTGTTTTTGTTTCATTTTGTCTTTTTTTAAAATCAAGGTAATACTGGCTTCCTAGACTTTGTTAGAAAAAAATCATTCTTTTTAGTTTTGAAATATTTTAAGAATAATTGCTGTTGGTTCTCCTGTAAGTGTTTGGTAAAATTCATCAGTAAGCCAGTCTAACTGTATCTTAAGTAGTTTTCACTCAGCACCCTCTGCCATGTTCCTCCTCTTACAACCATATAGTGATCTTCTAGACTATAAATCATCTCAGTTCATAGCACTGCTATATATCCTGATGGTTGCCAGTTTTTAGGATAAAATTTAAATTATCAGCTTGCTTTTACATTGTTTGCCATTTTAGACACTTGGCCATTCCTATATCACTGTGTATGTGCATAATATGCATACTCTCATTTCCCGTTCTAAGGTGTTGCTTTTGGTCTCCGGTAGGAATCCAGCTCTTCTGGGCCTATGTGTCATTCATTGTACATTATGTTTCTTTTACCTGCTACACCGCTGCCCATCATGTATATCTGGCAAAGACATCCTTCAAGACTTATCACAAGTATTACCTCCTCTGTGAATTCCTCCCACACCCCTCCATAGACACAGATACAATACCTGTGCAGTATTGTTTCATTGAGATCTTTTTCAGAGACCTTTTGCAGTTGTTTTCATTAATTTATATGCTGTGTCACGTCATTTTAAATATATTCACTCCTTCCCCTCTCCCTCCTTCATTGCTGTTGGGCTTGATTGTGTTCTGATTTACCTCATAGTGGGTGGGTAGCATGTATTTCCCTTCCCCATGATTCCTCATATCAGTTGTAGGCTGTGGAATGTTAGTAAATATCATGTAAGCAAAGAAATGAAACAATGCCTGTCATTCACTTTACTACTGCTTTGAAGACAACTTCTAAGGATTTGTGACTTGAAACTGACGCTATTTTTCCTTGTCAGTATTATGATTTGAACTCCAGTCTTCATATTTCCTTAGTATTGCAACCAGAAAGGAAGGCAAAACAAAACAACAACAAAAACTTGAAGTCAATTGGATCTGAGTCTGAGTTGTGGCTTTATCACATCTTAGCTTTATTACTCCATCTAACCTTTATTTCCTCTTCTGAAAAATAAAAATAATAGCAATTGCCTTCAGGTTTAGTATAAGGATGAAAGTGTTGCTGGTGTATAGTAGACTTCCAGAAAAGATTATCTATGTATATGTTTTTCATTATGTCACATTCCATTCCATTCCTATTATTGCATTTTATCTAAAGCTGGTTCTAATACTTCACTTGGATTATTTCAACTGGAGATGTGGTGGTGCTCATGGTGGTGATGGTATGCATGTGTGTGTGTGTGTGTGTGTGTGTGTGTGTGTGTGTGTGTGTGTGTGTATGTGTGTTATATGATGCCCTTTAGTTATAGGTATTATCCCCTTGCCTCCCCAATTGGTGAACTCCTCCTCTCTTCAGTAGTAAGAAAATGGGCTGTGGAAGTGAAGGAGCTTACCAGCAGCACTTCCTGCTTGCTTGGATCTGTGATCTTTCAGAGCTGAGCCTCTCACTGAGAAGATGAACACAGAGCTTTGCACCACATGGGTGTTTAGAGAACTCTTATTTTTGCTGTCACCAGTGTGCTCTGAATCATTCAGATTCAGAAGAAAAACAATTTTGTTTCACTAGATCCCAAATAGTAGCTAATTAAACATTAAATAATAATAACATGTCAAGCACCAGTAATGCTAACTCAGGATGCTGAGATCTGAGGATCATGGTTCAAAGCCAGACAGGGCAAAAATTCCCTGAGACAATTATCTCCAATAAACTACAAAAAAATCCAAAAGTGAAGCCTTGGACCAAGTGATACAGTGCTAGCTTTGAGCACAACAGCTCAGGGACAGTTTCTAGGCCCTGAGTTCAAGCCCCAAGACTGGTCCCAAATAATAATAATAATAGTAATAATAATAATAGTAACAATAACAACAAACTTTTATTTGATGCTTAATTGTGCTTATATATTATACACACACACACACACACACACACACTGTCCTTGAACACATTTCTCTCAAGGCTAGCACTCTTCCATTTGAGCCACAGCACCACTTCCAGTTTTTTCTGTGTATGGGGTACCAAGGAATTGAACCCAAGGCTTCATGCAAGCTAGGTGAGCCCTCTACCTCTAAGCTATAATCCTTAACTAATATATTTTTCACACTTATTCTTTAAGGTGTCATTATTTTACTTTCACCATACAGAACAGGAAATAGGAGAGAAATGCAAAGTAATTTGTCCAAAATCACATCCCTAATCATTCTCAGACAGAACTTAAATGTATACCTTCTGCCTACAGAAGCTGAGTCCTTAGCCATTATGTGACATGCTTTTAGATTTTGCTATGGTACGTGGTAAAATACTGAAACAAGCCATAAAGGTCATTACAAATTATGGATTTTGACGTGGAGTTTTCTTCAAAACTTTGAGGAAGATTTAAACTACTTGCATGTAAAATATACAGTTTTTCTAACCCAAGGGAGATATATACAGATGTATAAAAATGCAATAAGAAAGCGTATATGCCACATACGCCTGAGTGCAGACAGATATAATCATGCTGTCATTGCCTTAAACTTGAGAAGAAAGTAAAAGCGACTATACAGAAGGATTAAGTCTGTGATACTATTTTCAGAGTCAGCCCTTCCTAAAGACACTTCTTTTAATGTTTCTTACAATTAGTAGCAGTCACGAATGTATACATATGTAGTGTTTTGTGGTTTATAAAGCTCATTTACATCATTCTTTTGTGATTTTGTCCTCCTAGAAAGCATTTGCAAAATATCAAGCTAAACAATTCATTTAGTGTAATAAGCAAAACCAAGGAATGAGAAAAAATGACGTATGCACTTTCTATCAACAAGGGATGATGACAAGATTTATTTTCAACCAAATGCCAGTGATTTACATCTGTAATCCTAGCTCCTCAGGAAGGGAAGAGACAGATGATCATGGTCTAAAGTTAGCCCAGACAGAAAAGTCCATGTGATCCTGTCTCCAAAACAATTAATGGTGGAGGCATGGCTCCAGAGGTAGAGCACCTCTTGAGAAAGCCAAGTGAGAGGGCAAGGCTCTGAATTTAAACCCTAGAAGCAGTAAAATAAGTAAAGAAAAAAATGCTCTAAAATAAGAATAGGTGACCCTTATGCATATTGTTGATAGTTTGGAAATTCTTTTCCTGACCTGTATCCTGTAATGCTTAAATAACTGTGAGCTGACTAATATGTGTATTCTGTGTAAGGACTTAAAAATTCTATAATTCAAGCCAGGCACGGTGGCTCACACCTGTAATCCTAGCTACTCACGAGGCTGAGATCTGAGGATCAAGCTTCAAAGCCAGCCCAGCCACAAGAGGACCTGAGATTCTTATCTCCAATTAACCTCTAGATAGAAAATAGGGAGTAGGGCTTGGCTCAAGGGTAGGGTGGTAGCCTTGAGCTGAAGAGCTCAGGGACAGCTTCCATGACCAAGCCCCATGACCCCCCCCACACAAAAAAAAATTCTATACATTCAGCCTAAATGACAGCACAATGGTAGAAATAAAGTTACTAAGCATTTCCAGGTGGCTTTCTAACTATGCTTTATAGTTTTCTGAAGTAATTTCCAATGTTGCCTAAAATGAGCTCTTGAAAGAGGCTTTGAACTTCAGACCCTTGGGATGTTGTAAGGAAAATCAATTAAGGTTTTAAAGCACAGGTTTGTGTTTTGCTCAGAAAAGTATCAGAATGTTCAAGGGCAAAAGCAGTGAGGTAAGACTGTAGCGTACATAGCTACTTGTTGACACCATTTAGGGTCCAGTTACTGAGGAAGTACCAGAAGCCCCATGCTTCAAAAACTCATTGTAGGATAGACTTTGAAAATGACCCATGGCAGACACTTCATCATTATTCTTTTGGAAAAACTCTATCGTAGGGTTTCAGAAAAAAAAATCACTTCAACTGGAATCTGTATTTCTACTTTCTAAAGACAGACTTCATTCATTAGGTCTTGAAGATTCTACCTAGTGTTCACTGAACATTGTGAAATGTTGTAAGAGAAAACTGACCTAAAAATTATAGCACCTGTATAGAAAATGGGCTTAGGAGAAATATATTTATAGTTTAGCACCTGTGTGTTATAATTTAATTTTTTCTCCCAACATCCATATGAAGGGAGATTAGGAATAATCTCTAAACATAAGTAAATCATAAACTGAATGAAAACAAAGTAGGTCATCCAAATTATGAAGATCTTATCTGCAAAGAAAAGCATGACAAAACATTCAACTAATTCCACTTATAAAATTGAGACCAACCTTTTTTATTCTATTTAAAAAGACACCTCACCACCTAAATAAATAGAATTAGAAAGAAATTCTTGGTTAATTATTTTGAAATTGAACAGGCACCACATTTGAAGGGATCTCAAATAAGCTAGCTAAATGCATCTGGTTTAGGGATTTTGGTTATGATTATCCTCCTCCTTTCTATTTGATGAAAGTAATCTAGTTGAATTTTATTAAAGATCCTCAAATCCTATGAAGTAAGAATGTTTTACATTTTACAAATGTGAAAAGAGTTTGGAAGTATTAGCATAAAGCCAAGGTTTAGAGAGCAAGAAAATGCAAAAAGCAGGACCCAAATCTAAGTGCCTTTGGCTCGGAAGCCTGCCTATCTTCCACTCCTGTCTGTAGTGGCAAAAAAATATTTTATGTTGACAGATGATAGGAAGAAATCCTTTTGAATTTTAAATCACAAAAAGAAGCTGCTTTGCTAGATGTAGGGTCTGTCGCACAATTTTTCAGATGAGAAATTTTATGTATTTCCTATTTTGCTCCCCGAGGCAGCAAAAGAGAAGGTGACATTGTTGTTTCTGAATGGAGTTGCATGAGTCATGTCCTGGGTAAATGCCATAGCTGTCTAATAGTGTGTCACTTTTGATGAGTGTGTGCATGTGGGTGGGTGGGTGGGGTATTGGGTATCAAATGTAGGACCTCACACACGTTGCTCCCTCCTCATCCCCTAGCTAGCATTTTCGTGTTGAATCCCTACTTGCAGGCTTTGTGATGATCACTTTACTGATCCTCACTGGAAACAACAGCGGCCTCCTGCTCTTCTCATCATCCCCAATCAAGGATGGTGACCAGGCAAGCTCAGCCTTAGTCAAACTGGATGCTAATTTTACTAGAAGTAAATGATATGAGACTTAGATTTGAAGCTTGCCGAGTTTCTTCATTGAATAATTTTGGGAACTTAGCTTCTTTCCAAGTCAATTCCTGGACTGGAATGCTGCCTTTCAAACTATAATTCTTTACATGCCATTTAAGAAAAATAAAGACACTTTTGAAAAACACCTTCCTTAAGTGAATTTCCAAGAAAACATGGATACATAAAACATATACCCTTTTTAAAAAAGATTATTAGATCCAAAAGGCAGATAATGTTTTGATCACTAAAGTTTCTGAACACCTAACTCACAGTTTCTGTCTCATCTCCACTGGGAGTAGAAAGAAGAGTTCCAAACCTGCCAGAGCCCAGGTACAACACATGGAATAGCACTGATCTTTAAAAACGAAAGATAAAAATACCTTTTTTCATTCAAGTGATGATTGAACTTCAGTGCATAATACTTGTGATAAGCTTAGAAAGAACAAAAGAAAGATGGAAAGCATAAGTGAATGCCATTGTCCCTGATGAAATGGAACCGAAAATTTCAAATAGTACTAATGCAGAATGTTCTGGGGAAAGCCTATGACCAAAAGCATTTGACTTTGTCACAAGTTTTATCTTCTTCCTTCTTCCTACTGATGTGCCTCCTTTTTATTCTGGCTGTCTATTCCCTTTCTGCTGTTTCCATGGTAGCCTTGAAATATGGCAGCATGTTTACCCACACAGAGACAGAAACAAGAAGTATCAACAACTCAACTTACAAAGTATAAAGCTTTCATTTACCTGATCCTAATCCAATTTGTTTGCTGTTTGGTTCTGTAAGTCTTTTAATTCAGTGGATATAGATTCTACAAAGAGGTCTTATTGAAGTATTCCCATATTATATGTATGTCCATTGATCACAATGCTCCCTTTATTTCTCTTCCCTCACCTCTTTCCTTCCATTTCCTCTTTTTAAAGCATATTTCTTAATGGGTTTCATTATACTATTTTTAAATCCTGGCAAGGGGGTTCTTGAGCCATACTGGAGACCACTCACAACTCTAATTGTTGTTTGGCCTTGGCATGTCACTTCATAGTTCTGGGCATCAGTTTTCTCAAGCATAAAAGAAGACAAAGTAACAAGTACCTAATAAGGTTTTATGAAGAATAAATATGTTGATTAATGTCCTGCCCTGAGAATAGTACCTGAGACAGGACGAGCATCCTGCTCAGAAAGAGTCAAACTAACGCCATCATCATGATCTTCTTCATCACAGGGAAATTACAACTGATTCTGCAAGTTCTCAGTACCCCTCCCGTCCAGTATATTCTCTCTCTCTCTCTCTCTCCCTCTCTCTCCCTCTCTCCCCCTCTCTCCCCCTCTCTCCCCCTCTCTCCCCCTCTCTCTCCCCCTCTCTCTCCCCCTCTCTCTCCCCCTCTCTCTCCCCCTCTCTCTCCCCCTCTCTCTCCCCCTCTCTCTCCCCTCTCTCTCCCCCTCTCTCTCCCCCTCTCTCTCTCCCTCTCTCTCTCTCTCTCTCTCTCTCTCTCTCTCTCTCTCTCTCTCTCTCTCTCTCTCTCTCTCTCTCTCTCTCTCTCTCTCTCCTGTTGGTAGCATCTTCCACCCAGGAGAACAAGCCATATGATTAAACTGGCTAAGATGCCTACTCTGAATCAATTTTTACTTGCAGAAATACTTTTCCCTTTTCCCTGAGTGACTGGTACCATGACTAATTCTATTATTTTATTTTTGTGCTGGTCCTTGGGCTTGAACTTAAGGCATGGACACTACCCCCAGGTTTTTTGTTTTGTTTTGCTAAGGCTGGTGTCCTATCACATGAGCCATAGCTTCACTTCTGGCTTTTTTGTAGTTTATTGGAGTTAAGAGTTTCATGGACTTTCCTGCCCAGGTTGAGGTTTCAATCTGTAATTCTCAGATCTCAGTCTCCTAAGTAGCTGGGATTACCAGGAACTGATACAGTTCTTTAAAGGAGATTATTTCTTCCACTTGGAAGTAGTTTGTCCTTAGAGGCCTACTCGTCTGTCTTAACGCATATTCCTACAATGGCTTTCATAACATATGACATAAATCTAGATGTGTTTTACTATCTAGATAACCATTTCCTTCCTATAGGTGCTGTAGCAGTTATCTAAGTACTTGCTGAGGGTTACAATACAGTTAAAGGAAGCCACCCCAAAACCACATGAAAATAAACATTTATTACTTATATATATCCTAGAAGAATCTGCTGATCTTGGCTTAATAAGCAATTCTTCCGGTTTTGATTGGACTTGCTTCTGTGTGTGAGGATTGGCTTGGCTGGTTGTTGACTGATCTGGAGTAGTGCTATATAGTTTACCTATGTGGTACTATTAGGAGGTGTTAGAATGTTTAGGAGGTGAGATGGTGAGAGGGAAGGTATTCAGGTCTTAGGGAACATACTTTCAAAGGGGATTGTGGACCCCGCCTCTTCTTCTCTTTTCTACTTGGTCCCTGTCTGATTCTGGCCTCAAACCATGACCTTTTTTTTTTTCTCTGCACCATCTACTCCTGTCATGATGGGAAGTTTTCCCATGGGTCAAAAGCAAAGGGTCAAAATCTCTTCATTTTATAGATTGCTTCGGGTGTTTTGTTATCATAACAGGAAGCTGACTGGCATAGATGGTCTCATTGGAGCGCCTTAGCTTTGTTCTAAGTGACTTGCTTCTCTCAGAAGGATAATGTAGACATGTTCACACAGAGCATAAAGATAAGTAGGAACCCATAAGCACTTTTCAGGTCTTGGCTTGCCTAGCAATTTGGTAGTATCTCATTGGGCTGAGCCCAGCGTAAGAGGGAGACAGTGTAACAAAGCTAGATGACAACAAGGAGACTGTGCCTACTTTAATTCCACCTTCCATTTCCCTGTATTCCTTTTCATCATATTAAGGAAACTACTCTCTGACTCAGGTTACCATGTCAGGATCTTATATAAGGCCAACATGTTATTAAATACACACTCCAGTCTTTGGTTTGTTCTTTTGTTTTAATGTAATCTGTACTTTTTTTTCCTACTTGGCAGAGAAGTGGCAGTAGAAAAAAAAAAGATCCAGTTTTTAAATAATGGATATTGTGAACATTTCATATTATAATCCCTATGCTAGCTCGTAATTCCTACTGGGACCAGTCTTTATCCCACAGTATTGTGGTATTCTCAGCAGATGATTTTGATATCCAAGGAATAATACTAAAATAACTACTTATTAGACTTGAGTACTTTTATAAAACTTGCAAAATATAGTATGAGTGTTCCTACTAGAGGTAGACTCTAGGGAAATTTTGTTTTAGGAATTTAATATCTCCCTTTGGTTTTACTTTCAAGTGAGAATAATCCACTGCATTTTTTCCTTTCTGGATGTATTTCTTCACTAACTGCTTCACTAAATTGCTGTTTCCATTTTTTTGATGAGGAAAATGAAGCTCCTCTAGTGACATTGTAGACAATGGGACTGTGATATCCTTTGATTATCAGCTAACTAATCCGTGGAATTGTAGATGGCTCCCTGGGGGAAATACCTATGATTTCAGAGAAGGTTTCCTTCCATTTCAATGGTAAACACCAAAACATCCCCAACCCTCTTGCAATCAAGGAGCTACCTGGGCACATGTGTGGCTGTGTATGGAGGAATGTGGCAATGAAAGAGTTGCGTTCTTCTACTGGACTCATGTTTCCTTGCAATTGCTTTAGGCCTGTTATTTGTTCTATATAAAAGCAGGTGGAAATTCCTTCTAAAAATGTGTGAGGCAAGTCTACAGGAAATTATATACATGGGAGGATTTGCATACAGCTTGACTACTCTTCTCCATAATACGTGGCTGACTTCCCATTCTGGCATCAAACTCAGAACCCAAAGTCAGACTGCCTTGGGTTAGTGCTTTAAATATTTGTGATCCTGAGAATATGAAATTGACCTCTGTGGATTTAAAGTTATTCATATATACAGATAATATATCCCTTTTTCTTGGTGATACTGGGGTTTTGAATGCATTCTCTCATGCTTGCTAGGCAAGTGTGATATATTTGCATTTTGGGGAGCCATTCTCCTAGCCCCTTTGCTCTGGATATTTTCAGATAGGGTTTGGTATCATCTCTATATCTGGGATTACAGGCAAGGATACCTTCCATCTTTCCTTCCTTCCTTCCTTCCTTCCTTCCTTCCTTCCTTCCTTCCTTCCTTCTTCCTTCCTTCCTTCCTTCCTTCTTCCTTTCTTCCTTCCTTCCTTCCTTCCTTCCTTCTTTTCTTCCTTCCCTCCTTCCTTCTTTCCTTTCTTTTTTCTTTTTTTCTTTCCTTATTTTGTGTCAACACTAGGCCTCAAACTCAGGGCCTCACACTTGCTTTGCTTCCTTGCTCAGGTAAGGTGCTCTACCACTGAAGCCATACCTCTATACTGGCTTTTGTTGGTTAAACGGCTGACTTTAAATGTCAGTCCTTCAGGTCTCAACTTCCTGAGTAGCTAGGATTACAGGCATGAGCTACCAATACTCAGCTAAGAATGTAGTTCTTAAATGTATAACAATGTGTTGTATGGAAGGAGAGAAGGTTAAATGTATAATGATGTTGATGTATAAATGCCACTAAATATGAATTTTCTAACACTTCACTTCATTATCACCCTCGGTCTTCCAATTTACTAGCTCTGTGGTTGTTTTTCTTTTTTTCTTATCATGGCATGAAGCCTCATTCATAGGAATTGCTTAAGAGAGAAAAAAACAGAGACAGAGACACAGAGAGACAGCCAGTCCATCACCAGACAGACAGACTGAGAGACAGAGGAGCTGATTTGAAGGTGAATATTTCCAAAGACATCTCTGCAGAAAATCAGTACGCATTTGAACATAGGTGAGAACAGAGGAGAGCACAGTTTCATCCTGAAGAGATGGGAGAGTACACATTTGCCTTTCACAGGCATAAGACCCTGGCTTTCAGAGGGAGACTGAAATGGTTGTGGTTTGCATGGAAATTATCAGTTGACTTTGATCTTGAGACAATGTCACTGAGCCAAGTTCGGATGTTTAGGTTTGGGGGAAGGAATAGAGATTATAAGAAAGAATACATGGGAAAATAAAAAAAGACTTTCTCTTTCCCTCTCCCCCCCCACCCCGTGTGTGTGTGTGTGTGTGTGTGTGTGTGTGTGTGTGTGTGTGTGTGTGTGTGTGTGTGCGCGTGCGTAGAACAATGGGATGGCAGACAGAGAGGATAGGGAATTCCCTTTGGCCCTCAGGAATTTGGGGGTTAAAACAGAAGTCTCAGAAATGTTGAAAGATGACTTTAATTCCCTCAGTTTTGTGCTGGTTATAAACACTAGGGAAAAAAATTAGATTGAAGAATGTCTGGTAAAACAGGCACTGTAAACCTTTTATTATCATATTTGTGGCTTCTGGAATATGACTTTAATGCCATCTTTTAAGATGTTGTTTACTTAGAGCATGCGTTTAATTTATTTAAATTTTAAGAACTATCCCAAGTATTTCTTTTTCTCGTCAACTAATTTTCCATTTAAGTATATGATTTCCTTGCTGAAGCAATCTCTGACCTGAGAAGAATGCACAAGTTGAAATGTCTTCACATGGAAAGAGAACTAGGTCCATAGAACAATTTAAGGAGAAATAGCAGAACACAGAAAAGGGCAGGAACTTCTGCAAATGTCCTGGTTCTGCTTGGTCCCTACTGTGTGATGGAGAGTAAAATCATTAACTTAACTCTTTCAGGTATTCTGCTTGGAAGGCCAAGGCCATTTCTGCTCTATAAATCTTTATCCTAATTAGTCGAGGTCAATGTAACACCTTAAATAAAGTCAGTGTGAAATGCAGTAAGTTCATCTCTCTCAGCATCAATGAATCTTAATTCAGTAATCAAATTAGCTACTGTAAACTCCAAATTGGTAAGCAATATAATTGAAATTATATTGTCTGTCTTATTAGGTTTATTGTGAGGTTTGTTATCTCTTAACATCTTGCTTCATTAATGCCTGCTAATTTTCTTTTCTTTCAATTTTATTTTGTTGTAAAGGAGATGTACAGAGGGTTACAGTTATATAAGTATTTAATTTTCAATTCATTTTTAAAAGTACCCCAAGTATTCATTTTATCCTATCAATTAATTTTCTATTTTAAGTATGGGACTTCCTTGCTAACTCAAGAAAGTGTTTGCAGCATGCTTAGCAGAATGACTGGAACTTAGTAATTTCTCTGAGGACTTGGTTTAAAAGGAAAGAATAAGAAAAGCTACTGTGTCTCAAAGTCAGATCACCCATTGTTTAGAGCTAAATAATATAAAGCAGAGTTAGCAAAATAATAATGAGGATGGTGACAGCTTACCAAATTCTATTCATATCTGTGCTATATCTGTATTAACCCTTTTAATCCTCATACCAACCCTAGGAATTATATAAAATTATTATCCATGGGATGAGAGTTTGGCCAATGGTAGAGTGCTTGCCTAGCATGCACAAAAACCCAGGTTTGATTCCTCAGTACCACATACATAGAAAAAGCCAGAAGTGATGCTGTGGCTCAAGTGGTAGACCTCTAGCCTTTAGAAAGTACAAGAACAGTGCTCAGGCCCAGCCCATGGACTGGCAAAATATATTATCAATGTAACAGATGAGGAAAATGAGGTATAAAAAGGATAGGCAACCTGCTCATTGCTACAGAGCTAGCAAAGAACATGTACTTTCCATTTCCATTAGTGACAGTGGAAACTGACACTGAAGTTTGGGAGAAAATTACCTTTATTCGGCCTTTTTGGTTTCTCATATACTCTTAATGATGTCTGAATAGAATGCACAAGCCTGAGTCAACTTGAAATTTTTGATATCTTTTTTTTGGAAGATGGCACCGAGACAATAGGGACACTGCCTAGCTCTCTCTCACAAAAAGAGAGAACCAGGGAGTCCCACGAGCCAATTACCTTAAGAAATCCACAACAACAAACTCAAGAAGCAACGGAGAAGGACTCAAACCAGAAAATAAATCCAGATAAAGCTCACATCCAACTTTCTCAAAGAATTCGGAACGAGAGGACCCCTCCCCAACCCCTAGCCGCGCCTCCAAGCTGCGAAAAGTGGTGGCAGGGGCGCCGGCCGGGCAGCCCCGAACACCGCAGAAACCAGCATACGACCGGGCCAGCAAACTGCAGAAGCAGCCAGAACCCAGATGCGGAACCAGCGCAGCAAGCAGAGGAACCCAGACGCGGAACACAGGCGGTGGCGGAGATCTGAGGGGAGTGAAAGACTCCCCAACACCGTGCAGCACCCACAGCAAATGCAGAGGAGTGAGTAGTGCAGCGGGTCCCCAAACCCATCGGGAAAACAGAGCTGGTGCCAAGCAATAGAACTTAACTCAGACCTCTCCACCCCGCCTGAGAAAGACTGGCAGGAGCAGGGGGGCAAGGAATTTAGAATCCTGTCCCTTCCCTCAACAGCCCCCTCTCCCAGGCCATTGACTGGAGACTGACAGGCAGGCTACCTAAGACCCAGCACCCCACCAGGAAAGGAGGGGTGTCCCAGCCCCCAGTCTCCCAACAGCCTCCTCCCCCAGGCCTCGGACTGGAGGTTTTAGCGGGCAGGCACTAAAACCCAGCACCCCACCAAAGGGGGAAGAGCTGTCCCTGCTAGCACCCGCCCAACAGGCTCCTCTCCCAGGCCTTTGACTGGAGACTGACAGGCAGGCGGGCACAAAAACCCAGCAACCCACCAAGGGAGGCAGAGCTGTCCCAGCTCCCACCAGCCCAACAGGCTCCTCTCCCAGGCCTCTGACTGGAGAAGGACAGGTGGGCGGATGCTAGGACTCAGCACCCCACTAGGGGAGGCAGAGCTGTCCCAGCTCCCACCAGCCCAACAGGTTCCTCTCCCAGGCCACTGGGTCTGGAGAGTGGAGGGGCGCTGAGACCCTAACTTACAACAGCAGGTGGAGTGTGCAGGAAAATAGGAGCCAGCATCTGTCCCCCTCAAATCTTGAGCCGGCCATCCTCCAGCTGGGAATCCTGAGCAAGACAGCATCGAGGGTCCCCCCACAGTCACAGACTCCTGGCCAAAGCCACAGAATCACAGCAGGGAACTGAAGGGCCCACAAGCAGCCAGGCTCGCCTTCTAAGAATCAGAAAGGCGCGGCTCCGCCCTTGGAGCCCATGTCCTCAGCTGAGCCCGCCCCTGGGAACAGAGTGGACACCTGCTGGTCCTGCTGAGAGACCTTGGAAACTCCCAAACCCCAGACCCTTGGCCAGGGGCCCACCCCTGGAAGCAGCACGGGAAAACCAATCCTCTGCCCAGCACGCTCAGACTGAAGCTCACAGATCCATCCCACAGCCCACTGTAAGGCCACTGGTTGGGCCGAGAGCTAGTCGTGCAGCAACACATAAGTTTTATCTAATACTTTCCAAACTTTGTACTCAAATACGCTACCTGCTTACCAACTTAGGTCAGTTATCCTTACGCTATACCTTTTCTTCATTACTATAATAATCTTATACTCCTACGTTATTCCTCTTGTACCTCCCCTCTTCTCTCTCATACTATTTTTCTATCTCTGGTCCTCTGATCAACTTTCAACCCTTATAATGCATGGATCTACACTTGATGGCCATTGAGCAATACTGTATATCTAGGTGTTCAATTATACTCTAGGTCCAGAGGGACTTAAATACAATAGAGATTGGATTGAGAGGCTTACTGTTTTGGTCATAAATCGGTTATCAACGGTTGTCTTAGACTGGTCTGTAAGTGCACAAAAAGAAAGAGTGATAATACCAATCAAAAATTGTGAACATCTAGTGTCTACCAGCTAAAGAGGTCTAGGTAGGTTATATCTGAAAAACTATAATCGTGATTAGTATTAATCTTGCTCTCACTTTCAAATGGGCACACCAAGAAACTCAAGAAAAATGTCAAATCAAGGAATAACATCACCCACCCAATATAAACAGACAATGGAACAGTCACTGGCAAACCTAGAGGAGAGTCTTCCAAGTGCTTTACAAATGCAATTGATAAACATCATTAATGAAAATTGTGAAAATATAAAGAAAGAGATAAGGGAGGAAGCCATAGCTAAACAAGAGGAAACCATAAACAAGGTGATAAGTGAAAAAGGAGAAGCCATAAAGGAGGCCATAATAAAGGTTTTTCAAAGAAAAATGGATGAATTCATAGAATCCACAAACAAAAAGGTGACCGAACTCCAGCAAATGTCCAAAGAAAATAAAGCTACTGACCTAACCACTCAAATAGAAATAAAGGAGCTAAGAAATCCATACATGGTCTAAAAGAAGAGATGCAAGGCATCAAAAATGAGCACCTAGAAGCAAAGGAGATGAAGAATAAAGTAGATAGCTTTGATAGCAGGTTAGATAATGCAGAAGAGAGAATTTCTGGGGTTGAAGATAATTTAGTTGTTATAGAGAAAGAACAGAAAATGAATCAATCCAAATCTAGGAAATATGAGGGAGCGCTTTAGGAGATCCAAGATACAATTAGGAAGCCTAATTTAAGGCTAATTGGTATTGAGGAGGGTCTGGAGAAAGAGGTCAATGGTATTGGAAATTTACTTCAGGGAATCATCTCAGAGAATTTCCCAAACATCCAGAAGGGCAGGTCCAACCAGATACAAGAAGCTTTTAGAATCCCAAATAGACCTGACCAGAAAAGAACATCCTATCGCCACATTGTAATCCGAACTGGATCAATAGAGACCAAAGAAAGATCCTAAAGGCAGCCAGGGAGAAGGGATCAATCACCTATAAAGGCAAGCCATTCAGAATAACCCCAGATTTCTCAGCAGAGAACATGCAAGCAAGAAGTGACTGGGAGCATATATGTCATGTCCTTAAGTCAAATAACTACCAACCAAGAATACTATACCCAGCTAAGTTCTCATTCATAACTGAGGGAACAATAAAAACATTCCATTCCAGGGAAAAGCTGCAACATTATGTAGCAACCAAACCAACATTACAAAAAATTCTCAAAGATGTTCTACACATAGAAAACCAACATAAATGCAATACAGAGAAAGAAATGGCACCTAAACATCATACCATCTAAGTACCACAAGAACTGTCAAGACACAGGCCATAATGAAAGCTTTTAAAAATGGTAGGAACTAATAAATATCTCTCGATCCTAACTCTCAATATCAGTGGACTTAACTCTCTAATTATACGGCATAGGCTGTCTAGTTGGTTCAAAAAGCAAGAGCCATCATTCTGCTGTCTTCAAGAGACACATCTTACCCAAAAAAACAAGCATCTTTTGAAAGTGAGAGGTTGGAATAAACTCTATCAAGCTAACAGACCCCATAAACAGGCTGGAGTTGCCATCCTCATATCAGATAAAATAGACTTCAAACTAAAATTAGTGAGAAAAGACAGAGAAGGTTACTACATACTACTAAAGGGATCTTTCCTCCAAGAAGATATAACGATCCTAAATATCTACACACCGAATCCCAGAGCTCTGAACTTCATCAAGCAAACTTTACTTTCACTGAAATCATACATAGATCAAAACACAGTGATTGTTGGTGACTTTAACACACACTCTCACCTATGGACAGATCAACAAGGCAAAACTCAACAGAGAAACCTTAGAATTGAACAACTATATAGACCAACTAGATCTAACAGACATCTGCAGACTATTCCATCCAGCAACAACACAATATACGTTTTTTTCAGCAGCACATGGAACATTTTCCAAAATAGACCACATCTGGGCCGGGAGTTTGGCCTAGTGGTTAAAGTGCTTGCCTAGCATGCATGAAGACCTGGGTTCGATTCCTCGGTACCACATACATAGAAAAAAGCCGGAAGTGGTGCTGAGGCTCAAGTGGTAGAGCTCTAGCCTTGAGAAAGTCCAAGGACAGTGCTCAGGCCCTGAGCTCAAGCCCAGGACTGGCAAAAAAAAAAATAGACCACATCTTAGGCCATAAAACAAACGTGGACAGATTCAGAAACACTGAAATTATTCCCTGCACTCTCTCAGACCACAAAGGCATCAAATTGGAACTGAACACACATCTCCACCAACGAAAACCCTATAACTCATGGAGATTGAACAACACATTGTTGAATCACAATGGGTCATCGAAGAGATCAGAACAGAAATCCAACAGTTTATGAAATTTAACAATAAGGAGAACACAAAATACCAACTCCTTTGGGACACAGCAAAGGCAGTACTCAGAGGAAAATTTATAGCTCTGAGTGCCTATAGCAACAAGATGGAAAAATCACAAACCAACAAGTCAATGTGCCACCTTAAGCTCCTGGAAAAAGAGCAACAAACCAACCCTTATCCCAGTAGAAGGAAGCAAATTATTAAAATCAAAGCAGAATTAAATGATTTGGAATCCAAAAAAAACTATAGAAAGAATCAACAAAACAAGGAGTTGGTTCTTTGAAAGAATTAACAAAATTGACAAACCCTTAGCAAATCTTACCAAAAAAAGAAGAGAGCATACTGAAATAAACAAAATCACAGACGAAAATGGTAATATCACGACAGAAATTACCAAGATCCAGAATATCATGAGGGAATACTTCTCAAACCTTTATGCCAACAAATTTGAGAATCTAGATGAAATGGATGAATTCCTAGCCAATATTAACATACCCACACTGAACCAAGAAGAACTAACCCAACTAAACAGGCCTATTTCAAGCACTGAAATAGAAATGGCAATAAGAGACCTTCCACCTAAGGAAAGCCCAGGGACAGATGGATTCACAGCTGAATTCTATAAGGTCTTCAAAGCAGAGTTCACACCAATACTCCTCAAGCTCTTCAACGAAATTGAAAATGAAGGTTCTTTACCAAACTCATTCTATGAAGTCAGTAAAACCCTCATCCCTAAACCAGACAGAGATTCATCAAAGAAAGAGAACTATAAACCTATTTCTTTGATGAACATCGATGCAAAACTTCTCAAAAAAATACTGGCCAACCATCTCCAACAACTCATCAAAAAAATTATACACTATGATCAAACAGGATTCATCACAGTGAGGCAAAGCTGGTTCAACATACGCAAATCAATTAATATAATTCAACACATCAACAGGAGCAAGGACAAAAATCACATGATTGTCTCAATAGATGCAGAAAAGGCATTTGACAAGATCCAACACCCCTTTATGTTAAAAGCTCTAGAGAAACTAGGAATCCATGGAACATTCCTCACTATAGAAAAGGCTGTGTATGACAAACCCATAGCTTATATTACACTTAATGGAGAAAAGTGAAAGCCATTCCCTCTAAAATCAGGAACAAGACAAGGATGCCCACTCTCTCCACTCCTCTTTAACATAGTATTAGAGTTCCTAACCAGTGCAATAAGGCAAGATGCAATCATAAAGTGGATCCAAGAAGGGAAAGAGGAAGTAAAACTAGCCCTCTTTGTAGATGACATGATTCTGTATTTAAAGAATCTTATAAACTCTACTCCCAAGCTCTTTGAGCTGATTCAAAACTTTGGAAGGGTAGCAGGCTATAAAATTAACCCTCAAAAATCAACTGCCTTCCTCTACGCCAACAGTGAGAGGAACGAGGCAATAATCAGGAAAGAAACTCCTTTCACAATAGCCTCAAAGAAAATAAAGTACCTAGGAATTAGCTTAACTAAGAATGTAAAGGACCTTTTTGATGAAAACTTTATAACCCTGAAAAAGGAAATTAAAGCAGAACTAAGGAAATGGAAAAACCTCCCATGCTCCTGGATTGGAAGAATCAACATCGTGAAAATGACAATCTTGCCAAGGACTATCTACAAATTCAACGCAATACTCATCAACAGCCCAATGTCATTCTTTAAAGACATAGAAGAGGCAATCCAAAATTTCATATGGAATAATGAAAGACCCCGTATAGCAAAAAGACTTCTTAGCAGAAAGAACAGTGCAGGAGGAATTTCAATTCCAAACTTTAGACTCTATTACAGAGCTGTAATTATCAAAACAGCTTGGTACTGGCACAAGAACAGGCCTGAAGACCAATGGAATAGAACTGAGGACCCAGATATTAAACCACAGACCTATGGCCACCTAATCTTTGACAAGGGAGCCAAAAAAATAGAATGGAAGAAAGATAGCCTCTTCAACAAGAGGTGCTGGCAGAATTGGTTAAGCACCTGCAGAAAACTAAAGTTGGATCCTTCTTTGTCACCCTGCGCTAGAATTAACTCCAAATGGATCAAAGACCTGGAGGTAAAAGCTGACACACTGAAAACTTTACAAGGTCAAAACTTTCTTTATAAGGACCAAGAATCACAACAAATCAGAGAAAGGCTGGATAAGTGGGACTGCATTAATCTGCAGAGCTTTTGTATGGCAAAGGACATAGCTAGTAAATTAATTAGGAAGCCTACAGAGTGGGAGAAGATCTTCACCAACCATACAGTGGACAAAGACCTCATATCTAAAATATATCAACAGCTGAAAAAATTGAATCACTCCAAAACTAATCTCCAAAGTAACAACCATCCCATTAAAAAATGGGCCAGAGACTTAAAGAGAGTCTCCTCTGAAGAAGAAATAAAAATGGCATATAGACACATGAAGAAATGCTCGACATCTCTGGTCATAAAAGAAATGCAAATCAAAACAACTCTAAGATTCCACCTCACTCCAGTTAGAATGGCCAGGATCAAGAAAACTAATAACAACAGATGCTGGAGGGGATGTGGCCAGGAGGGATCACTACTACAGTGTTGGTGGAAGTGCAAACTCGTTCAACCACTATGGAAAGCAGTATGGCAGTGCCTCAAAAGGCTAAACATAGAGCTCCCCTATGACCCAGCAATTCCACTACTTGGCATTTACCCAACCATCCAGAAACTAGGGCATACTAAATCCACTAGCACAACAATGTTCATTGCAGCATTATTCACATACCAAAGATATGGAACCAACCCAGATGTCCCTCAGTTGAGTGGATCAACAAGATGTGGTATTTGTACACAATGGAATTCTATGGTGCTGTCAGAAAAAAATGACATTGCCCCATATGTTAGGAAATGGAAAGACTTAGAAAAAATTGTATTAAGTGAAGTAAGCCAGACTCAAAGGAACTTAGGCTCAATGGTTTCCCTCATTTGTCATAATCAGTAGAAATCTTGGGCTCTACTAGCAGAGATTTACAATAGAGCAAAACCTTGATACATAAGGCCATATAGTATGAAGCCAATTGAAAGGACCTCCAGGATATTGAAACAAAAGCCATATAATGAATGATTGTTGTCATTAAGGTACTATGTTATCTCTCATCTCTTTTGCTGTCCCTTGGTTATTTCATATTGTTACATTATCTCACTTTGTTATCTGATATCTTGGATATATTTGTATTTGGTTATTTGAAATTTGATAGGGAAGGGGGGAAAACCAAGATGGGGGAGTGGGGGGAAGGGTAATGGGGACCAAGACATGTGAAAGGGTATCAATGTATGTGAATTAATGCACCTTCTATCTGGCAAATATCATGTAATCCTTTTATGAATTACAATAAAAAATATTTTAAAAAATTTTTCGATATGTGTTTGTCTAACTTGACACCTGGAACGTGTACCAAGAGGTTCCACATTTGTCTAATGACATTAGCCAGTGCTAATTTTGAGTGGTTCTGTGCTGTGACTTCAAGAAGCAGATGGTAAAAATTTAGAATGAAGATCGCATTGAGATTGTAGCATTTTCTGTTTTATGATGTCAAGGGTTCAGATCCTTTTCCATGGTTCACTTATTCTAGGGTCTAATAGAGGAACTTGATTTAAAGATGAGAAGCACAGAGAGGCCTGAATATAAATTCTGAGGGCCACCCTCATGTTGAGGACTAGCGCCATGCTCTTTCTAAATGGAAATGGATACGAGGCAAAATATGGACTCAGAAGAACAATTCTTATGAAAGAGTTTTGGCATCGATTATGAAATATCCTGTCCATTGGAGAATGAGAGACATGCACGGAATTAAAGACCATCTGTACCTAGTAATGTGTGAGTGTGTAAATGAACACATAAAACTTATTGAAGGATTAAATGTATTCAGAATGTTAAAATAGCAACATGCTCTCTACAGTAAAAGGGGAGCTGCATTTGTGCTAATGCTGAGTTGGACTATTGAAAAATGGTTCCCTGTCAGTGAAACAATTCATGATAAATTCTGGGGAAACAGACTAGAGAGGAAAGAAATGTTTGTTTAGTTTTGCCTTATATACCTCACATGATCAACTAAATATACATGTAATTTCTTTCACCTATGGGTACAGTATATATTCAGATTCAATTAAATGTATCTGTGTAAAATAGTAACATAAGTCAAGAAAAGGAAATAAAAATCTACTGCATCACTTTGGGGGGACATTTATCCAAGTTTAAATATTTGCTTCATGTAATATGGAAATTCTTAATACCTCTATTTGTTTATAGTCATTTCTGTTCGGCTTGTTCTTAGTCATTTTTACTACCTCGATTATTTTGACTTGTATTTAAAATTCCATGTTCTCAGCAACCATATTCAGACACAATTTTGATAGTCTGCATATCCACTTTTAACCACAGCTTAATATTTTCTTAATGTTCATTTTTTCCCAATAGAAAGTTGAATCCAACTTCCTCATTCTCCAAAAGAACTCTGAGTTCAATAGTGATATTTTTATTGTAAGAATGTGGCAAATTACATATAATGAATGATTGTTGTTCTTAAGGTACTATGTTATCTCTCATCTCTTTTGCTGTCCCTTGGTTATCTCAAATTGTTACAGTATCTCACTTTGTTATTTGATATATCGGATATATTTGTATTTGGTTATTTGAAATTGGATAGGGAACGGGGGAAAACAAGATGAGGGGTGGGGGTGGGAGGAAGGAAATGGAGACCAAGACATATGAAAGGGCATCAATGCATGAGAATTAATGCACCATCTATCAAGCAAATATCATGTAACCCTTCTATTAATTACAATAAAAATATATGAAAAAAATAAAAGAATGTGGCAAATTAAAGGCAACTTTCCTTTCCAAGGCAAGAATATTAAAATATCCTAGGATGTACTATGTTGCATTTTTCTGCTTAAGACCTGATTTTCTTAATAACAGTTTTGGGTAGCCTGACCTTATTTAGCATTAGTGGCACTCAGGATGTTGATGTGGTTTTTATACTCATACCTACACATCATTAAACAAGAGTGGCTTTTGAAGCAAAAGGGGTTAATTTATACCTTATTATTATATGCAGTACACAACACAAATTCAACTCCTATTCTTAATTATTCATGCTAGTAGAAGGGAAACAAGCAGAGCTACATACAATTCCAAACTAAATATTTTAGTTTAGAATGTGCTGTTTTTATTTTTATTTGGCACAGGAAATTTTAGCAAAATGATACATATGCGTTTAAGAATTCACAAGGCACCTGCTCTATGCAGAGCACTAGATATTAGGGTACAATTATAGTGTATAAAAGAAGTAGCCAAAAAATTCATGTATCTGCTGGGAGACTAAGGCAATTAGAATGAGGTATAAATTGCACATTTAAAATGCTATCTGAAGATATCAACCAATAATGGATCAATTCATATCAAATAACTAAAATGTTGGTGCTGAGAGAATAGGGTGAAGAGACTTCTTAGATGATATTTTCATTTCAGAGTTGAATGGCTCATGTGTTCTAGTTATAGAGACTGGAGACTTATGGCAGTTCTTCAGAAAATTATAGAAAGAGAAGCCCAAGTTACAGCTTTGTGGATCCAGGATAGGTCCTGTTAAGTCTGTTATGAAGGTCTCTGTGTGACAGTACAAAAAGAGACTAAAAATGTCTCTTTTCTGGTCCTTTACACAGTACAGTAACAGGGCCCTGGTCTTCCATAATTGCTGTAAAATAACAGCTTTAATTCTATTCTATGGCCACGTAAAGCACAAATTGATTATATTGACTAAAATAAGGTTTAGAGCAAAAGCTGCATACAAAAACCACCAAGGCCTCAGTTATATTGAAAAAAAATCACTTCTTCCCATACTCGACATGTATTTTTCTGAGCTGGCAGCTCACTGGAATCCATCAGTATAATAATACAAGTTGTTAAAACATTAAAACATTTTTAGTAGGTCGTCACATCTCTAATGTGGTATCTCAGGTTCATCCTACCCACGTGAGCTACCCAGACTTCTCCCTTGTAAATCCTTATTATTGGGGAAGTTAAAGGAATACAGCCGGGGTCCTCTAATAGCCTGTTACAGCACTTTGGCAAGCAGTTGTCCTCACTGGCTAGCCTTTGTGCAATTTGAAGGGTGGCGTACCATTCATTCTGAATATCCCTCAGAAGCTGAAGCTCTTTGCCATGGAGCTTACTATACAGCCTGGCTCTGGTGCTGTGTCCCTTCTTCTATAATGAGAATCTCTCTTGTAGCCCATTTTCTTTTGCCAGTCCTGGGGCTTGAACTCAGGGTCTGGGCACTATCCTTGAACATTTTTTGCTCAAGGATAGCACTCTGCCACTTGAGCCACAACTCCATTTCTGGCTTTTCCTGTATGTGTGTTTCTGGGAAATCAAACCCAGGGTTTTGAGCATTGTAGGCAAGCACTCTACCACTAGGCTACACTCCTGGCCTCTCGTAGCCCACTTTTATCATTTAAATATGAAATGTCTCCTAGATGTTTGTGTTTTGAACACTTGTTTCTCATCTTACGGCACTATAATGGAAGATTCTGGACTCTTAACAGATAAACCTAGTTGATAGAAGTATGCCATTCGAGTGCTATGCCTTTGAAGCTTATAGGTATAAGCTTCAACATAGTAGACACATTATAAAACCTTCACACTTAATACCAAGGGTCAGGTCAAGGGCCAGGTATAATTGTGATGACTATAATCCCAGCTACTTGAGAGGTAAAGATAAGAGAGTTAGGGGCCTCCGTACTCAAAAAGTTTGTGAGACCCTAACAAGGTTAGCATATAATCTCATCTCTATAGAAAGGAGAGCTAAGGGTATCTTGCTCTGAGACTGCCTAGTAAAAAAATGCATGCTCTTACCTAAAAAAAAAAAAAAGCAAATATGGATCTAGAAATGGCCCAGGTGGTAGAATGCTTGTCTAGCAATTTTGAGGCCCTCAGTTTAAACCCCAATACTGCCAAAAATATTTTTACAAAGAAAAAATTGGCTTAGCTCGAGTGTCATTTCTTCCCTGTACGCTACTCTCACTTGTCCAGGCTGGAAGCTCTCATTCCTCCCTGGTGAATGTCTAACAAAACTACACATTATTTAGCATGCACCTACCACTGTAATGATGAACCTGAAAATGGAAGATCCACCACTAGACTGAAAGCTCCTTCAAGTTAGTATCTGAAAGTAGGATCTGCCTGACACACACAAAAAGTCCATACATGATTAAGGATGGACAAGAGAAAAAATGAAGGAATAGCAGAGAAATGTTCTTGGAATCAATTTAAGAGCAATTGTATTAGCTGTCTATTTTGTGGTGAAAATTATCTCTGAAATGCAGCCGCTCACACCATATTCTATCAGTTTCTGAGGAGCATGAATCTGGGAGTGGTTTAGCCGAGTTGTGTCTCTGGTTATCCATTGATCTTGCATCCAAGCTATTGGCAAGGACCATCACAGTCCGCAGAATGGATGAGAGGATCAGCTTCTGAGCTCAGTTATGTGATTGTTGGCAGGAAGCTTCAGTTTCTCAACAGGCCCCTCCATGCAGTGTCCCACAACATGGTGACTAGTTCCCAAAGGGCAAGCTCCAGAACCAAAGGACAATGCTGTACTGACATTCTGGACTTAGTCTGACTCATATGTTGTCATTTTATTCACCTTATTAGTTACAAGTGAGTCACTCAGTCCAGCCCACACCCAGCAAGAGGAAGACATTGTCCGGAGTACAAATACTATGAGGTTCTGGGGGCCTTTTAGAGAGAGCATTGTGTGGATGGCTTTATGGAGGAACGTAGAGTTCTTCATCTGAACTCAAAAGAATTAAATTCACTTCCCACTTCTTAGAATACAAAATATGCCCTCATTGAAAGTAATCTTTCACAGCCAGGTTTTGGATTCTGTGGAAATATTGCTAAAGAAAAACAAGGAAAGGAAATCTGTTTGGATCTAACTTTTCTTTACTAAAATAATTTCCTTTGCTACAGGCAAGTTTGACTTGGCTTCTAGGTAATCCTGGTGATCATAATAAGTTACAGTTCTGATTGTGCACATACATATATACACACAGAATTGTCTTCATTAAGATGGATTCTGTAGCCTCACCTATAAGGAATTGAACAATAATGACAGATATATTTGCTGACAGGGTAAAATAGCTGATAATGTACTAAGCATATAATAAACACCAAAGACTGTTACACTGAAACTTTTATAGAGATTGTTATATAATATAAAACACAATGATGGTAAATTGCTGTTATCCCATTTTCTACAAAGGGAATAAATGGAGGCTAAGCAATCATACGACTTGCCTAAGGCGATTATTACTAGCATCACTACTCTCTACTTCTACCTGTTCGCACTGAAATCACCATACTTTGAGAAGATCAACTAATGCTAGATCCTCTTCTTAGCATCTCTCTAAGATAAGCATTATTATTTCCATTTTGTGGATGAAGAACTGGAAATTCAAAGACATTACCTAAACAATGAAGCAGAAGCCAAGGGTGCAAAATTACAACCAAATAAAACATTCATACCTCTTCTTACACATTTCTGAGCTTCTAGGTCAGTGATTCCAAACTATAGATCCTTCATCATTGGTACACAAGGAAGTTAACTAATTGAGTCCCAACTAGCATTCAAAGTGCTAGAGGAGAATCAAATGAGCGGGAGGAGAAGATACAAAAATAGAAGGGAGACAGGAGCAGATGGCTCACACCTGTAATCCTAGCTACCCAGGAGGCTGATATCTTAGGAATGAAGTCTGAAGCAAGCCAGGGCAAAAAAGTATCCATGAGACTGTTACCGCCAACAAACAAAAAAGCCAGAGATAGTGCTGTGGTTCAAGGAGTAGAGTGCTAGCCTTGAATACAGAGAGGCTCAGGGTCAGCACCAAGGCCCTGAGTTCAAGTCCCAGGATGGGCAAAAAAAACAACTAAAGGCTCCTGCTCTAGTCACTTCTGTTCTTAAGGCCAATGTCAATAACCTATCCTCAATATATGTATTTACTTCAGGTCTTAACAACTTAGAAACTTTTATGACAACTTGGGCAATTATAATGTCTTGCCTTCTTTATTTACATATTATTGTATATTGTACAATATAGCAGGTTTTATTGTGGCATTTGCATAATGCCAGTTATAATCACTTTTTACATTTTATTGTAAAGGAGATATACAGAGGGGTTACAGTTACATAAGTCAAGTACTGAGTACATTTTGTTTTGAACAATGTCACCTCTTCCCTCCCTTGTCTCAGTTATAATTCTTCAACTACTTCATTGTGCCTTTTCTATGAAAGTATAGTTATTAAAGGAAATCATATGCAGTAGATTAACCTGATTATGACTAACTAGGTATGTGAACTTTGGCAAGTCACTAGGCCTAATCTAAGATTAGACTCTCCAAATTTATCTCTTCCTGTTCTCAAAGCAGGATAATTTTTGTGTTGTCTGGTCATTCTAGGTGTTGAATGAGATCTAGTAAACTTCTTAGCACATTGCCTGAGCACAGTATATGTTCTGTAAGTACCAACTATCATGAAGTTTTCTGCACAGACTAGAAGAATCCAAAATCAGATCTGCTCAAATGAAGAGAATAAATGTATTCTTGTTCAGTCCTGAATCTTTGGCACCGTGAAAACATAAATGGACATAACCAAGACTGCATTTCTTCAGTTCATCTATTCATCCAATATTTATTGAATGCCTACTGTGTGACAGAAACTGGGCAATGTAGTCTACAGTTACATTCAGTTTCTTTAAAGGGGCCCAAATTTATAGACAACGTTTAAAGTTAGTGTATGCGAGAAGAGCAGAGGATAAATCACTCTGGCACTTTATTTTCTGATTGTAGACACAAGTTATCATCACTTGACTCATGCCTCAGCTCTGTCAAATGGACATCAGCAGTAATAGCCTCATTTTTTCAGGCTGTGTCTACCTGGCATCCAATTGATTGGATCTGAGGTCCCCACTTTCCATTTTTTCTGGCTTACTTCCTTCTGTCTACATAGCATATAGGAGAGGATTGATTTTTCTTGTATATTGTCTTTTCTTCTCTCAAATTTCTGGGTTCTTCTTTTTCTCTCCCATTTTCTCTTCCCTTCCTTTTTTTTGCAAAAATCTGTGGACTTGTGGTATGAGTTTTAATTTTTTATGTGTACACATTTGCAATGAGAGGTAGATTGGGGAAAAAAGCAATGTATAGGTCTTAGGGGAATGCATATTGTACACCAGGCTTCTGATTTCTAATTCTTTGCCCCACATTATTGGTTTTTGCCACTGGGTGGGGTCATATCACACCAAAAAATGGTCTGTATTAATAGTGCATTTAGGTAGCTTAATGCTACATTCCCCCAAATTACATACTAGCACAGAGCCTCAAAATATGGCATAAAAATGATACTTGACTCTGTTTACTATTTAAAAAATAACAATAGTTTTATGGTTGTATGTAGTTGTAAACTTTCTACATGTGTTTTCACATGAATAGTCTTCAATTTCACACATTTATTTCTCAACTGACTCACAAAGCCAAAGAGAACAGTATTATTTGATGTTGCAAGAACCTTGTAAAGTAGTCAGCATTTGAGCCTCATTGTTCAAACAAGAAGTCCGAGGCTCAGAGAGTGTGGTTTGCCTGACATATTGCTTCACTAGTTAAGAGTTAGGTTAGTGACGAAGTCTAAGGCATGGACAGCCTGTGCCCACCAATGTATGCTTGTGTCCAGCAGAGCACCATTTACGCTGTGGTATCTCTGGCAAGGCTCTCTAGCCACTGGAGCTGGAATCTCAGGCAAGCCCTCATGTTGGAAAAACAGACCTCTGGGCTGAACCTTACAGGGGAGTTTGCTAATGTGTAGCATCTGGACAGTGTTTCTCATTAATATCTGTCGGCATAATTATCATAGCATTTCATTGTGGTCATGGTGTCTCATCTCTAGAGCATGCAGATCCCAGTAATGGGCTTAAGACAAATCCAGGCTCATGTCTAGCAGTATGAGTATTCGGCAATGACAATGCCCTCAAGGACCCTACATAATGACTTGCCTGTCTTTCATCAGACATAAGCAGCATGTTTCCTGGAAGCCAGCACTTCCAGAGTGTAAGTACCAGTACCTTGGTGGAGGAATCACTCTTAATGTATCACGATACCATGACCTAAGGCTACTGACAGTGTGGACAAGCCCCCAGTGATGACAAGCAGAGATGCATCTCTCCTCGTGACTTCTCTAGTCTCAAAATTCACCCAATAGAACATAAGGCATTTTGAGCAACTGGCAAAGCTGAGATAGACTGGCTACACATTCTACCATGGTTTTTCTACTCAGGAGATCAGGTAGCCTTGTGTGGGCGAAGCACTCCATTAACTAAAGTTAGGAATCCATTTCAACTACATCCCAATAGTCCACTACATAAAAACCCAAAGGCTATTTCACTTCCGATCTTCCACAGCCATACCAGCCCCAAATCCCAGCACCTGGGGTTTAGAAGTGGGATTCAGGGGAGAAATTCATCAGAGAACTGGGCCCTCTTTCAACCAGGAGCGTGATCCTGGAGGCTTTGCTATCTAGACCTCAACTACAGCGTGGCTCAGAAGTGCATTGCCAGTATACGGCTTCATGACCACGTAATGTCTGAATCACCTGAATGGTAGAGGATCTAGGAACCATAGCCAGCAGAAACACATTCCACCAAGAGAAGAGATAATTGCCATACACCATAACAAATAAGCAATGTGCTCACACCTGCCGGGTTCTACAGGTCTTTCTACCCTGGAAATTCAGATTCATCTTTTATTCTCTATTATATATACACACCTATATATATATATAATGTACATATTTTTAACATATGAGATTGAACTTAGATATAACTGGCTTTTGAAAACACTGAGCAAAACCCTGTCCCCATTGTGTGGATAAAGCCTTCTGCTTCTGCTTCAGTTTAGTCATGCTAAGTTATTCTGGCAGTAACCTATGATATTTGGTATCATTATAAGAACTTTTATTATTGCTGATCTGGCAAATACTGTTCTCTTAGTTTGGGGGCTGTTCTAATTAAATGCTATCAACTGGGTGACAGGACTAACATAAATTGAGTCCTCGCAGTTTTGGATTCTGAGAAATCCAAAATCAAGACACTGGAAATTCAGTGTCTGGTGAAGACCCACATCCTGTCCCAGACAGTGGCCTTTTGGCAGGAGCCTCACATGGTAGGAAAGGGCACTAATCCTTCCCATGACTCAATCATCACGGAAGATCCCACCTCCAACTTGACTTTCACATTGACTTCCAACCTTACCTTTACATTGACTATTAGATTTCTCCACATGTCTGCAGGGCATGTGTAAGCTACTTCAAATCCCAGGCCTCCTGAGGCCTTCACTGCTATCCATGTGAGCATTCATAAATGGGGAAGGAGACGTGAACATGAACTAGTTACTAGTTCAGACAAAGTTAGCCCTCTTGACATTTTACTGGTGTTATTTCCTGGCCTTATCAGTTATGGTGAGAAATGGCCTTGCAATATTATTGCAATAAAAAGCTAAACTTGGCAGAACTCCTCTTCTCTGCTAAAACTCACTTGCTTTCTGGCACACGATGATGCAGCCACATCTAACCATAGTGCCTCTTGGTCCAGGGGCATTGGTAGGATGCTTCTTATTTATGTGTTACACAGCGCAACAGATTTATAGACTCTTCCTTGCATATAAAATAAGGTGGCTTTAATAGCAGTTTACCAAAAAAGGGGAGGAGGAGAAAATTCAGTGCATTACTTTGGTATAGATAAAGGATATTAAACTTATTTTTGAAGTAGAGAAGGTGATAACTAAAGCTGAATTACAGTTTTGAGTTTCATGTAAAACATTCTGTTTTTTTCATCCCTGAGTTTGAAACTCTACCCTCCCACTCCCACCTGGGCAATGAAGGAATTCAGATTTTTTCCAGTAGGAAAGCATTTTCTTCCATAAGTGCCTCATGTGAATATATACATCCATATTTTACTAAGGAAAAGAATGGGAAAATGCCTTTTATTTTTGCATGTTGTATATGTGTCAGTCATATTTCAAATCTAGTTTTAAATATCTGAGTGGCTTTGTTTGTCATAATAGCTATACAAACACTCTCCTTCCCATAAAGAGGCCTTACATTGTCAGAACAATTAGCTTGTTTTTTCTTCTGTTGTACATTTTTGTGTTTTTTACTTGCTTAGGCAATAAAGATTCTTGCTACCTCTTGCGGGGGTCAGAGGAGAACCTGAGAATTTAAATTATTATCCTGGATTTCAATTCATGTACGATATTCCCTAGAAACTGACAAAGCTCATTGTTGAGTCTTTACATCACTGCAACCTGATTATCATTTTCATATTACAGATGAATGACTTTATCTCTTTAAATCTGACATCATTAATTATACATATACACCAGAATTTGATGTATCATTACACAGAAGTCAATGCAGCCAATTAATCTGTGCTAAATTATTAGTTGTGGGAAGAATCCAGATTTCAGAGACAGTATAATGTAACAATGTGCATTAGAGTTGATGAAATGAGCTAACTAAAAAGCAGAAAAGTGAAATAGAAATGTATTGGTATTTGGGATGGATTAGAAATGTATTGGTATTTAGGATGGTTAGCTTAATTCCCTCTTCATTTTATAAAGATATGATAACATTCCCATCCAGAGGCATGATTTTGTCACAATTACTTGGACTTCTATTTCCCTTTTTACAAAATAGTAATGATTGCCTTAAAGGATTGTTTCTGGTCTGGATCCTCTTCTCATAGACATGAACTGAAGAAGAGAATTTTTTCTGAACAACAGGCAACTTTATCTCAAAGAAGTGATGAAGGAAGCTTCCTCACTATAAGACTGATAACTGCTTACCTTGTTTTCTCCAGAGATGTGCCAAAGCCCTGAGAAACATTGAAATACCCCTAGAACCAAAGACAGACATAAGAATGAGTTTCTGAAGAAACTCTGATGGAGTAAGAAAATCTGATGGTAAATACTATATCAGTTAATGTAATGTTCTATGAGATAAGGTCATCGATGTGGACATGGATATATCATATAGTGTCTAGATATCTTTTTTAAAAGTAGATTATAATATAACAAGCCAGGGATACTGTGTTTTGGGTAAACTCCCAGGTCCTGCTGCTGGCACAATGACAACTCTTTGATGAGCAAAATATTCTTCTAAATGCTTCTGAAGATGCAAGCTGGTAACTGGTTCAGGGGCGCAAGGTGGTTCCTTTCTAAGAGGTGAGCCAATGGCTTTCTCTTTTCATCATGTACTAAAGGTAGCTCTAATCCATATGGCAGTAGTAAACCATCATCCCATCTTCATTCCAGCCCTTGGGAAGCAGGAAGAGAAAGAGAAGCATAAATGCTTCCTTTTTCAATTACAGCCAGAAGTTACACATTACTTCTGTACACTGCTCAAGAAACAGACCTAGCTGCAAAGAAAGATGAGAAATTTATTCTCCAACTAGACTATCACAACTAGGGTAGGAAGTCATAGGGTTAGAAAATGTTTCCGAAAGTGAAGAATGAAGTGAGACATCAACTGGTGTCCAGTACTGTAGCTGAGAAAACCCTGGACTACTTCATTATAGATTTTTTTTTAAAATCTTTCCTCTTAGTATGATCATATATAATTTTCTCTTTTTTCCTTTGCTGATCTACACACCACAAATTACTTTGTGTATAGGCTCTCCCTCTCCTCTCCCTCCCCCCTCCTACCTCATTTCTCTAACTGAAAATGTTGATAAGCGGTTTTTGTTTTCTTATCTTTATTACCTCCAGAGAAGCCCCATGAGAAAATATGGTGAAGATAATTCATTCTATCCAGATGTAATCTGAATCAAGTTTAGGCAAAAACTAAAGGACACTTCATTAGAACATCTTAGCCCAAACCTAGCCATTCAGTGACATTTGCAGTGACAACACAATCCACTTAAGTCTTCCAGCAGTCACAGCCAAGCTGGCTGGAATTGAAGAATGCAGAGAGGAACCACGGTAGCTTATTACATCCAGTCACTGCTGCAGTTTAAAAGGAAGGACTTAGGAGTCCTGAATCTTACTTCTAGAAGTGGGATATTGGATATTGTTTTAAGAATTTTACCTTTATAGTTGGGAAATATATTCGAGATAATTTCTCTGTTTACATACTTTCGAAGTAGGAACAAAGGCAAAAAAAGAAGGAAGGGAGGGAGGGAAAAGGGAAGGAAGGAGAGGAAAGAAAGAAAAGAAAGAAAGAAAGAAAGAAAGAAAGAGAGAGAGAGGAAGGAAGGAAGGAAGGAAGGAAGGAAGGAAGGAAGGAAGGAAGGAAAGAAAAAGAAAAGAAAGAGAGAAAAGAAAGGGAAAAAGACTTGGGAAAACAGAAATGATTATTTTTTTAGTGTGGTCTGGCACCATACACTGGGTTTTTTAAATGAATCAGCTAGAAAAATATACCCTGCAGTTTTTTGGAATAGATTGTACCAATACCTTTGTTCATTCTTTGGGGTGTTATTTTTTGTTTGTTTTTGTTTTTGTTGGCAGCCCCCGAGTGAGTACAAGCTCGCTTTTGGATGGGCTTAGGATTTATTCCTTGTAACTTTGGTTTTCAAAAGATGACACCCATCTGGATGGTGACAAGAGGCTGTGGCTATTGAATGGGCTTGGCAGACAGCATGGCCAATCCATTAGTTTTCACTTTCAATAATCAGTATCAGTGCAGACTCAGTTGATCTGGCTGATTGATTGTAAAGACAGCCAAAATGAACAGCTCGACCATCTCACAGTCTGATTTCTCTGCCATGTATTGACCCAGTTCAAGTTACATATGTTACAGTATTTGCAAAGCTGTCACTGTTATAAAACACTTACAGGACCCTAGGAGAGCCCATTGAAATTAGAAATTATCTCTGGCCTACTTTGAGTTTTGAAGGTTCTTTTATATAGGAGAGGGAAGCCATTTAGTATGTATTTACACCTTCACCAGCAGTAACAAAAATGAGAAAATGGCTGTTTGTGGAATTCCCTTTGCTGTGATTATCTGAGCAGAATTGGGGAATGAAAGTGGGCAGAGAACAATTGTGTGTGTGTGTGTGTGTGTGTGTGTGTGTGTGTGTGTGTGTGGTGTTGCTGTTGTGTTGTTGTTGTTTTAATCTGCCTTCACTTAAAAAAAAAAAAATCTCAGAATATATGGAGACCAAACCCCTAGGCCATTTCCTGTCCAAGAGAAGGAAGTGCTGGCATCTGCTGGCAAAGGTAAGGAGTGTTGAGCGTGCATGGCCTCATTAACTCAGGAGATGACCTGCGCTGTCTGGAAACTGTCTATGTTTCAGACCCCTTGACTGATTTACGGTTCAAGCAAAATGGGTCGTTTGAAATTGTGGAGCCAGCGGTTTGCTTTCATTCATCTTTAAAGCTTTCGGTTGAATTCAGGACAGATCAGAGAGATCTCTCGTTGCACTAAATAAACTTCTCAACAGGCTGACTGAGCTCCTCAGATGGGACACTCAGGGAATGCGGGAAACTCAAGGCCCATTAAATCACTGAGCACACTTAGTAGAAATTATGATACTCTGGTCACCCGTGGCTAAATGAAGAGCAGAGGTTTAATGAGTTTACCAGGTTAAAAATGAGCCAGTGTCAGGCAGGAATCAGACTCATTAATTAGGGCTCCACTTAAACTACTGAATAGTTTTACTTAACGGCAGTACTCAAGAGGGGGGAGGAGGAGGGCGAGGACTTACTGGTGTCCTCGGCTGTCTTTGCTATGTAGCCAATTATGAGCCACTAAATGAGACATGAGACAGGCAGGGGGTGAAAAGCAGACAATGTTAATCAATTTTTACCAGTGACCACAATATATGTGAGCAATTTTATTGTGTAAGTAATTGGGACCTTGGGGTGACATCTCCATTCTACTTGAGGAGGTTTCCACACCATAAATGATCCCTAAAATATCCACTATTAAAAAGCTACAGCTGGCCGTGGACTGGTGGCTCCCGCCTGTAATCCTGGCTACTCAGGAGGCTGAGATCTGAGGATCATGGTTCAAAGCCAGACATGGACCCTTATCTCCAATTAACCACCAGAAAACTGGATATGATGCTGTGGCTCAAATGGTAGAGTGATATTCTTGAGCTGAAGAACTCAAGGACTGCACCGCAGCTGAGTTCAAGCCCCACCACAAGACCACACACACACACATATATACATATATACATTCATATCTTTTTTTCCTTACTGCTCAAACCCTTGAAGGGACACATGATTGAGACCAGTCTTTCCATTCAGGAATGGAAAGAAACCCCCATTGCCACAACCAGAAATGAACTGAGCTTAGAGAAATTATTTTGGTTATGCATGTCACTGAAAAATGGAGGGCAGGGTATTTTTTTTTGCTATTTTTTAAGCCTTGCTTCTTTATCTCAAAAATGAGGAAAATAATTCTTAACTGAAAGTGGGTATTATAGGTATTTCACGTGATGATATCTGAAGAGTATTTAGTACTTGGCACTTACTTTCACAAAACTAAGGTGATCACTGTGTTCTGCCCTTTGCAGCAAGGCAGTGGGAAGGACTCTTTGGGGCTTCTACTCTCAACTGCATATAAATGAAGGTGGAAAAGAAAAAGCAATATAGGTTCAAATGCTTTGGGGAGTTAAGTCTAGTGAACAGATGCAGGAACTTGGTAATGGTTCTGTACATAAAGAAAGTCCATAGACTTGGTACACCTTTCAGCCTTTCTCTGCTTAGTCCCATGTTTCTCTCTCTCTCTCTCTCTCTCTCTCTCTCTCTCTCTCTCTCTCTCTCTCTCTCTCTCTCTCTCTCTCTCTCTCTCTTTCCTCTCTCTGTCATTCACATATACATATGCATACACACACACTCTCTCTCTCTCTCTCTTAGTTTAGAACTCACATGTAACCTAAACTGGCTTTGAACTCAAAATCCTTTCCCTTCAGCCCCTTCGGCACTAAGATTACAAACATTTGCCAGCATGTCCAGTATCTAACATCTTCACTCTTTTTTTTTTGCCACTCCTGGGCTTGAGCTCGGGGCCTGAGCACTGTCCTTTGGACTTTCAAGGCTAGAGCTCTACCACTTGAGCCTCAGCACCACTTCTGGCTTTTTTCTATGTGTGTGGTACCGAGGAATCAAACCTGAGCCTTCGTGCATGCTAGGCAAGCACTCTACCACTAGACCAAACTCCTGGCCCCACTTCTTTATTTTTTTAATGGAGCCATAACATCTTGTTCCTGATTTAGAGAAATTGAAAACAAGATTTCCCCAACCAAGTCTATATAGCATAATGTTGTTTATGCATGTTCTTGGCTACTCTTTGTCATACTGTCTTTTAATTTTACCATCCGAATTCTTTAATTCAAAGAAAAGCAGCTGAACTAGATATCTCTAACAGCAATAAGCAGGAAAATTCTGTATGCATAAAATAGACATGTGTCAAGAAATATGAGTTCATCCAGATTAGACAAAAATTACTGAGAGAATACAGAACGATAGATTAAGTGGAAATTACCCAGCTTTCAAGGGGAAAACTACCTCTTCAAACCCAGTATTTCAGAATGGTCCACCCCCGGCCCCCGTAACTATCACTTGACCATTTAGTCCCCAAGCACTCTCTCATAGGCAAAGACAAATATGAGTGAAATGAGGCTTCTAGTTTCTATTCACCTTCAGCCTCTTGGTATCTGCATGCTCATGACACTGCTCATCATACCTTATGGTCTAATAGAAACAAGGAAATGCTACAGCCTCAGCCAGCCACTGGCCCACATGGGATGTTATGAAGGACTAGCACTGATGTGAAAATTCCCTCTCTGTCTTGCAGGTTCGTCCTGCTAATGAGGAGGTGATCATACAATGGTCCTATTAATAGAGGCCTTTCAAACCCATATTAATCAATAATTTCTAAGTGGTACCTAAGTTTTTTTGGAGGTCAGATTTGTTGCATCTCTATTTATTATTCTTTAATTCATCTATTGTTCAAATTGATAGGAGCAATATGGTATTAGGACTAAGCTTCTTGAGAGTTGGGATTTTTTAAATTACTTTCATATTCCCAATTCATTGATCAATATCTTACTTCAAGTAGAACATAAACCTATTTTTGATTAGTGAATGAAGGGCCAAGATGAAGTAATTTGCAAACATTAGTAACTTAGCTGGTTTCCTGTAGCTCAAACCAGCAATCCTAGCTACTGAGAAGGAGGTGAGCAAGAAGATTTCAGACCAAGGCCAGCCTGGGCAGAAAATTTCACAAAATTCCATCTCAACAGCAATAAACTAAGCATGGTGACATGCACCTATCATCCTGATGATCAGCTGGCTAGAATTATGCAGATCCTAAAACAAGTAGATTGCTATCCAGATGCAGGGCTGGGCAAAAAAGCAAAACTCTCAAAAATTCCCAGTGCAAAGGAAGGTTGGAGCCATGGTTCAGTGGAAGAGTACCTGCCTACCAACTATAAGACCCTGAGTTGAAATTCCAGTATTACCAAAACACAGGGTAAAAAAATCAGTGACTGGAATAGGCTACTTTTTTGTTTTAAACTAAAGTACCTTTTTCTTTAAATTTGAGAGGCTGACAAAACTGTGGAAAATAGTACCATTCAGAATCTTGAGTCAGCCCAAATATAGATCACACATATATCAGCAGAAAATTACATGTGAAACACTCTAATTTCAGTGAAGAAGCAGAAATGCACTCTCAAGCTTTCTTTTGATTCTTGCTGGTAATAGTGTATTGTGGATAGTTTCAGGGTTCACAAATACTGTATATATTGTAAAACAATGAAAAAATGTCTGAAATTGTAGGAGAGAGAGAGAGAAAGAGAGAGAGAGAGAGAGAGAGAGAGAGAGAGAGAGAGAGAGAGAGAGAGAGAGAGAGAGAGAGAGAACTAATGAAAAGGGACCTAAGAAATATAATGAAAATAAATAGTCCTACCTCTTCCAACTTTCCTCCAGGGATCAGGTTATAAAAAGAGCTAGAATAGCAGACTCTGGAATAAAATTATCCAGGGTAGAAAGCAATTAGGAGTGAGCACGTGAGAGCCCAGGTTTAATTGTTCTTTTTAATACAGGAAAAGAAAGCATTCATCATACAACTTCAAGTGAGTGTCTCATTAATGGAGTATTCCCTCAATGGATTACATTAGATTAATATTTTATATATCCTGTAATTATTTTGTGAGTAGCACATGTGTAGTACATTTTATTTTGGGGTATTGTTAAAAGCATTAATCAAGTATATGTCATCACTTAAAATACACCATAACTGTGGATACAGCATTTAAACATTCCTTTACTTTCCAATATTCCAAGACTCTCAGTAATTTCTTTAGCTTATGACATGTTTCCAATTTTAATTTCTAATCCAATTCCTGGTTTTTATATCCAGATTTCTCTAGAAAGCTTAGCAGGGATCACTTGGGGATCTGGCTAGCAGTTGAGGTAGCAAATTTTATCTACAACTTCAGATTTCTCTTGGCTCATCAGAGCCAGTAAACTACATTATAAACATTCACATTTCCCCACCCTGATTAAGCCTATGCAGTAGAATTCATTCTAACATCTGAATTTTCCCAGGAAGTTTTCAGAGCTTTGTTGAGGCACACACCATTTTCCTAGAACAGGTTTGGAGAATAGGTCATAAATATCATCTTGTGTATCTTGTGTTAGCCAGGTTACATTGAAAGCACATTATACTATTTACTCATGTTAAGCTCTCGTTTGTCTTTCCCTTAAGAAATTTCTTCATTCTCTTGTAGTTAGTATAAGTATATCCTGGATTATGACTCAAAGTTTCTTTTCAAGTCCTTGCTAAGGAAATTGTGGCCTCACTGTCACCTGGATGTAAAGCACAAAGCAGCCAGTGACTCTTCATGGAACTATGTGAAAGTTGATTCTAGTTTCAGTGCACTTCAGTTTTTCCTGCACCTATAGAATACCCATGAAAAAGGTACTGCATCCTGAGACATGGGCTGGGGGCGGGGTGGGGGGAAGGAGGGGCAGGCACAGGGACATATTTATTCTGTGCACAGGAAAGAGCCAGCCACTTACCAATGTAATGCCATAGTTTACTGTTATCTCTTCCCAAAGTCTACCGCTGAAAATTCCTGAACAAGGTATTTACTCTGAGTTTCAGTTCCTCAGAGGGTCAACAAAATGGGAATAAAAAATGTATGTATAAGGCCTGGAAAATGACTCAGGGATACATGCAGGCTTGTAAAATGACAACCAAGTAAAGACTTGGATAGTAACTATAACATAGAAAGGGTTTTGAAACTCCTAAGATTTAAAATCCCTATATTTTCATATTTTATCATTTGAGAAAGTCCTTATTGTCCATGTAAATGTCCATGTAAATGTACACAGATACAAACTCACAAAATTCCAGTGAGGGATTAAGCTTTCTAACTATGACTCCTTACTGTTAATTTTTGTCTTTATCACGTGTTTTACTAGATAGTAGATCTTTATGTCAGCATATATCTTCTTATGTGCAATATTCTGAATAATCTTTTTTAATTGAACATATGCTTCTAGTAAATATGAAATGATAAATGATCTATGATAGGAATTTTAATCAGATTTGCTTATTTTCCTAGCACACCTTTTTTTCTCTGTCTCTCTTCAGTTCTACAGATACTTTCTCTCCTTTCCTCTTTCCTTCCTTCCCCTCCCTTTCTTTACCCATCCCTCTACTCTTCAACATACACATTCATTTTCCTCTCCTCTCCCTTTATCCTTCCTATGCAAACATTCATTCTTTCTCTCCTCTCTCTTCTTTCTCCTATACACACATTTATTCTCATGCTTTTCTCTCTTTCCTCTACCTCTCCCTCTCCCTTCTCCTCTCCTCTCCCTCTTTCCCTCATTCCTCCCTTTCTCCCCCATGTCTCTCTCCCAGAGCACAATTTGAGAAAGCAAAACAAGTTAAAGCTGCACAAGATGAAGGATTTCTGGGGCTGTGCCATCAGCCTGAAGTCTACTCATCAACACTAAAGATGTTGATGAATTGAAAAAAAAAATCAGAGAAGGCTGCAAGTTTCAGTCTCAAAGGATGGCTACCCTCAGAGATTTATCTTCAGATCTCTTTTATTGGTCTCTGCTGCATAGTAAAACTTGGGTGGGCAGAATTCTCCCCATTCCAGGGACCCTGCATAGACCATGGTAGGATTTTACGGGGCAGATATTCTGTTCTTTTTGAGAAGGCCATTTATGCCCAGTGTCTTTCCCCTCACAGCATGTGTATACCAGTCTCTAAATCTTCCCTCCCCACCTTTGAAAATTTATGGCAGCTTTCAGCTAGGCTTGGCTTAAAGCCATTGACCTCTGTGGCCTGTGTTATTGACCAGAACACAGCATCTTCTGCCCACATAATATATGTCTCTTTATCGCCTTGGAAGGAAAGGAAATGATTCTTGGAATGGTCAGAAACACAATAAAGATGAGAGCAGCTTTCCCATTTTCAGTCACTGGCATTTGGCTTTAAAAAGAGTCATGCTGGGATTGGCAAGTGCACCAGGCCATGCTTTGAATTGTGTACTCAAGGGATACCCCGGGAGCAGGCACACTCTGTGGGTGAGAAGATCCCAAATAACTGTACAACCTGGAGCAGAGATGAAATGAATGGCCTTGTGTTAGAAGTGCTTTGGAGGTAAATCTACAGACCCTTGATTTCAGTATCACAGAAAAGTACTTGTAGAAAACACAAGTGAGGCTTATCATCTCATGCTTTGGGGTGAGCATTGAGGTCAGAGTCAGAAAAACTGGAGCTGGACAGACACAAGCACTCATTTAATCCATACCTCCCAAATGTGCCAATGACAAACCTGAAGCCCAACAAAAATCATATAACTTATCCAAGGTCTCAGAACAAACAAGAGTTAAAGATCAGGGTAAATGCTAGGGTATTATGAAGCACAATCAGACCTCAAAACCTTAGTCTTGTCTTTAACTTGGTCTTGTCTTTAAAAGTACTCCACAGCCAGGTACCAGTGGCTCATACCTGTAATCCTAGCTTTTCAAGAAACTGAATCTGCAATATTCCCATGGAAAAAAGTAGAAAATGCCGAGGTTTCAGTAAATGTGGAGTGAAGACATTAAAATGAGAAAATTCAATCTCATAAACATTTTTACCTGGAAATTTGGAAAATATAGACACTATTGAATTTTAGCTACATAAACATCTCAGCCCAGCTTATAACACATCAAAGACCCATGGAAGAATTCTAGAACTCAGTTCTGAAGGTTAGTCACCAGTGGAAAGCATATTACCCAGTCATATTAAGATAAGGGAAAGAGAATCAAAGAATTATAGATCTAGGTAACCTTAATGCCTTCCTTAACCAAGAACATTTAAAAAAGCAGCAGATTGTAATTATTTCAGGGTCTGTCAATTACTTTAAAATTTTTAATAAGCCATACTCTATCACCATAAAATCTCTCTCAAAACTGAAAGTATCAAAGTATTGAGAAATTAATGTAAGCCTTAAAACTGTGCCTGAACAAATCACTTACTTGATAATAAAACGTATGTTCATTTTTTATTTCCTTTTACTTTTGAGTAATAGCATTTTAGAGAGCCCAAGAATTCAACCTTAAACTAAAGTTTCTATATCATGGGGCCTTTAAATGTATATTTAACCATAGACAATGGCAAAGCTACCTAAATATATAATAAATTAATAGTTTATATAGATTTTTTTCCAGTACTTGGGCTTGAACTCAAGTCCTGGGTACTGTCCCTGAGCCTCTTCATGCTCAAGGCTAGCATTCTGCCACTTGAGCCATAGCTTTTTCTGACTAGTTTACTGAAGATAGGAGTTTCACGACTTTTTCTGCTCAAGCTGACTTCAAACCAGGATCCTTATATATCAGCTTCCTGAGTAACTCTAATTACAAGCCTGAGCCATCAGCACCTGGCTTTATATATAACTTTTAAAAAGATGTTTTGCAGCCGGGAGTTTGGCCTAGTGGTTAAAGTGCTTGCCTAGCATGCATGAAAACCTGGGTTCGATTCCTCGGTACCACATACATAGAAAAAAGCCGGAAGTGGTGCTGAAGCTCAAGTGGTAGAGCTCTAGCCTTGAGAAAGTCCAAGGACAGTGCACATGCCCTGAGCTCAAGCCCAGGACCGGCAAAAAAAAAAAAAAGAAAAAGATGTTTTGCAAGATTATCTACTGACACTGTCAGGACACAGTATGCTGTGTGCTATAGGAAATAAGATTCCACGTACAATGCTGTTTCCTTTTGTAATCCGTACATATAAACACTCACTAGATGGCTAGTACTATTACTTAAAATTGTTCTAGTCATCTTATTGATTTTTATTTTCAACAAACATATAGTGCTTTGGTAATAAGCAAGGCAGTGAAATTTAAATCTATGTTTCTGATCAATGTTACCTAATTGTTTAAGTACCAAAAATCTAACATTTGATTTGTAAGATTCAGTCAAATCTATGCATCCTCAACCAAGCAGAGAACACTGCTCTAGTGTTCAGAGACATCATGGGTTTAATTGTGCATATAACAGCAATTTATGTTTATAGAGATGCAAATATAAAATACCTCGACTTGATTGGTGGTTAGAATGCATGGGTACTTCTCAGAGTAGCCATTGATTAGCTAGAATTGAAACACTTAGAAAATATATTTTAACTGTTCTTTAGAAACCTTGGGCTCTACTACCAGAGATCTGCAATAGAGCAAAATCTTGATACATAAGGCCATATAGTATGAAGCTAATTGAAAGGACCTCCAGGATATTGAAACAAAAGCCATATAACGAATGATTGTTGTCCTTAATGTACTATGTTGTCTCTCATCTCCTTTGCTGTCCCTTGGGTATCTCATATTGTTATAGTATCTCACTTTGTTATCTGATATATTGAATTTATTTGTATTTGGTTATTTGAAATTTGATAGGGAAGGGGGGAAAACCAAGATGGGTGTGGGGGGTGGGGGGGAGGGTAATGGGTACCAAGACATGTGAAAGGGTATCAATGTATGTGAATTAATGCACCTTCCATCTGGCAAATATCATGTAACCCTTTTATTAATTACAATAAAAAATTAAAAAAAAGAAAATATATTTTAACTGTTCTTAATGTACTATGTTATTTCTCATCTTACCTTGTTATCTGATATATTGTATATATGTTTATTTGTTTATTTGAAATTATATATGGAAGAGGGGAAAACAAAATGAGGGGAGGGAGTGGGGAAAGAAAATGGGGACAAAAACATGAGAAGGGGTAGCAATGATTGTTAAGAAATGTACCTTCTATTTGGCGAATATAATGTAACCCTTCTATTAATTACAATAAAAAATTTAAAAGAAGAAAATATACTTTCAGGCTCATTATAAACCAGTCATTTTTAATAGCATAGTTTTGGTTTTAACTTTTTTGTGCTCCAGTCCTTGGGCTTGAACTCAGGGCCTGTGCAATGTCCCTGAGCTTTTGTGCTGAAAACTAATGGTCTACCACTTAAGCCACAGCTCTACTTTTATCTTTTTGGTGGTTAACTGGAACAAAGAGTCTCACAGACTTTCTTGATCAGGCTGGCAGAACTCAGCCTCCTAAGTAGCTAAGATTACAGGTGTGAGACACTAGCACTTGATGATAACTCTACTATGATACAACTATATCGACTCCTTAAAATATTATAAAAATCCATCCCTATGTCAAGCTAGAAGCTTGCAGTGGCTCATGCCTGTAATCCTAGCTACTCGGGAGGCTGATTTCTGAGGATCGAGGTTCAAAGCCAGCCCAGGCACTAAAGCCCATGAGACCCTTATCTGCAGTTAATCACTAGAAAACAGGATGTGGGGCTGTGGCTCACAGATGGGGCATTTGCCTTGAGCTGCAGAGCTCAGGGACAATGCCCAGGCCCAGAGTTAAAGCCCCATGACCAAAAAAAAAAAATTTTCCCTGATGTGTGTCACCAGAAAATCTGGGTTGAGACTCACTCTACGAGGGAGCACATAGAAAAGCTTTTATTTTACACATTTCACAATTATGTAATCATGTCTTCTGCAGGAAGGTCTTCAGAAGAAAATCCACTCTGCTAAGTTAATAGTAAGGAAGAGCCAATGTTCTCCCAAAGAACTAGTCTGCTTTCATCTTGTGAATATTATGAGTGGATGGACCAAAGGTCCTTTTTCCAATTGTTCTTACACAGCTCCAAACCAAATGTGTGGTCCAGATGCAGCCAATGCTTAAGTCAATGTGTAATGTTTTCAAACCTAATTCTCGACTTTATTTTATGTTCCTACCATGTTTTCTTTTCTTTTATTTGTCTCTTTCTTTTAAAAAAAATCCTAAAGCAATACATATTGGAAGGGGGGGTGGAGGTAGGGGGAGCAGGAGCCTCTGAGCTCCATCCCACTCTCCAGATTTAACCTCTTTCAACTGTTCATTTTTGGTTCTTTTAGAAGTTACCTTCATAAATCTAGATAAGAGGCTTAACCTCTTTTCTCCATCTATCAGCTCGAGATAATATCTCTAGACACCTTAAATAGGAGAAGGGGAGGATTTCACTTATTTATTCTAAACCTCTTCCTCCTCCCAGTGTTCTATATTTATATTATTATTTTTAGGTCTTCTACAACTCTCCCCTTTGCAGCTTTAAATAATGCATAAACCTTTTCATCAAAGGCTCTTTGAACTCTCAGCTTTTCAATCATGTCTACAGTCACGGGCTGCCTCCATTAAAAAAGTGAAAACAACTAAAAACACAAAAGCAACACCAAGAGGGCAAATAAGCCTCCAGAAACACAAAGCTAAACAGTTCAAGAATCTTAGAAAGTACAAACGACAGTAAACTAGACTGGGTGGGCCTCAGCCATCATGGAAGCTCTCTGTTTTACAAGGTGTCACCTCATTTACAGTGAACTTCACATTTTAGCTTAAAAGGATATTCCCACAATGAGTTACAGACATGCCACCCTGCACCAGGAGACTCCTTGCAAAACATTCAGTGGTTGCTGGAACCTGCAGGACTCAGTTTTCCTTTTCCTAAAGTTTTTCAGGAATTTGTGGTAAATCCCTGGCTCCCATAGCAAAGCATTTTTTCCTTGACGTGTTCTGTTGCCTCCCCCTGCAGTTTTCTTTGACGGTTGGGTGAATAAGTTGAATAAACTTCTGACAGTGATATGAGTGTAGACATGTACATTTACGCTGTGGTACTGGTGATGTAAGGAACACTTCATTATGACTTGATTTGGGGGCCATCACATGCCCATGAGCTTCTCACACTGCAACACAGCAGACACAAGGAGACCTCAAAGAGCACTCCCAAAGAAGACAACTGCAGCACAGCTGAACTTAGTACCATTCAGTACCAGACCCCAGGGAACAGGAGGCTAGGTCAGCCCAAGGACTGTTAATTAGTTCAAAATGGACCATGCTCCGCAAACTGGCAGCAAAGGCCAGGCACAGAACTGGGGTAGTGACTGAACAGGAGTGGGGGCAGCTGCAAGTTTGGTTTCTAATTCTTACAAACAGAATGGACATGTTTGTATTTATGCTGCAGTTGCTCTCGTAGGCTGGATTGGCTGGCTGGCTGGCTCTCTCTTTTCTTCCTTTCTGCCATCTGGTTTCTCCAGATACCTGGAGTGCCCTTGAGTCCACTGGGGGAACTGAGCTGCTCAGCCGCAGGGAACTGGTGCCCACCAGAGAGTTCCTTAGGTTTTCATGTGTCAGTTGGGCTTGGACACCCCTCCATCTTCAACTACACACCATACACATGCACGCACACACACACACACACACACACACACACACACACACACGCACGCACACACACAAGCTGGGCACTGCTGGCTCATGCCTGTAATCCTAGCTACTCAGAAGGCTGAGAGCTAAGAACTGTGGTGCCAAGCCAGCACTGGTGGGGCTGTGGCTGAAGTGGCAGAGCGCTAGCTTCAAGGAAAAAGAATCTCAGGAACAATGCCAAGGGGACACCGAGTTCAAGCCCCAGGACTGGCACAAAAAAAGACTCAAAAACGCAAAATAAAAACGACACACACATGCACATGTGCACACATACACATGGTACACACACACACCAATTTCCAATGCAGTAACTGCTCGGGATGGGAGCTAAGAGTAACCCAAGTGAAGAAACTGCGTGTGAACTTTACCTGACATGAAAAACATTTTCCACCGCCATCCTGCCCATCTCATGAAACAAAATAACAATTATAATTTTGTAATTGTAACATTATATATTAATATATTAATAAATGTCATTACTTATACATTCGTACACTGAATTACTATGTTAATATATTATCAAGTATATAGTTAATATGATGATGTAATTAATTACATAATTGTATAAAGTATGATTCATAAACCATTAAAATATTAATATGCAATTCGATTCTATACTAATACATTTTGTGATTAATATATTCATTATATCATATGTTAATGACTTATTATTTATTACTGTTATCATCATTATTATGGAAGGGAGCCAGGAAATGAGCCCCACCAGGTAAACCAACTTCCACAGCATCTGCATAACTAAGTCTCAAGGACAGCTCCTACCAGCACTCCCACCTGTACCCCAAACCTTCATATATTCCACCCCCTCCCCATTTTGCCTTCTCAAAGAGAGAAAGAAGTAGACACAGTTGGTGGCATTGGTTTCTTCTTCCCCACAGGGCCTCCTGGGAAAGTTCCAAGTCTTTACAAATGCACCAGGAAGGCCTGGGCATTTCCCCTGGAAAGCTCTTCCGAATGGTATTCTAGGAATGCATGAGAGTGGAGTGGACCCCCCCAAAAAGGAAATGATCACTGCAAGCTGGTTCTTCTCGCCTCTGCTGAGCACACTTGGGGTAGGGATGAGTTGCGAGCATGAGGTGTGTGTGTGTGTGTGTGTGTGTGTATGTGTGTGTGTGTGTGTGTTTAATACTTAACCCATGCACAGGCCAGGGGTACATGCTCTTTGGGCTATGAGGGAGGGAGAAGGGAAACAAGTATGTATATATTTCTTTTTCTTTCAGATTTCAAAGATCTTAAAAGGTCTGAATGGGCCAGGCATGGTGAGATCTGAGGATTTCCGTTCAAAGTTTGCCCGGGCACAAAAGAACATGAGACTCTTATCTTTGATTAACCACTAGAAAACTTAAAGTGGTGCTGTGGCTCCAGAGGTAGGGTGGCAGCCTTGAGTGGAAGAGCTCAGGAACAATGCCCAGGCCCAGAGTTCAAGCCCCACGACTGACCAAAAGAAAAAAAAAAGTCTGAATGACAGGTGCCAGTGGCATCTAACTACTGAAATGATTGAAGGTAAAGGATCATGGTTCGAAGCCAGACCAGGCAAGAAAGTCCATTTAACTCTGGGCTCCAATTAAACATGCACAAGCACATACATACACACAAAGCCAGAAGTATAGTTGTTTGATCAGTGGTAGAGTACAAAAAAAGTGCAAAGACAGAACCCAGGCCCTGAGTTCAAGCCCCAGGACTGGCACAAAAAATAATAATTTTAACACTGACCACACACCAGTGGAGTAATGCTAGATACTCTACTCAGAAGGCTGAGATCTGAGGATTGTGGTTCAAAACCAGCCCTGGGCAGAAAAGTCCAGGACACCCTTATACCAAAAAGCCAGAAATAGAACTGTGTCTCAATGGTAAGGTGCTAGTCTTAAGCAAAAGAGCTAAGGAACAGCACCCAGGCCCTGAGTTAAAGTCCCAGTAGCAACACACACACACACACACACACACCCCACAGAACACCGTGAAAAAACTTGACCAGAACTAACGCCAGAATTAAGTTTTAGCCCCTCTTTAGTAAATGGGTAAATTCTCACGATCTAAGTCACTCATACAATAAAATAGAAACAATTATAACATTAATGCTATGTCATATGCAATATGTGATTTCAATATGTATTTCTTTCTTCTTTTGATCGATAGCCTCTTCATAAACAAACCCATAGAAATTATTAATTCAGGCTTATCATATGGCTATAAGGTAAATTTCACTCCAATATTATACAAGGTCTGAATAATATAAAATTGTATACAACATGTTATGATTTAAGAAAAAGAAAAAATGAGCACTATAGAACAAAATCAATATCTCTCAGTGTCTCTCTCTGTGTCTCTCTCTCCTGTTGGTAGTACTGGGTTTGAACTAAAAAAAAATAAATAAATAAATAAAAAATAAAAATAAAAAAAAAATCCCTGTGTTTACTAGACAGGCAGTCCACCTCTTGAGCCACGCTGCCACACTGGCTTTGTTGTTTTTGTAAATAGAGTCACGGGTTTTGCTTTAGCCTGCCAAGACCTCAGTTCTCCTGTTCATGCTTCCCATATAGCTGGAAAATAGAAATCTAGATTTCTATTGGCTGAGAGAATGGCGCCTAATGTATATTTTCTTCCAGGTGGCTTTAAATTGAGGATTTTTTTTCCCTAATTTCAGGGCACAATTAATTAGGATTACAGACATGAGCCAGTTGCTGCTCGAATAAAATCATTTCGTTGAAAGCTTTGACTGCTTAAATTATTTCCTTTTCTCCCATGATTTAATAATATTTTTCAGAATTTCATTGACTGAATGTATCCTAGTATACTAGAATAAATTCCTATAATCTTATGCTTCATTTGGCCATAATTATTATGGTATGTGAATGTAGAAGCAATTTTTGCTCATTGACCATAATGGCTGATATAGATGGAATGAAATTAAAATTAACAAAATGGATTCACTGTCAATATAAAGAACAAAGCTAAATCTCAACTAAAACATAAAAATAACCAGTTTGGTTATTGTAACATGAAATAGTCAACCTCCTGTGATTATTTTTGTTGTTGTGGTTATTGTTGTTGTTCAGAGAAATTCTCGTTCTTAAACTGAAATCATTTATAGTGTTTTTTTTAGAGGATGTAATTATTCTGTTTACCCCTATTTCTGTTCGAGGTAAGGTGATCAACCACCTTTGTTGGCCTGTGATTGCGAGCTTTCTTGGGGTGTGGGACATTCTGTGATAAATTTGGGGCAATATTGGGCAAACCAAAAGGGCTAGTCACCCTAATTTGAAGGCAACATTAACGAATTGTTCTTTTCTCTTGTTCTGTGTTAAGTATATATCCTGGTAGACTGTTACTGTGAAAAGGGAATCCAGCTTTCCATTAAGAACCACAATTATTAATTCTAATCACTGCCTATCACCTTGATAGCTTTGGGGACCTCAGTTGGACAGCCAAATGATCAAGGCTACAGCCTATGATCAAGGCTACAGCCTATCTTTGCACGTTCTTGATTGCCTTGCCTGGTTAGGAGAATACCTTTGGTCTATGACTGTGGGCTTTAACTACCGTGGCTCTTATTATTCCTCAACTGTAGAATGCTTCTATTTTTGTTCAGTAAGGTTTGGCATCCTACGTGCGTGCGTGCGTGTGTGTGTGTGTGTGTGTGTGTAGCCTGGGTGCTATCCCTGAGCATTCGTGCTCAAGGCTAGAATTCTACCACTTGAGCCACATCTCCACTTCCAGCTTTTGGGATAGTTAATTGGAGATAAGAATTCCCCTGGGTTGGGCTGGGAGTTTGGCCTAGTGGTAGAGTGCTTGCCTAGCATGCATGAAGACCAGGGTTTCATTCCTCGGTACCATGTACATAGAAAAAAGGCTGGAAGTGGTGCTGTGGCTCAAGTGGCAGAGCTATAGCCTTAGGAAAGCCCAAGGACAGTGGTCAAGCCCTGAGTTCAAGCTCTAGGACTAGCAAAAAAATAAAAAAGAATCTCTTGGGCTTTCCTGCTTGGGCTGGCTTCAAACTGCAATTGTCAATTGTCAGATCTCAGTTTCCTCAACAGCTAGGACTATAGGCACAAGTAACTGGCATCCAGCTGCATCCTACCCTTTTAGCAAAATTTCTGTAATTGTTATGATTATTTATGGCCTTTTACTTTCAAAAGGTCTCAACTACTAGTGTCACACAAATTTAGTATTTCTGCTAGAATCAATCCTAAATCAAAGGATCAAACATTGGGAAATTAAGACTTCAATCAACAGATTTTAGGGAATATTGCATTTCTAAACCACAACAGCAAGTGTGCAAGGAATATAAATACGATTATTATTGCTGTTGCTAATAAAGATGGTTCATTGTTCAAGTTTGTGAGGTTAGAATATCTCATCCTTTCAGGACACCCCTGTGCTGTCAGGAAGTTCTTTAAAAGCCCAAATCTGCCTGCTTATCATTTTAAATAATTATTCATTCAAGCAATTCTGACCACCCACTATGTGCCAAGTGCTATGCTAAGTCTTGGAGATAGAGAGACACAAATTGCCCAGCCCCACATTGCTACCACCCAGCTGGGGGTGACAACTGAGCCCTGGGACTCTTGCTCAGATGCCATGTTCTTAGGTTACTCTCCAGACCACATGATGGCTGAGGCACAGCTTGAAGGAATTCAGAGGAGCAGAAGGCAAAAGAAAAGAGCCCAAGCAGAGGCTTTACTTGTTCATGGTCAGAGGGTGGGCTACAAGTCAATCAGAAGGACCGTGCCTTGACATGAGAAAGAGTCCCATGGGCTATGTTGAAGCGTTTTACGTTTTCCTAAAGATAAATCCACAAGCGGATTTTAAACTAAAAAGTAAACAAATCAGTCTTTGGTTTTACAAAGGCCATTCTAAGTCTCTTACCAACCTCGCAAAGTATTTATCACTGGTAAAATATGAATCACAGTGATGCCTGCCTTGTAAAAGTGCTCTGAGGAATGAACGAAATTAGTATGAAGTGCTGAGCACTCTGCTCAACTAATTCTGATAATGATAATAATTATAAAGTCCTGTCCTCAACATGGACTTTGGACAAGAACATGACGTACAAAATGCACTGGGCTTGACAGGATGGGATTAAAAAGAATGTAATAGGAGCGAGCCTCACCGTGGTCAAGGGGTTTTCTTCCTACTTCTCCACTCTGAAGCAATCCCACGGGGACTTGAACTCAGGTCTTCCTGGCTCCAAAGCCCATACTTCATATCCTTTACCATGTCCTCAAGTCTCTCCCTCTAGCTCTCGGTTAAGTTAGCCATTTCAGAAATCCCTCTGGCTCCTTCAGACAATCCTCTTTTACTAGAAGGCGATTCTAGCTAAGGCCCAACGATGTGCCTTCACTATTTACTTTAGAAGGCATCCGAAGTCTGGAAAGAACTAGAATCGGTTTCCTCACTGTGAGAGCAAAATCTAGCCATGCTTCCAGAGGGTCTTCCAACCAAATCTCAATTTCCCAGTATAACCACAGCCACAAAGTCGCCCAGACAAAAGCCTGCTTGGCTTCAGAGGACACTGGCTCAGAGCCAGTTGCAGGAGCTAGCAGGGGGCCCACCCGGAACCACTGCTGTGGGCAAACAATAGTCTGTTGCCCCCAGCCAGGCACAGCAGCCCCTTCCCAGCAAGCAGTGGCAGGCTCTTTTGTGAGCTCCAGGACTGGTGAGTCAGAGGGAGGGCCTGAGACAGTGGGAGGGTCCCTGAGCCAGAGGGAGGGACCCTGAGCCAGAGGGAGGAGCCCTGAGTCAGAGGGAGGAGCCCTGAGCCAGTGGGAGGAGCTCTGAGTCAGAGGGAGGAGCCCTGAGCCAGTGGGAGGAGCCCTGAGCCAGAGGGAGGAGCCCTGAGCCACTGGGAGGAGCTCTGAGTCAGAGGGAGGAGCCCTGAGCCAGTGGGAGGAGCCCTGAGCCAGTGGGAGGAGCCCTGAGCCACTGGGAGGAGTCCTGAGCCAGAGGGTGGGGCCCTGAGCCAGAGGGAGGAGCCCTGAGCCAAAGGGAGGAGCCCTGAGCCACTGGGAGGAGTCCTGAGCCAGAGGGTGGGGCCCTGAGCCAGAGGGAGGAGTCCTGAGTCAGAGGGAGGAGTCCTGAGCCAGTGGGAGGAGTCCTGAGTCAGAGGGAGGAGTCCTGAGCCAGTGGGCGGGGGCTCTGAGCCAGAGGGAGGAGCCCTGAACCTGTGGGAGGGTCCCTGATCCAGAGAGAGGAGCTCTGAGCCAGAGAGAGTCTTTCCTGTGGTTTGATCCCCACCAAGCTCCTTGCAGTGTACAAGATATTCTTACCCTCCCATTCACAGTCCATTGGATTTCACTTGGACCCGAAAAAACTCACGGGGGAGGTCAACAGAAACTACTGAGTTTGCTCAGCTCTCCCCTCTCAGAGCTATAAATCACAGGTCTGCCACTGAGGAAAATGAGGGGTGAGATGAGAAGTCCTGGTTTAATGGACCCCCAGATGAGGGGGAAGAAAGGAGCTGGAGGGGATTTTCATACCTGCCCAGGTTCCTATCAGGAAAATCTACCGTTTCCTTAAGACCTAATGCCCACCCTTGGCCCAGAGAGCTGCTAAGCACTCACTGGGATAGGTTGCCTAGGAAGAGTCCCTTCCAGGTGAGGATTCGAGAATGGAGGGGCTGATGTCCTGTCTGATGCTTGGTGAGTCTAACTGGCTGAGAACCCAGCCCTGCCATCTTTATTCTTCTGAGGAGCATAAATCCCATGAATTCTGCCCCCAAGGAATCAGGCCTCTAAACTGCCCTGAAAAGAGGCCTGGGAGACCCCACCTCCCTCTGCCACCCCTGGCTCTGGGATTCTTCCTCACAGTCCTGCACAGGCGAGGGGGCAGGGGAGGGGGAGCCACCCCCCAGCTGTAGGATCTACTCTCTACCTACTGTAAGGCCTACCCCAGGCATAGTTTGGTCTCCGACTTCTCCAGTCTTTTGTAAAATAAAACATATGCCATCTTTAGGATGTTTTACGTAAATATAAACTATCACAATTGTCGACTTCCTCCAGCATCGTCTGCATTTTCTGTAATCAGAACATTGAAAGACAAATCCTGATACAATAGGGAGAGACGGCAGATGACTACAATTTCCTGCCTGATTCACATCTGAAGCTGATTTTTTATCTATTTATTTAATGTTTATGTCTTTATTATTTTTTGGTACTATCTGCACTCACAGTGTAGCACACCATCCCTAAAGTATGCAGAGCTGTGCAATAGACTCATGGTGAGCTAGGATTGGCTGACATTTGCAAAAGATTTAAAGTGAATGTTTCCGCCCTGGACATCAGGGCAGTTGGGTTAGGACCCTAAGGATCTTTGCAAGAAGCCCCCACACCATCACAGTCCTATAGTAGCTCCAGACAAGCCTTTGCTGGAACCCAGGTGCTGCGTGAAAAGCCACGCGTGCAACTCCAGCGGAGGAAAAAAAAAAAAAGGAGGCAGAAAATGGTGAAGTGAAACAAAGGGGCAGGAAGAAAAAGCAGAGAAACAAAAGTGTCCCTTTCAGCTGCAAGCTGAAAGGAGCCCACGTCCCAGACTCAGTCCTCTCTCGCCATCTAGCGGCCGCACTGCGTGTCTGCAGCGGGACGACCGCCCCGGGAGACGCCGGTCACATCCCTACCTCCTGGACTGAACGGGAGACAGCCTTAGCACAAAGCGTAACCTGAGCCAAACCACCATCCAGACCCTCTTCCGTGGAAGAGGTTGTTTTGATTCGAAATGCGGTGCAATTAAAGAACAGATGTGTGTCTCGCTCAAGCTGCAGGCTAACCGGATGTTTGAGCTTGGAAATCCCCCAGCCTCTAGCAATTTCTTTAAAAGGATTCACATGTGCAGGGTGCCTCACAATTAAAATCTCCGTCAGGAAAAGCTCATTCTTTATTAATAAAGATCGTTGGTTACTTCCGTTTGCTGACACTATCCAGAAGCCAGAGGTTCTTTCAGTTTCCAAAAGGGATGATGAGCAGGGATTTTGCTGGTCAGAATCCACTAGGAAGAGGGGGACCCCAAGTGTTAGCCATCCCCCCTCATTAACTTTCCTATGGAACATACACAATTTTAATGTTTTCTTTTTCTTCCTAAGATTTTCTCCATTCTTCAATATGAACTGTTTAGAAATGGAGGTGTGATTTAAGTGGTAAAGTACCAGCCTTGAGGGAAGGGAGCCAAGCAAAAGCCCAAGACCCTAAATTCAAGCTCCAGGACCGACGCATGCGCGCACACATACGCACGCAAATCAAGAAAAATGTGACGTTTCCAATGATCAAATCTACCTTTCATTTATCGATATTGTGAAATGTACAGCTTTACAGCAACAAAACTAGGGAATTCGAAATAAAGCATGCATAAAGTTACACCTGTAGCATTGTATATGTGTATATATGCACATATACATGTATGTGTATACATTTATGTACATCATGGATGATCATGCTTTCAATGGAAAAAAATATCCTGTGTATTCGGTTTTAAGAAATAACCAATTTTTTAAAAATCAAGTAAATACGGCCTCTCAAAATTCCATTTCTTTTTTAATTTATTGTAAAGGTGATGTACGGATGGGTTACAGTTACATAGGTCAGGTAATGAGTACATTTCTTGTTTTGAACAGTGTCCCCTCTTCCCTCATCCTCTCCCAGTTCGTTCCCTCCCATTCCTCCTCCCTGACAAGTTGTGTAGTCCCTTTTCAACGTAGTGTCGAGTGAGTATCACTGATGAATTACTTCATCCTTTCTCCCACTCAAAATTCCATTCCTATGAACAAAACTTACACATCTACAGAAGAGCGTGCTCTTTCTAATCCCTCCACATTCTCTGTTGGTCACAGTACATGTATGTATTCTTGACCTAAGTGTTGCCAATACTGTGAACTGTCAACAGAGAAGGCAGATAGTTTGTTCTGCAGAACGTCTGCACAGGACTGTGGGTTCACTGGCCATTCTGGAGGGTGACAGTGCATGTGTTTCTGTTTGAGCTAAGGTGTGCTTTATTTTGACACTGGAGCTTATAACCCTAGGATTATTACAGAAATCTCCCATTGGATACAGTGGCTGGGTGGAAGAGGCACCATGCATGCTCTGTCTGGACTGCATTGCGAGCCCCGATCCTTTGCCTTAAAAGCCAACATGAACTAAAAGAGCAATGATAAAAGCCTCTTCTAGACACAGGAGGACCGCAAGGTGCCAGGCAGCTGCCAGGCAGCTGCCTAGTCGCTTTGAGAAACTTGTTACATTGACGTTTGAATTGTACCCTCAGAGCTTTCATCTTTTTTCTTCCATTTATCTGCCAATATAAATTCCTTTCTGCAGGCAATGGGGAGTGTTTATATTGAACATGACACTGGATCCTCTTAGTTGTGGAGGAAAAGTGAGTGGAAGAAGGAACTCAGGATTGGAGCATGGCTGCCTGTGGTAACTGAGTGGATTCACAGTAGCATCTGAAACGAGCTCTTGTATAGCCACCTTTCTAAAATTTCACTCAGCAGGTACACGAAATGAGCAAAGTTAGTTAATTACTCCTTGGCCACTCTCCTGTCAATCCACGTTCCCAGGAATTGGGCAGTATCGGTAACATCTGATTGAAAGATGGCTGGAAACACAGAGCTGACTAACCCATTGACTGGAACCTGACCAAGTCGACGTTCGAAGCCACTTCGGAGGGTGTAAGTCGTAGAAAGGAAAGAGCAGAAAGCAAGACAACTGCAGCAAGGGAGTTAAGCCCTCAAGAAGGGGACAACCAATAGTTAAGGCTGGGGCTGACACGGGCATTTAAGCAGCTCTCACATCTCATCTGGCTGAGAAGCGCCGACGTCCTGGTTATTGTCTTTTCTGTTTGCTCACTCCTCCATAGATTGCCTGGCCTTAACAACCATGGCCTGGGGACCAATATGTGTCTCATCCTTAGACAAGCTGCACAGCATCTGTTACTCCCGCCTAGGACCAGCATGGCCCAGGGAGATGGGCAAAAGGGCCTTTCCCTTTCTTCGCCACCCTGTTAGCCTCATCTCCTTGGAAGTGATCTCAGCCTCTGTTAATTTGTCTCTGTGGGAGGGTGATTGGCAGACTGCATTATGTGGATGTGGCTTCCACAATAGTCCTCAGCCCACATGTTCTTCAGCAATATGGCCTTGTCACTCCTCTCTGAATGTCGCTGGGCTCCTGCCCGCTTCAACCAAGAATGGAGGGGATGCTCAGGGCCTTTCATGAGAGAGAAAGAATTGGAAAAGACTTGCTTCCCCAGGGGAAGAGAGAGTAAAAGAACCAAGTCAGGGAAGGTTCTGAGAGGGGTAGCCAGTTTTCTTCAGCATAGTTAGAATGCCCTTCCTTCTCTTTTGCAAGGTGGTGCACATTTAAGAAGCAACGCCAATTCAGTGAAGGTTTGTAGGAAACAAGAGAAATACCACTACCATCCTAAATGTGACATCTGTTATACAATGGATTAAAAATCACATTTAAATATGAAACAAATGCATGAAATGCAAGAAAATATTGTAGTTCTTTGGCAATCTTTAGTAAATAAATATAGTGAGGACTTAAAAAATCTCTTAACTTGAATGAAGAGAGGAAGGCGGAAAGCATGAAGTTATAAAATTTAATGCATATCCTACAAAATTAAGAAGAGGTGGGGTTAGGGAGGATAAGGAGAATGATGAGAGGATGGCATTGATCAAGATGCATTATATTCATCAACTGCTTTTTTGAATGGCAAGATAATAAAAATTAAACCTCCAAGTTGTTTTGTCTTTTGACTAACACTCTTATAAAAAAATATATCCTTTCTTTTGGGAATATTGTGGTTTGAACTCAGGTGTTCACACATGCGAAGCAGGCACTCTACCACTGACCTATACCTCCAGCTCCCTTTCCAGATGCTGCTGGCTTTTGGAATAGACCTTGCTTCCTGTCAAAGTTTGCACTTGAACCATGATCTGCGTGTTTTAGGCTTCCCCCCAGCTAGAAACATAGGTGCCAAGCACAGTTCCATTGGTTACTGGTTGAGAAGAGGGTCCACATACTTTTATGCCCAGGCTGGCTTCAAACTTTGATCTTCCATATCACAGCCTCCCAGGTATCTAAGATTACAGGTGTGAGACACTGGCACCCAGTTATAAAATACAATTTTTTAGTGGGTCCTGGGGTTGAACTAGGTCTGGGCACTGTGCCTGAGCTCTTCAGCTCAAGGCTACCACCATACCCTTGAGCCAAGCTCCACTTCCCGTTTTCTAGAGGTTAATTGGAGATAAGAGCCTCAGGTCCTTTTGTGCCTGGGCTGGCTTTGAACCTTGATCCTCAGATCTCAGCCTCCTGAGTAGTTAGGATTACAGGTGTGAGCCACCACACCCGGCTAAAATACAATTTTTAATAGCAAAGATACTTCATTAAAAATGGTTAACAGTCAATATTAAAAAGGTTTCATATTGTATATATGATTATTTGAAATAGGGAAGGGAAGGGGAAAAACAAGATGATTGGGAAGGGGTGGAAGAGGGAAAGTGGAAGGAAAACATGGAAAGGGGTATCAATGTTGAAGAAGTAATGTACCCACTACCTGATGAATGTAACTGTAACCCCTCTATATCACCCCAACAATAAAATACAATAACAATAAAAAGAAATAAGTAAAGAGATTTTATAGAGCAGTCATCATGGTTGAGTTACCTCTGATCATCTACCTGCAAAAGAAACTCAGACATAAACAAGTTCCATTCTTTATCTTAATATCCCAAGTTTAATGAAACCTGTCGATGAATTCCAGAAGGGAGATCTTGTTTCCTTACCGTACTTCCAGACTTGGAGTCTAGATGGCCCTGTTGCTCTAAAGTTGGCTGTGTGATGTATGATTTAGCAGGACTGTCAGGATGCTTGTGATGCCTCCCCTGGAGCAGGCAGAGGTTACTTTGTGGTATGGCTGGCATTTTGCGTGCACAGCTGGAAGGGCGCCTGGGATTTTCCATGGCTGTCATTCTTTAAACCCTCAGTCCCGAGGATAATCTATGGAAAATCAAACCTGTCCATTTTAAACTTTACTTAAATTATTGAGCATGAGAGCATGAAAAATTTAAATGTTTAGGAAAATAAGTAGGGTACATAAAAAGATTTTATTGAATTCCCTCAGATCAAGCAAGAATAGCAAATGGCTGCTTATTTAAAAACACCCTAGGAAGTTTCTGCAATTTGTAAAGAGATCTCTGGGTTCCCTTGAATATCATGGATTCAAATACTTAGGGAAAACCAAGCAGAAAAGAATATAGTTTCCTGAAACTATTTCATACATAGAGACCACTTAAAAATTTTTGATTGTAACAATAAATTATCTACTTTCAGGATGCTTAGCCTAATCCTTCAGACTGTTCAGAGACCTCTCCTGAAACAGAAACACCTTACATTATCGAATTGTATTTTCTTTAACTGTTCAGCTGATTTGTCAGCATTTGTGTATGCAAATATATATATATATATATATATATATATATGTAAAAGTTAACAAATGGAGAGGTGTTTAAAACCCCACAAATGCAATTCCTGGGACTGAAGGGTTATTTCTTCTGTTTCTGCTTTTAATTTGTATTTTGTGGCGAGCTACAAATGTTCTTAACTTTACTATTCCCTCTTGACCATTTTGGGAAAAAAAAGTTTCTTCCATTCATATAAAATTCAAATTTGGTATGCATAATGAACATGCTTTCTATCATGTGCCAGAAAGGCTGAGAGACACTCCCAGAAGAAGGGCTTAAATGGTCCTTCATACTGATGAATACACAGGTATTTTTGTTTTTGTTTTTGTCAGTCATGGGACTTGAACTCTTGGCCTGGGCACTTCTCTGAGCTCTTCAGCTCAAGGCTATCTTCTCTACCCCTTGAGCCAATGTACCACGTCCAGTTTTCTGGTGGTTAAATGGAGATAAGAGTCTTAAGGACTTTCATGCCCAGGCTGGCTTTGAACCTCGATCCTCAGATCTCAGCCTCCTGAGTAGCTAGGATTATAGGCATGAGCCATCGGCGCCCATCTTGAATATATGTTTTATATATGTGAATAGACAATGGATTTTGTTTTTCCTTTTGAATTGAGAGTTTGCACCATTATGCATGGCATTTTAAGTTCAAAATTCTTACTGAAAATATTAAAACTGTAAAAACCTACCCCTATATCATTAAAGGACAGAGAAGACCAGGGTAAGTAGTGACAAGTGCACTTCTGGGAGCAGAGTGATAGTTTAGTTTGGGGCTACCAAATAATAAAATATGAATAAATAGTCCCTGACAGGTATCAACCACATTAGAAATTTGTCACCTCTACGGACTCACTTGGTCCTCACTGTGACCCTGTAAGGTCAGATAGCTTGTTATCTTTTATGAAAGATGAGGTAAGTGAGACAGTGAGAGGTTACATAATTTTCCAAAGGTCCAAGACGAGTAGAAGAGATCAAGTTAATTTGGTGTCAGACTCAGATCTCACTATTACAACCTTCTACCACTCATACACAAAACCAGGGTGTTGCAGGGTGTTTAGATGATCTCTGGAGATGGTAGATAGCTGTGGAGGCAACCACAAATGTCATACATGAACCCTGTATGGACTTTTTTCCTCTCAGTTTTCTTTTCTCCTTTTCTTTCCCTTTGCTTCCCTTCTCTTCACTTCCGTCTTTTTGGTGCCAGTCCTGGGGTTTGACTCAGGATCTGGAGCTTCCCTGAGCTTTATCTATCTGCTCAAAGGCTCACACTTAGCCAATTGAACCACAGTACTGCTTCCAACTTTTAGAGTGGTTAGTTGGAAATAAGAGTCCCACTAACTTTCTAGCCCAAGCTGGCTTTGAACCCTGATCCTCAGATCTCAGCTTCCTGGGCAGCTAAAATTATAGACATGAGCCATGGACACCCAGCTTTTAGCTGCTTTCATCATTCATGTCTCACCTTACTCCATCTCTCTATAGCAATACTTCCTGAGATCTCCTTCCATAAAAACAGCTTGCACTAAAAACTCTTGCTTTGGATCTCTGAACCATCATTAACGCGAATGCAACTTGTAACTACACTCCCACCTGCTGGACAAAACTGAAAACTCTGATTTTTTTCTTTATTACTTTATTTTTTTAGTCATTCTTCATTTATTTTATGTTATTCCATTTTCTCTATTTTACCCTTTTATTAATGTATGTGTGTTGTACATTTGACTTGGATATTTCTGTTCCTTTTTTTTTTCTCCTTTTTTGTGCCAGTCCAGGGGACTAAACTCAGGGCCTGAGCACTATCCTTGGGCTTTCCTCAAGGCTAGCACTCTACTACTTGAGCCATAGTACCACTTCCACCTTTTCTATATACATGGCACTGAGAAATCAAACCCAGGTCGTCATGCATGTTAGGCTAGCACTCTACCACTAGGCCACACTCGTGGCCCTCTCCCTTCTTCATTGTTCTTCTCTCCTCCTTTGGTTTGCAGTCATTCTACATGAGAAGTGATACTCACTTTTCAATATTCAACCTAAAACCACATCTTCTCTCTCCCTTTCCTAATGCCCTCTACCATCAACAATTCCCTTCTGTCTACAAATGTAATAGCTCTCTCGATTATATTTTCTTTTACGTCTCTTTTCTCACCACAATCCTTCTCTGTTACCTGCTCATTTAGTAGATAACCAAGTTGCTAGGTCACTTCTTGTTTGGCATTCTGTTTATTCCTTCTTTATTCTCTTGAGCTTTTCTTCCTCAGTGCATCATGAACTAGACATTTTCTACTCATCACATTTCACTCTTCCATTTTCCCATCTACTAACTACAGAGGCCACACCTTCTAGCCTTGTAACAGCATAAACACTATAGTGATCATTAGTGTTAGCCTTCTCATCCTCTTCCCATCACCACTCCCATTGTCTAAGGCCTGTCTTTTTCATAAAGTAGCTTTTTTGTATCTATATTCCTCCAAAAATATTACCCAGGAGGTGTGGGGGAGATTTGCCATTTCCAAGGACTATTTAACTACAGGGAGGGTGTATATCACTTGTGGTTACCCCCACAGCTAAGCTCCTTCCCTCTGAGTGGAATAGAAGGCGACTCAGAGCACAATTACTGAGCCATACCCTTCCTCTCAGGAAATCAACATGAAAATTAATCACACTCCTGTCACTGCCCAGTTATTGCTAAACATGGAGAAATCTGCAGCTAAATGGTAATAATAGATTAAATCCCTAATCAAAAACTTGTACTTGGTTACATAAATGCAAATGTAGAAATATTGGTAAAACAAAAACGTATGTCTGTTCCAACGGCCAATTCCACCATAAAGGAATCAAATGAGTAATGCGCATGGCATTTCAAACAATGGACTCAAAATATCATTGACAAGAATGATCAATGCCATTAAAAAGGGGATGTGTAACTACCTAAGGAAATCAGAGAAAATACAATATCCAACTGAACTCAAAGAGAATGTCAACAGATGAAGGAAATAAGGAAGATGATTCAAGATATGCAGGAGAGACTCAAAGATATAGAAATCTTGAAATAACATCAAATGAAATTTTGGAAATAAATAACTCAGCCACCCAAATAAAAATCTCAAGAAAACATGCCAAGTTGAAAACAGAGTATCAGTGATTGAAGATAAGAGGAGCTGGATGAATGGAAGACAAAGGGGAGATACCAAGGCAAGCTGGATGAAACAGGTAAGACCTCTAGGTCACCATCAAAAGACCAAACGTACAAATCACAGATGCAGAAGGAGAAGGAAGGAGGAAGAAGAGGAAGAGAAGGAAGAGGAGGAAGAATAGGAAGAAGCCTAGCTTCCAAAAGCCCCATCAGACGCGGGGCTATGGAAGACTAAACAGGCAATATCAAAGACGAAACATTCCTAGACATAGCAAACACATTAAATAAACAAAAAAAAATGAATACTGAAAGCTGCAAAGCAGAAGGAAGAAGTTCCAAAGTCAAATCCATTAGAATAATAGCAGGTTTCTCAACACAAACCCCAAATGCAAGGAGGGCATGGAAGGATACATTCCTTCCTTAAAAGATCATAACTGTCACATTGTCAATCTTGTCTTTATAATCTAACAAAAGCTAAATAAATTCAAAACCACTAAAGCAGCACTAAACAAGCTGAGCAACAACAAAAAGATCCTATCTTAAAATTAGTTCCTGCCCAGCAAGCATGAAGCCTGAATTACTACCAAGCTGAGTTATTGAGTTACATGAAGCCCCATTACTGAGGAAAGAAAAAAGAAATCAAAAAGAAGGAAGAGAGGGAGAGAGGGAAAAGAAAGAAGAAAGAAAGAGAGTGAGGAAAGAAAGAAAGAAAGAAAGAAAGAAAGAAAGAAAGAAAGAAAGAAAGGAAGGAAGGAAGGAAGGAAGATAGGAAGATAGGAAGATAGGAAGGAAGGAAGGGGGAGGGAGAGAGAAAGGAGAGAGAGAAAAAAGGAAAGAGAGAAAGGAGAGAGATAAATGAAAGAAAAAAAGAAAGAAAAGAAAAGAAGGAAGGAGGGAGGGACAAAGGAGAGTGAGAAAGAAGGAAAGAAAGGAAGAGAGAGGAAAGAAAGAAAGATGAAAGAACAAAAGAGAGAGAAAAGAAAGTGAGAGAGAAGGAAGGAAGGAAGGAAGGAAGGAAGGAAGGAAGGAAGGAAGAAAGGAAGGAAGGAAGGAAGGAAGGAAGATATCAAGGAGAGCCAGGCATGGTGGTTCACACTTATAATCTCAGCTACTTGAGAGGAAGGAATGGGAAGGATTTTTGGTTCAAAATCAAAAATTTTAAAACAAATAAGACGGGCGAAGGCATTTATTAATGAAAAAAGTACAAGATACAATTTGAAAAATAACCTAAAACCAACCAGGGCTAGAGGTATGAATCAAATGGTAGAGTACTCAAGGCTGTGAGTTCAAGCCCAGGTATGTCAAAAATTTTTTTTCAAGGCAGAGAACTTGAGAGAAGCATTCCAAACAAGGAGAAAAGACACATGTCCCATGACAAATTAGTCTTGACTTCATAGAAACCCAGGAACCCAAATAATCATTAATAAGATACATGAAGACTTTAACAAAAATAATTCCTTATCATGATCATCAAGAACAGTCAGAACAACAAAAAGATAGTAAATTTAGGCTCACAAGTTCAGCTCAGGAAGAATATAATTTCTACATATTCAGTGAAGGTTTATTATGGAAGAGGACACGGAATCATTTGCCTGTTTCTGGAATTGCCACAGTCCCATATATCAGTGAATGCTATATTGGAAAGATGGTCCCTAGGAAAAGCTGATTTTTTTTAGAGTGGGAGAGCCAGAATAAGAGATATGAGATATGGTCACTGCTATATCACCATTCATTCTGAAGGGAAGGAGTGAGCAACATGAAGTAGCATTTATGAGCTACAGAACGAAAATAGCTATATGTACATATCTTTGGAAGAGAAAACCAATATAGTTTTATTTCCTTCCTAAATCATGCTTTCTTACAGCCTTTCAGCAATGTGGCTAAGTTATGAGGTTCATTGCTCCATGCAAATAGAGAACACAGATCCTACCTAGAGGAAAGACTCATAGGTCTCAAAGGCAAGCCTTGGAAATGGGATTTTTCTTTTTTGTATCAAGGTTCTTAAATTTCTTCAGCATGTATTTGATAGATCATATATCCAATAGATCAAATGCCAGACCATATAGAACTGAATTAGGCTTAGGGGTGCCTTTTAAACTACCAAGAACTTAAGAAAATACTATGGCCTGTATAGCTTACACAAACCATGTTTATTTCTCTAAGTTCTCTGTAGAGGTCAAGATGAACTGGTAGTACTTGCCTAGCATGCACGAAGACCCAGGTTCGATTCCTAGGTAATACATACATAGATAAAAGCCAGAAATGGTGCTATGGTTTAAATGGTAGAGCTCCTGCCTTGAGAAAGCCCAAGGACAGGCCCTGAGTTCAAGGCGCAGGACTGGTAAAAAAAAATTGTGATGACATAACTCATACCTCAGCAGTCTGGAAGCTGAGAGTTGTAGCAGAGGCCTATAGGTCTAAGCAGCATGGCATCACATGGACCTTGTTAGATAGACAGAATCTTAGGTGCTGTCTCAGACCAGTTTACAGTGCCAAAACTAACATGTGACACACTGAAATTTCTGCAGCACCGATAGAGTAAGATTCTATATGGATTCACCACTTGGTTATCAGGCACCACAGTCACCCGATGCAGCCACAAGCTTTCTCAGAGAGAAGCAAGTAAGAGAGGAAAGCCAATGTGACTCTGTTACCTAAAGTGAAGTCAGAGGTTGAGGGTAAGGAAACTGCATTTTCTTTGTCCATTTGGCAAATCAAGTCAAGTTAGATGTTAAAGCTTTCCAGGAAAGATCAGTACAAATGAAGAGGAAGCCGGAGAGGATTTTCCTGGTTTGTTTTCATTCGTCATGACTCTTTCTTGGTTTGTAGAGAGCTGGGCACACTTTGGATCACCTCTTCGTGATAGTTCATAATCCTCACTTCTCATTACCTTTTGTAATTCAACTTTCGGATTCACCTCTGAATGAGTGGAGTACAGGTCTGTGACATGAGTGCTTTTTAAATTTGCATAGCAGTACACACCTGCACAACCAGGCATTAAGTGTGTTGGCTGGGGTGACTGGCTGGATTATTTTCTCCCTTGGGATTTCTGCAAGTGTAGATGTATCTGTACACAGCTGGTAAAGAAGGTGGGCAGGACTGTCTCTACTGGAGAGAATGAAGACATCCGTAAGAAATAATTCATCTAAAAGATGACACAGTAAAGGCAAAGGAAAAAGACTCACTGGGTCTTGAAATATATGGCAAATGTTGAAAGCTAGACTTATTTTGCTATAAAGGACTTTGTAAACTTTAGCTCCCACGTAGTAGTTCAGGTAGTGCCATGTCTGTTGGACTCCAGTATGCTCAAGAAGGCGTAACTCAGGATCCAATTGGGAGGAAATAAAAATTATCTTTTGGGGCTCCCTTGATTTAGTCCATCTCATATTTCCTTAAGGAAAGCAGCCTCCAAATCTTCCCCTTCCCAGATGGATTTAAATTCTGTTTGTGCTAGCACTGCATCTCAGGACATCTCCTTCCTCACACCATTTCCAGTCAATCTTGAATGCTTGAAATTGTGGCTGCTTCCCTTACAGGCCATGACCATCCACACTGGTCCAGTCTGACATGGGTAGGTGATCAGTTAATGCTTGTCAGTTGAATGACTGGCTGAGTGAGTACGTACTTGAATCTCAAGTGCTAGGGCTAAGATTCTACCAGATTCAGCCCTAAAGAATAAAGAGGATAGATCTCCTTTTCTTGGAATATTTGTATAGCAACTGTTGTACTTTGCTGGTGCTTATATTTATTATGGGCATGGAAGTTACATTTTTCATTTAACCCTAACAGCGTCTCTTAGAATGATGTGCCAACTAAAACTAACCAGAGATAAGGTTAATTTCCAAAGATTTCAGTGGTAATCAAATCAAGACCCAAACCTTCCTAGGCCCATCTGACACTAAAATCCACTGCCTTACGGTAACTGAATCCTATAGGGAAAAAAATAGTTAATTATGGATTAACATTTATTAGAGGCACTCAATGTCTGTCCAGCATCTTTGAACATATTCTATATTTGGATAATTTTATAAAGCCCATGTCCCAAAAGTAGAAGCCTGTCACTTGTGGTTGGGAAAAGAAGAACAAATACTAGATGTAGTAATATGCCTGAAATTCCAGCACTCAGGAGGTGGAGGCAAGAGGATTGCAAGTTAGAGGCCAACCTAGTCTACATAAATAGTTTGAGGCCAGCGTGGATACATAGCCAAGTGCTGTCTTGGGAAAAAAAAGCCATACACATCAGGACCAAATGAATAAAAATATGTACATAAAGATTATAAAAACAGAAGCAATAGCAATGGTCCTAAAACTCATTCTCAGGCCTTTTCATTCTACTAAGAGACAGACAGCAGACATTCAGAGAGGCCATATCTTGAGTTATGGAATTTATGTCCTACATAATTAAGAATGCACAGAGATTTCCCATCAGGAAATCAGGGATCAGATATCATAATATCATAATAATACAATATGGCATATTAATTGCAGCTCTCCTCTCAGCTTTCATGATTTTGGAGTATAGAGACTTTCCTCTGATATAAAGAAAGATCCTGAACATCAACACTTGCCTTTGTAGTTGAATGATTTAGCAAGCTAGTGTCTTGAGCTCCAGCATGCCAACTGGGATTGAACTAAGAAAATACTAGCACTTTGGAGATCTGATACTCCAGATGGGCCGAGTGAACTGACACTAAGTGCTATTTGAAAATCAGTCTCTATCACATTACAAAGGAGCAACTCACTTCCCAGAAAACTGTCCACAAAGACTTCCTCTGGATCAGAGTTCCCACTTTTCCCTCCAATATATGTTTCAGCAAGGACGTAGCTATCTACGTGACTGAGACCCTGCCTGACAGAGGTGTGGATGCAAAACTGTAATTTGGAAGACAACAGGATTGGGCACACAGGATCATGAAATCCTTTTTCAGAAGAGGCTGGCACAGAGGTCAGTGGCTTTGGGGAGCTAAAAGTGTTCAGCATTAGTGGTATCTGCTGTAGTGTTTGCGACTCCAATGGTGTTGCCACTGGGGATCCTTCACAGTACAGCTTGGCTATTGTTTCTGTCCCTTGGTCGTCTAAGCTGATTTGCCCCTCTGGGAGTCTCTGAGCCATCTAATGGGATAAACTTAGCTGCTTCAATCAACAGTCATAGGTCTTGCTGTTTACAACTGAGAAGCAAACATGGGTCACCTACTTTATGCCAAGGATTGTCTTTTTTATCTGACTGGATTGTCATACCAAGCCTCTAAGACAGTGTGTACTGACGTACTGTCTGTAGAACTAGCATAGGATGAGGCCAACACAATCCACAGAAGAGAGATGGTGAATGGTTTTGTTCATCCAGCTGTTGAGTTTGGGTTTTGTCCAGTGGCATGACGCACACATAGGTGGGTGTGTGAGATGCACACCACAAGCTCCATCACATATCTACAGAGGCAGAGCTCACTCCAGGGACTGGCTTCCACAAACTGTTGGACTAGCTTCTCTTTTGCAATTCCAGGTTGGCAGCTGAGTGTCCTGTGCTTCTCAGGTTCTCCCACCCATTCTGTCTTTGTCTATACATTAGTACTTCAGGACAAGTGGATATTCCTAGCCTCTCAGATTTCCTCTTTTAAGACTTCATGTGTTTGTGCCCCACAGTTACATAAACTCCAGTTCCCATGTTAAATTTGTGATATCCAGTACGTGTAGTTCTCTCCCCCTGAATTGCAGTGAATGAGCAAAATGAAAAGTGGGATGGGAAATAAACTGTGTGGTAAAAATAAATCCACAGCACACAATTCTATTCAAATAACCTAGAACAATGGAAAAGTTTATAGCTTTGGCTAATCATTAAGACCTGGGCCCTAATCTCAGTTTTGTACCATATAGTTGTATGATATTCAGTAAATTACTAAACATCTCTGAGCACAGTCATCACATCCTAAAGTGAAGATCATAATCCCTCTATGAGCTATTGATGATAAAGCAAGCTTTTAAAACATTGCTAACATAGTATAATCTAATATTGGATTCTGGGGGGGGTGGGGGAAGGAAAGTGGCAGAAAAACATGGGAAGAGGTAACAATGTTCAAGAAGTAATGTATCCACTACCCCATGAATGTAACTGTAACCCCTCTGTATATCACCCCAACAATAACATTTTTTAAAATGTATTGAGAAAATGTGCTTATTGCCCATACTAATTAAGAATTATTGATTTTGGTTTGTTTGTTTTTTTCAGCTATTGGCCTTGAACTCTTGAGCTCTTTTGCTCAAGGTTAGCACTCTACCACTTTGAGTCACAATGCTACTTCTGCTTCTGTAGTGATTAACTGGAGATAAGAGTCTCATGGACTTCCCTCTCTGGGCTAGCTTTGAACCACAATACTTAGCTCTCAGCCTTCTGAATAGCTAGGATAAACTTACAGGATTGCCTATGTTACTGTTTTGATGCTTATTTATAAGTACTTTCAAGGTAAAACCTACCTTTACAAGACATATTGTTTTAAATGGTATTTAAATGTATTTACATTAAATATAGGAAAATAAAATTGAGATTATTAGGGATTACATCCACAAATTGTGCTAAAATTCCATGTATGCCTTGTTTCTTTTTAAAAATATATTTTATGTTATTGTAGTTTTTCCCTCCTGTCCCCACCTACCAGTTATATAGGTCATTTTCACCACAGTGTCTAGAAAGTACTAGTACTATATTTGTTCACCCTTGGTCCCGCCTTTTCTGAGCCCCTCCTCTTCCCTCCCAAAGGTAAATAAACTAGCAAATAAGACAAAAGGGAAAGACAAAAAATAGCAGCAGCAACAAAAATCTCTTGTTTCCATTTCTTGGAGTTTATTTCAAAAATACTGTTTTATATGTTTATATGAACATAGCTATTGAGCCTTTGTGATCTACTCTGACGAATATCTTTCTTTGGTCTCACTGTGTGAATGTCTAAAGACCTGTGAGAAAGAACGGCCAATAGACATGAAGAGGTATTGAAAATCCTTAGCTAAAAAAATAATGCAAATCAAAACAACATCGAGATTCCACCTCACCACAGTTAGAATGGCCATAATCAAGAAAACTAAAAATAACAGATACTGGCGGGAATGTGGCCAAACTGGAATGCTATTTCACTGTTGGTTGGAATGTAAACTTGTTCAACCACTCTGGAAAGCAGTGTTGAGAGTCCTCAGAAGACTAAACATAGAGCTCTCCTATGACACAGCAATCCCACTCCTAGGCATTTACCCAAATGACCACAATCAAGACCACACTAAAGCTACCAGCACAATCATGTTTACTGCAACATTGTTTACCATTACAAAGATATGGAATCAACCCAGATGCCTCTCAGTAGATGAATGGATTAAGAAGATATGGTATACATACACAATGGAATTCTGTGCTTCCATCAGAAAGAATGATATTGGGCCATTTGTAAGGAAATGAAAACACTTGGAAAAAATATATTAACTGAAGTAATCCAGACCCCCAAAATGGTTTCCCTCATTTGTGGTAACTAGACTATGCCTATAAATCTACAAGTAAACCTGCTCAGTGGTAACTATCTATATCTATACCTGTTTATATCTATGTAAGCCTTGTTTCTTTTAATGTAATTTTTTAAAGTTTAAGAGACTTTTTAGATTTTTCAAAAGATAAAAGTTTCAGTTTTTACATTTATAAATATGAAAAATGTGTCAAATCTAACAGTTTGATAACTACTATGGGGTCATCATTTATAAAATGTCACATTTAGGCAATAAGATAAAAGCAGAAGAACAGACAGAAGTTCATAGCCTGCGGACAAATATATCAGCAACTTTGAAAACAGCTCTTCCAGGACCAGGCTAATACCTTGATAATGTCTTGGCTCTTTTTTTTTTTTTTTTTTTGCCAGTCCTGGGCTTGAGCTCAGGGCCTGGGCACTGTCCTTGGACTTTTATCAAGGCTAGAGCTCTACCACTTGAGCCTCAGCACCACTTCCAGCTTTTTTTTAGGTATGTGGTACAAAGGAATCAAACCCAGGTCTTCATATATGCTAGGCAAACACTCTACCACTAGGCTGGAACCAATGCCTTGGCTCTTTGAGCTTTAGTTTCCTCAATAAATTTCTCTTACTATAATTCCTCCTACTTTCCATATGAGAAAAGTAGATGATAGATTCTTTCCTATACTTGAATTGGACAATGTGAGAAATGTAACAAGACATCTAACTGAATATTTTATGTCTAGTATGTAATTGGGTGTGGGTGAGTAGTACTGGGATGTGAATGAGTGGTGCTGAGATTTGAACTCAGGACTTGGTGTTGGCAAGGCAGGTATTCAACCACTTGAGCCATGCTGCTCATCCTTCCTAGTATGTAATTTAATGCGTATATCTTCAATAATATTAAATCATTTTTCTTTCCTTTTCAAAGACAGAGAAATTGAAGCAGAAAAAAAGCTAAGGCAATCTCAAAATGGCATCAATGAAGGGAGACAAAAGCCAGGGAAGCACCAAAGTGTGGTGAAGAATGATAGTACTGAGAGTTTTTCTGACCTGGGTTAAAATTCTAACTCTGTCCAGTACCTTTGTGATTTGAAGACCAGTTAGTTAACTCCTCCAATGTTCTATTTTAATCCTCTATTTAATAACATGATACCCTCTAATGTTTACCATGAGGCTTACATGAGGTAATTTGTAGTGTTCCATAAGTGTTACCAATGTTGGAGAATAGTGCATTATAATGCCTTCTAAAGTATTTCCTTGTAAGTGCATTTAGTATCCTAAGCAAACTGGCATTTCCAAGGCCATGCACTATGAATCAGTACAAATGCTCCTTTCTCTTACTGATTACAAAAACTAATGCAACATAATACATGGATAAGCTGACTCACATTTTGTATGACTCAGGCACATCTCCTTAAAAAAGAAAATGATTCCTCCTGACAGATTTCTGTAGATCACATTTCCAAACCTATTTTCTGTCATACACAGGAAGGCACTTGATAATCTCGAAGGAATTTTTCAGCATGCTGATTACTGCAGATAATGCATCCTTCCATCATTCACACAGGTCAGAGGGACTTGCCAGAATTCTCTTTCAAAGATTAAAAAATACATAACATCCCTTTTATCTGTCCCTTGTTTTTGCCCTGTAGAACATGAAAGGCCACCGGGATTTATTGGGTAATTCTCCAGGCCAGCACCTAATGGTGAAAACATCTTGACGTCTTAGGCTCTGCTGTGCTCATTAGGTATAGAAAGGCTCTGAGAAGATGATAGCAAATGTATTCAGATTCTTGTTTGTCTGCAGTTTGATGTAATATTGTTTTATTTTTGGTCCCCAATTGCTCAGCAAAAGAAGAAGAAAAAAAACTTGGTTAAGCTGCTGATTTCCTCTAAATTGCTGAGCAAAGGAATTGTAGCTTGATGAAATCATTTAGCACTGGCTGCTTCTATTCGAACCCTGCGGGTGGCTCTTGCTGGAATTTTGCATGAGGAATGTGATGAAATTCTTAGGGAATTGAAATAACTATGAATTTACCCATTCTACCTTGTGATTTTTCAGATTTATTTCATATCTAGGGCTCTGAAATATAAATTTCCATTTAGGTATTCAGGGAAGAAGAAAATACAATATGTAAACCCTGACCTAGTAAGATAGTTTCAATTTCTCCCATCTTTTTAAGTTCTGACACATTACAATGATCATGAATCTTGAATGGCATATACTTAGGACATTTCACAGAGTATTATGAAGATCCATTTTGGATAGAAAAACTTATGGTCAGGGCAACAATGCTAAGTGGACTTAAGCAGTCAATCAGCATATGCTTATAGAACACTTAAGTTACACCAGGACTTGTTCCAGGCATGGAGGGTACCATAAGTAATAAGAGAGAAAAATGACTAAGTCTAGAAACTAATCTGGTAGGAAGAAAGGACAAAATAATACTGAAATAACTAACATTATACTGATAAATTTTATGGAAAAAATGAGAAAGTAAGATGGTATAATAGGAACTGCTTTAAGATGAGAGAGAAAGAGATATTATTTTTACATAGTAATCAAAGAAGTTAACTATGAAAGATTACTCAGTAAAACAAGCAATATGAAGCTAGCCACTGGTGGCTCATGCCTGTAATTCTAGTTACTCAGGATCAAGGTTCAAAGCCAGGCCAGGCAGGAAAGGCCATGAGATTGTGTGTGTGTGTGTGTGTGTGTGTGTGTGTGTGTGTGTGTGTGTGTGTGTATGAGAGAGAGACAGAGACAGACAGAGAAACAGAGACAGAGAGACAGACAGAGAGAGACAGACAAAAACTGAGACAGAGACAGAAACTGAGACAGAGACAGAGACAGAGAGGCAGGATCTTGGGTCTTGAACTCAGGGTTTGGGCTGTATCCCTGAACTTATTTATTCTAGCCACTCTTTTGCTCTACCGCTTGAACCATAGCACCACTTCTGGCTTTTCTGAGTAGTTTATTGGAAATAAGAGTTTCCTAGACTTTTCTGCCCAGGCTGGCTTTGAACCATGATTCTCAGATCTCAACCTGCTGAGTAGCTGAGATTACAGGTGTGAGCCACTGGTACTCAGCTGCCATGAAATTCTTACCTCAAATTAACCATCAAAGACATCCAGAAATGGAACTATGACTCAAATGTTAAATGGCAGAGTGATAGCCTTAGGCAAAAAAAAAAAAAAAAGCTCAGGCTTCAAGTTTAAGCCCCAGGACAGCATGGAAAAGGAAAACAAAAGACAATCCATGCATTATGAGATAGAAGCAAATCTTTAAAGATCATAAGGGAGAACATTCCAAGCAAAAGAACCGGCAATGTGCAGACCCTGGAGTAGAATAAGTTAGGCATCTTAATAGACAGTAACAAATGAAGAGAACAAGGACTTAAGGAAGGCAGTTATATATCACCTGATGAGCCACAGAAGAGTCTGGGATTCATTGTTATTGCAATTGGAAGCCTTTATGGGTTTCAGCTAGGGCAAGGCCATGATCTGACTTGTGCTGTCCAATGTTTTTCTTGGTAGCTCCTGTGGAAGCTGCGTCTGAAGTGAACAAGACATAATGAAATAAGAGCTAGGAAGCCACTGTAGTAGTCCAGATGGTTGTTAACGGTGGTTCATATGAGATGGCAGCCAGGGAAAGCTCAGACTACTTTTTTGTTGTTGTTGTTGTTTTTTTATTATTTTTTTATTGTAATTAGTAAAAGGGTTACATGATATTTGCCAGATAGAGGTGCATTAATTCACATACATTGATACCCTTTCACATGTCTTGGTACCCGTTTCCCTCCCCCCCCACACCCCCCACCCGTCTTGGTTTTCCCCCCTTCCCTATCAAATTTCAAATATCCAAATACAAATAAATTCAGTATATCAGATAACAAAGTGAGATACTATACCAGTATGAGATAACCAAGGGACAGCAAAGGAGATGAGAGACAACATAGTACATTAAGGACAACAATAATTCATTATATGGCTTTTGTTTCACTATCCTGGAGGTCCTTTCAATTAGCTTCACATTATATGTCCTTATGTATCAAGATTTTGCTCTATTGCAAATCTCTGCTAGTAGAGCCCAAGGTTTCTACTGATTATGACGAATGAGGGAAACCATTGAGCCTAAGTTCCTTTGAGTCTGGCTTACTTCACTTAATATGATTTTTTCTAAGTCTTTCCATTTCCTGACAAATGGGGAGATGTCATTCTTTCTGACAGCAGCATAGAATTCCATTGTGTACAAATACCACAACTTGTTGATCCACTCATCAACTGAGGGACATCTAGGTTGGTTCCATATCTTTGCTATGGTGAAGAGTGCTGCTATGAACATTGTTGTGCTAGTGGGTTTAGTATGTCCTTGTTTCTGGGTGGTTGGGTAAATGCCAAGTAGTGGAATTGCTGGGTCATAGGGGAGTTCTATGTTTAGCCTTTTGAGGCACTGCCACACTGCTTTCCATAGTGGTTGAATGAGTTTGCACTCCCACCAACAGTGTAGTAGTGATCCCTCCTGGCCACATCCCCTCCAGCATCTGTTGTCATTCGTTTTCCTGATCCTGGCCATTCTAGCTGGAGTGAGGTGGAATCTTAGAGTTGTTTTGATTTGCATTTCTTTTATGACCAGAGATGTTGAGCATTTCTTCATGTGTCTATAGGCCATTTTTGTTTCTTCTTCAGAAAAGACTCTAAGTCTTTGGCCCATTTTTTAATGGGATGGTTGTTACTTTGGAGGTTAGTTTTGGAGTGATTCAATTTTTTGAGTTGTTGATATATTTTCGATATGAGGCCTTTGTCCGTTGTTTGGTTGGTGAAGATCTTCTCCCACTCTGTAGGCTACCTAATTAATTTACTAGCTATGTCCTTTGCCATATAAAAGCTCTGCAGTTTAATGCAGTCCCACTTATCCAGCCTTTCTCTGATTTGTTGTGATTCTTGGTCCTTATTAAGAAAGTTTCAACCTGTGCCAAGGAGGCCTAGTGTATCTCCTATTCCTTCCTGTAGAGTTTTCAGTGTGTCAGCTTTTACCTCCAGGTCTTTGATCCATTTGGAGTTAATTCTAGTGCAAGGTGACAAAGAAGGATCCAGCTTTAGTTTTCTGTAGGTGCTTAACCAGTTCTGCCAGCACCACTTGTTGAAGAGGCTGTCTTTCTTCCATTCTATTTTTTTGGCTCCCTTGTCAAAGATTAGGTGGCCATAGGTCAGACTACGTTTTTAAGGGAAGAAAAAAGAACTTACTTATAGACTAGTTGTAGTCTGTGAGTACAGGAGAGAGATCAAGAATGCTTTACTTACACAATAGGAAATGTTAGAGTAGGGGATGATGGCTAAAGCCTGGATTAGAAGAAATCAATAGTTCCTTTCTAGATATGCTAAATTTGAGATGCTTATCAGACATTTAAGTACTCTCACTAATAGGAAAGGTCCTGAAGGAATCCCAAATTTGAGACTTGTCAGCAGACAGAGGCTATTAAAAGCTATGGGGTTGAATGAGATCACTTACAAATGGAGATGTCAAGATAAGATATCAAGGACACCACCTTCAGGTATCCTGATATTTAAGGTCAATGGAGGAGAAATCCTCAATGATAAAAAAAAAAAGAGTCAAACCAATGTGCCCACAAAGAAACTATTTTAGAGAGGAAGTAATTAATTGTGCCAAATTCCAACGGTAGACCAAGTAACAGGGCTTAAGCAAGAGCTCAGTACATTAAAAAAAAATTATGATCTTTAACTTGCTGTACAAAGAAGCTGCCATTTAACAGAGAAGTATATGAATACAATATTCCTTTAATTAATGTCACCCCTTTCAACATTCTTACTCATCCTCCCCAACCCACCCCTGCCCTCACTTTTCTGTGTGTGGGGGGGTTTGCTGGAGATTGGATCCAGGGCCTTTCATTCAGGCTATGCAAGAACTCTGCCAACTGAGCCACATCTTCATTACGCGTCAACAATAACCCGGTAGTACAGACAAGGAAATGGAAGCCTAGATATGCTAATATGTCAAGAACAGTGGGCTCATTGCATCTTAATTTAACTAAGTTAGAACTACATTTCCAAATTTTCCTTCACCAATATGGCACCATATAAGAAGATATTTGTGCTGCACTTGGGTGGCAGAAACAAGCCCACAGCTATTGTTCTATGAAGGTTGATACAAGATACCAGGTAGCCGCTTACTCGCCATGTTGCTGCTGTATTTTCTTGCCCTAATGGCTTGGGAACATTGATTTCCTCTGGTTTTTCCAACTACTGAGTCAAGGCTATGTGCAGCCTATTAGGTTGTCCACAAAGAGTGCCACGAGATTCTTCAGCAGGAGCTTCCTGTGATGGGGTTCTGTGTGATGAGAAATTCATCATATTTTTGCTATGAACTCCAGATTCTTTTCACAGATCTGTTTTCCTAGTTTCTCTCAGCCCTACCCTCTCTTAAACTCCAAGCTTTTCTCCAACATTTTTCCTCTCAGAGATGACCTACAGCAAGACAAATATGAAAGCAGCAGTTTCTATATAGAAAAACAATCATACTCTGTATCATCCAGAGTGGGTATGCTTCCCTTACCCCCTACCTCACACGTCAGAGAGCAAAGAAACCCAAATCCAAGCCCTATTTATGTAAATTACAGGTCCTTCCACTCTGCTCTTTCAGTCTACCTCAGCCTCACTAGTAAATGACATATTTAATGAAAAAAGATAGGAAAAAAAACCCCACAGAATCAAAAGTAAAAATCTCACAGACAGTATTTGGCGCCACTAAGATGTAATCACTCCAAAATAGGGGCAATCAATATTACACTCCTGGGGCTGGAGGCGCTGAGTGGGGTGGGGTAAACCCCACTGATGAATTCTCATCAGCCATTCTCTGACTTGTTAGTGAACAAGGTTGGTGAGGACATAAGGAGAATGCAGAAGACTAGAGAACAAGTTTGGGTAAAGGAAACCAAAGGCAGGTTATGAGTAGAGCATCCAAGTCATTTATACCTGCTCAAAAATGAATTGAAAAGAAACAGTGCTAATTATATAAACAGTTCTCAGGAAACATTCTTCAATCCACTAAGCAAACAGGAATATAAACATTTTAATGCTGATTTTTTAATTTAAAAGCAAACCAGTTCCTACTCACAGTGGTGGAGGGAAAAACAGAGTGAAGGGCAATGAGTCAATCATATGCTGGCTTTTCTCCTCCAGGGTTTTGAGTTACATTTCTGGCAGAGGGAGGAGATGAATGTAATGAAGAGGAAGCCTGAGAATCTACCTCTGAGTTTGCAGCATGGCCTTTCTGGAGCTATTACTTTTATTTGTGTAGAAGACAACGAGCAGAGAAGAGAAAGAATGGGTTACACAAAAGAGAGAAGGGATGGGATGAGGGCTAGATGATTTGACTGAGAGAGGATGCCCAGTTGCCATTAACAAATGAAGACCTTTTTCTGAGGTTGGTGAGTAATTTAAAAGTATTTTCCAAGCTGGGTGCAGGTGGCTCGTGCCTGTAATCCTGCTACGCAAGAGGCTGAGATCTGAGTATTGCAGTCTAAAACCAGCTTGGGCACAAAAGTCCATGAGACTCTTATCTCCAATTAACCATAAGAAAACCAAAAGTGGCACTATGGCTCAAAGAGTAGAGCACTAGCCTTGAGCTGAAGAGCTCAGGGACAGCATCCAGGCCCAGAGTTCAAACCCCATGATGAAAGAAAGAAAGAAAGAAAGAAAGAAAGAAAGAAAGAAAGAAAGAAAGGAAGGAAGGAAGGAAGGAAGGAAGGAAGGAAGGAAGGAAGGAAGGAAAGAAAGAAAGAAAAGAAAGGAAGGAAGGAAGGAAGGAGTGAGAGAGAGAGAGAGAGAGAGAGAGAGAGAGAGAGAGAGAGAGAGAGAGAGAGAGAGAGAGAGAGAGAGAGGGAGGGAGGGAGGGAGGGAAAGAGAAAGAAAGAATTATGGAGTATCATCATTGTCTCTCTTGAGAGTGGACTATTTTGAAGGCTATAACTTTTTGGCAGTATAATTTGAGAGGAGGATGGATGACACTGTGGGTATCACTACGGATATTTGGTTTTTAATTATTTATGTCCTACCTTCTTCCAGAAGTCCTTTAAAACAGTTTCCAAAAGTATTGTGGAGTAATGAACATAACTAGAGAAAAAGAAAATATAGACACTAGGGTGGAATTTAGTGGAAGAACATATTTAGCAAGTATTAAAGCCTTGAGTTTAATCCCTAGCATGTACCCCCCCACACACCCATACAAATTCAAGTCATGACCCTGACATACCTGGTGGTGAACTGGCTGGACAGGACACTACCCCACTGCGCTAGAAAACTTGCACCCAATTCTGACTTTCTCATTAAGAGCTCCAACTTCCCTACTGACCTCCAGGACTCCAGATGCTATGTAGTTACTTTCCCAGAGTTACTGCTGACAGGAGGCACTTAAGTTCTTAGTTCTTAGGTCCAAGCACCCCCAGCCCCTGCACACCCTGATAACATTTTCCTACTTGTTCCACAGTGGGCACTGCTGACCTCTCCCCTAGCAGCAGTCTGCATGTTTTCCATACAAAGTGCCCCTGCATAAGGTATTAACAGACCTACAGTCTAGCGATTTTGAAGTCCAGCTCCAAACAGCTGCTCCTTCTGGTGTCACCTCCAAATCTCAGCAGTTCACATAACAGGAAAATGAAATAAGTACATGTGTAAAATGATAGGAATGTTCATGAAAAGGTGAGAAAGAGAAAATAGATATGGTAGAGGGGGTCAACTTGTTCAAGAACACTGTGAAAATATCCAAATGAACCCCATGACATCACAAATGTATGTGAATTCAAAAGTAAAACAAAAATAGCCACCCATGACTCACATGTGCACTCCTAGCTAATCAAGAAACTGAGATCTGAGGACTATGATTTGAAGCCAGCGTTCTAATTACTCAGGAAAAAATCCAGACTTGGTAGAGCACTAGCAGTGAGTAGAAAAAAGCTAAGGATCAATGCGCAGGCCTAGGCCCTAGAAATGGCAATCAATAGAAAATAACATGGACGCAGAACTGATTACATAAATTAAGTCTATGTCATGAAGTGACACCTCTTACAACCTAGAGATTCCCACTGATTCATGTACTTTAGTATCCAGTGTTCCAATGTTCCTTAGTATCTAAAGCAAGAATCCAAGTATCTGTTCTACATGATCATTGCTAAGCTACTTTCTCCAGATTCCATTTACTGTTTCTAGAACCCCATAGAAAACCTCGACATGCCACATTTGGGGCAGGGGAAGGTAATTTCTTGCTTGTCTTTATACTACAGACAGGTCATCTCAGAATCAGCTTCAGTCATGCTGTCATATAGAGACTATAACCTTATAGAATATATAAGGACTTACTAAAAGAAATGCCTACATAGAAAAAAATCTAATTAGATACATAATGATCATTGCATACAGAATTTGTAGGCCAATTTTAATAGCTTTTCTTTCTCACTAGCTATTTTCCCCTCTTCCTAGACCCAATCTCTTCACAGGCTCCAGCTAAACTTCTACACAGAATATTTTAACTCTAATTTTTCTATAGGAAATACAGCACACCCCAATAGTTCCATAAAAGGGAAATAAATTTATTTTTCCTGAATTTTAGATCCTTCTTTTTTTCTAAAAAAATCATAATAATCTTCATAGATGTTATTTCTGTAAGGAGTTGCCTTAGAGTTCAAAAGAAATTTAGCTCCCACATGGCCCAAAATTCTCCATTCTGAGTTTTTAATCTTTACCCTTGCCAAAGATAAATGAAGTATTTCTTCAAAGCTAAAAATTAGTCCTCTTTGGCAGTGAATCAGAAAACAAATAACATCTTTAAATTTAAAATATTGCAAACAATATAGACTAAATATTTGTGGTGGGCCATAAATATGATCTTAAATCTTATATAACCACTATGAAGGAAGATATGATTCATTTTATTTCAAGGTATCTATCTATAAGATAAAAATAAAATTTCCCAATGGCATTGGCAGAGGAAGAGAAAGAGTGTGGGAGGAAAGGAGAGAGTCATGTAATAAAATCCTCTTTCACAATATTCTTATAGTTAATTTCACAGCGAATTTATGAGGCTATTTCTTTATAGGTAGCCTCTTATTGGGTCCAAGCAGTTCTATAGAGCCTCAACATAAAGCAGGCTAAGAGCGTAGCTTGTCTTAAGAGAAAGATCTTAAATTTTTCAGGTAGAGATTCCTGTCACTGCCCCTTACAGATGGCTTCCAAGAATTCTATGAATTGATAGAGATACAATTACAATTATTTTACTTCCATCACCATTCTTATTTCAAACCTGTCTTGTCTTCAGAATCATACATCATAATGTCAGTGCATAAACTGAGATGTTTTGTCTATTCTAAATTAACATGGATGACATAGATATGATTGTACATGCTTAGAATCTTAATACAAGTAATAATTCCTCATGATTTTCTACTGAACCTGTGCAGACCCTTATGCTTACACGCATCTTTTTTATGTGTATGTGAAGGCTTGCATAAGTTGGAAACTATTAAAGGAAAGAGAGCATTGATATGTCCTCAGATCTAGCTTTTACAGCCAAATATGTTGATGCTAACAATGATAAAGATCACACATACTGACTAAAAAAGAACAAAGAAAAAAACCAGACTAATGATTCTATCAAATCTTAAAAATTTTCCCAAACACTTCATTTCATTTATATGAAGTAGATAAGGCTCTTTATCGCATAACTGAACCACAACTGGACAGGCCTTGGTTATTCCATATAACTGGAAAAGCTCACTTTGTATATGACTTGGGACAGGAAAAGCAATCTGAATCAGTAGCTTATTGCAGTAACTAATATTGCGTCCCAATCCTTTTCACATTTTGAAAGCACATTCAAGGATGAACTGGCAGCTAATCATCATTTCTTTCAACTGACAACTGGATGAAACCATTGTAGTCACAACTTACTTTGAGCTGATAGGTATAGGTCAGTGCTTCAAAGAATTCCTCTTTTCCTGAGCCCTGATTTGAGTTTCTTTGCCAAAAAAACTTCCCCCTGAGGATCATGTTGGTATTCTGTACACAGATGGAACCCTTGCAGGACACATCTGGCTTGCTGCTTTGATGAACATATGTCATCATGACTCATGGTATCCTTATCTGCATGCATTTCAGTTAGACTCTGCCAGCCAACTCATGGGAAGGTTTTGTTATCCAATTCGAAGTAAATCTTCCATTTCATCAGAAACAGAGACTGATTCACCTCATTTCTATTGATTTTTTGAGAAATAGGATCCAAATAGCAATGATTTTACTAAGCAAAAGTTCACACATTTTCTTGAGGGCTGATTGAAATTAAGTTTTTGAGAAAGAAAAGGAAAATCTGCTCTGCATGATCTGGAAGGAAGGTATTCATTCTTGATTTGATTTTATTCCTGGCCTTCAGCAAGGTTAAAGTCCTTCCATTCAACACAACACACAAACTTAAATAAAAAATCCACTCTGGTAAGCTAAAGGGGGTTTTGTTTTTGTTGTTGTTATTCTGGATGCTAAAGCTAGGCATAGAAAACGAATTAAATTAACTTTCTAAAGTTAGAAATGCTTTTGGAAATAAAGAAGACACAGCCCTAGAGATTTCATTAGAGGTGGAAATATGAAGAGGAAGAAACATTTCTCAGACCATTTGCTTAATATTTTGAAGCAGTGTCAGAGACATCCTTTCCTTGATCCCATAGCCAGCACCAACGATGTGGACATGGGTAAAGATGACCTCATCCACCAGGAAAAAGCAAATGATGCCATAAAAATTCAGCTTGGAGAATCTTGAGGGAATTCAAGTGTCTGGAAGTAAGTGTGTCCTTGTCTAACAAAAGAAGATATTGATAATTGCAGCTAAAAAAATTCAGCCATTGAAATGAAAATTGGAAAAGTAGTTGGGTCAAAGTCATATGCATTTCCATATTCAAGATCATCTTGAAAATTTCAACCTTTTGTTCGGGCAAAGAACAATTTCCCTTTTTCCTGAAGTAAACTTTCAGAATTAAATTCCACAGTAATTTTTTCTTGAGTTTCTTGGATTTTTTTCACCAAAAATTCAATTTGTTGAGATAAAATGAATTATAAGGCAACATTATGACAATTTTATATCAACACATTTAAAAAATGTATGTAAGATGGGCAAATTCCCAAGGGACACAAATTACTGAAATAAAAGTTCTTAAGTAAATCAAATTCATAATGAAAACTCTTCCCACCAAGTAAAATCAAGATTCAGATTACTTCACCAGGAAATTTACTGGTAAATATTTAAAGAAGAAATAACTGTTGTTTGAAAACTCATAATATAGAGGAGAGAGCATTGTCAAAATCATTCAATAAGACCTGTTACTATCGTACTAGAACCGGACAAAGGTATTCAAAGAACAGAAAACTTTAGATCAATATATATCACAAAAAAAATAGCAGCAAACCATTTCAGCAACTTATTTGAAAAAATTCAACATCATGCTTGGGTGCCAGTGGTCTACTTGGGACATTTAGGAGACAAAGATCAAGAAGCTTATGGTTTGAAGACAATCTGAGCAAAAAAAAAAATTCATGAGTTTCTATATCAACAGAAATGGCTTTGCAGGGTGATTCTTGCCTATCATCCTAGCTACACCTACAAGCACACATAGCAGGATGACATTCAAGGCTGGCCAGGGCATAAAACAGAACACTATTTCAAAAGTAACCAGAGCAACAAAAGGGCTAGAGCTGGGCCTCAAGAAATAGGATAGCTGTTATCAAGTACAAACCACATAGTTTAAGTCCTAGTATTGACAAAGGGTAAAAGAAAATAAGGTGGGGTGAGGGAAATGGAGACAATAACATGAGAAGAGGTGTCACTGTACAAGAAGTAACGTACCTACTACCTGATGAACCCCTCTGTAACCCCTCTATACATTATCCCAACAATAAAATGTAAATGCCAAGGAATGGAATTGCTATGTTTAGTCTTTTGAGGAACCGCCATACTGCTTTCCATAGTGGTTGAATGACTTTACACTCCCAGCAATAGTGTAGTAGTGACTCCTGGCCACATCCCAGCCAGCATCTGTTGTTATTAGATTTCTTGATCCTGGCCATTCTAACTGGAGTGAGGTGGAATCTCAAAGTTGTTTGGATTTGCATTTCTTTTATGGCCAGAGATGTTGAGCATTTCTTCATGTGTCTATAGGTCATTCTTGTTTCCCCTTCAGAGAAGTCTCTCTTTAAGTCTTTAGCTCACCTTTTTAAAATTTTCTTTTATTTTTATTGTAATGTAGAAAGGGATTACAGTTATATTTGCCAGATAGTAGGTGCATTACTTCTCACACATTGATACTGCTTCTCATGTTTTTGTCCCCATTTCATCATGTTTTCCCTTCCCTTTCCTATTTCAAATAAACAAATAAACATATATACAATATACTAGGTAACAAAGTCAGATACAATAACAATATGAGATTAACCAAAGGGCAACAAAAGAGAAGATAAATAACATGTACATTAAGAACAACAAGATGAAACTCTTGTTTCCATATCCTGGAGATCCTTTCATTTACCCTTGTCCTCTATGGCCTTATGTATCTAGGTTTTGCATTATTGTAATCCTTTGCTAGGAGAGTCCTAGATGTGTACTAATAGTTACAAATGAAGGAAACCATAGAGCCTATGTTCCTTTGGGTCTGAAGACCCAGAAATCAACCTGCAGACCTATGGCTACCTACTCTTTTGATAAGGGAGACAAAAAATAGGATGGAAGAAAGACAGCCTCTTCAACAAGGGGTGCTGGCAGAACTGGTTAAGCACCTGCAGAAAACTAAAGTTGGATTCTTCTATGCACCAGGATTAACTCCGAATGGATCAAAGACCATGAGGTAAAAGCAAATACACGGAAAACTTTACAAGAAAGAATAGGTCTCCTTGGCACAGGTCAAAATTTTCTTAATAAAGAACCAGGAACATGACAAATTAAAGAAAGTTTGGACAAATGGGACTCCATTAAACTGCAGAGTTTCTGTATGGCAAAGGACATAGCTAGCAAGTTAAATAGAAAACCCACAGATTGGGAGAAGATCTTCACTAACCATACAACAGTCAAGGGCTCAGATCTAAAATATATCAACAGCTCAAAAAATTGAATCTCTCCAAAACAAATCTTCACAGAAACCACCATTTTCATTAAAAGGTAGGTTAAACACTTAAAGAGAGTCTTCTCTGAAGAGGAAACAAGAATGATCTATAGACACATGAAGAAATGCTCAACATCTGTGGCCATAAAAGAAATGCAAATCCAAACAACTTTGGTCAGGATCAAGAAATCTAATAACAACAGATAATGGTGGGGATGTGGCCAGGAGGGATCACTGCTACACTGTTGGTGTGAGTGTAAACTCGTTCAACCACTATGGAAAGCAGTATGGTGGTTCCTCAAAAGACTAACATAGAGCTCCCCTATGATCCAGTAATTCCACTACTTGTCATATACACAATAGAAATGTAAGATTGATTTAATGGCCAAAAGTCTATAATTTAATGTAACATATTAATAGAATGAAGCAAAAAATATCAAATGATTATCTCCTGTTATGCCAGAAAAAATGTCTTTGACCACTCATATTAAAAATGTTTGTGCAAAGAAAATAAAAGGCATCACAAAAAAGTTATTGAAGTTTGTATTAAAAGGCTGCCTTGGGCTAGTGGCTTATTGGTAGAGTGCTTGCCTAGCATGTGTGAAGTCCTGGGTTCAATCCTTCAATACCATATAAACAAAAAAAGCTGGAAGTGGTGCTGTGGCTCAATGATAGAATGCTAGCCTTGAGCAAAAGAAACTCAGGGACAGTGCCCAGGCCCGTAGCTCAAGCCCTAGTAATGGTAAAAAAAAAAAAAAAAAGGCTACCTTATTTGTACCTCAGATCAGAATACAAAAGTAAACTATCATTTTTATTAAACATTACATTACAAGTTCTGTCCACTACAGCGGAAATAAAAAAGGTACACCTGACCTTATTCAATGATAACCTGATAATATATTTAAAAAATAATAAAGAACACACGCACAGAGACACACATCACAAAAAAACCTACTTGAACTAATAAATGAATTTAGCATCGTTCCAAGACACTGACTCAACACAGAAATCTGTTGTATTTCTATACATTAGCAAAATCAACCTAAAAATTAAACATTTTTATAATAGTTTCAAAAAGAATAAAATTGTTTTGGGTAAGTATGACAATGAAGTACAAAATTTTTACCCTGTAAATTATAAAATGTTGCTGAGAGAAATTAAAGACTGAAATAAATAGGAAGACTTCCAATGTCTATGGACTGGAAAAGTAAATATTTCTGTGATTTGTTAAATAATGACCTTCAAAAGATGTTCCCTTATAATCAGCAGAAATGTGTATTTGGTACTTTGCCTGGCAAAAGAGAGTTGGCAGATATGAATGAGGACTTAAGAATAGAGAAGATTGTCCTATATTGAGATGGGGCCAGTGTGATCAGAGGATGGAAGAACTAAAGTCAATAACAGGAGCTCCAGTGTTGGGGCAAGAGATCTGAGCCAGACAAAGAAGAGGCACAAACCCTAAAAGGCGGTAGGTTCTAGAATAGATTCCAGAAAAAGAAGGAAATTCTCTTAGACCCGCCTTAAGAAAATGGGTAGACCACCACCTCAGCACTACAACAATGAGGCTGATTTTGAACTTTTTTATAGAACTATGAGATTTTTACAAAATTGTATAAATTTTGTTCAGTCATGTGTTTTGGGCTGGAACTCAGGGCCAAGGTGCTGTCCTTGAGCTTTTCTGCCCAAGGCTAATGCTCTTTCACTTTGAAACACAGCATCTCTCATTGTATTATTATAAGCCACTAAGATTTGATAATGTGTTACAATGGAAATGAGAACATAAAGTATACTCATCACGATCGCCATTCCTTCTAACTTGATAAATTAAAACTCTAACACTATTTATAATGGCAAAGAACATAGAATACATAAACCAATTTTGAAGAGAAATGAAGTTGAAAGATGAACACTGATTTTAGAATTTACTGTGCAGCTATTGTAATCAAGACAGTGTGATACTTGCCTATGGACTGTCATAAGGGAAAATAAGTAAAAGTAGGAGTCTACAAATAGCCAGGTGCTAGTGACTCAGGTCTGCAATCCTCACTATTCGTGAGGCTGAGATCTGAGGATCATGGTTAAAAGCCAGCCCAAGCTGGAAAGTCTGTGAGATTGTTATGTCCAATTAACCACATTAAAAAAAAATCCGTAAGATGGGTTGGGAGTTTGGCCTAGCGGTAGAGTGCTTGCCTAGCATGCACGAAGACCTGGGTTCGATTCCTCGGTACCACCTACATAGAAAAAACATGCTGGAAACGGTGCTGTGTTTCAAGTGGTAGAGCTCTAGCCTTGAGGTCAAGCCCCACAACTGGCAACAACAACAAGAACAAAAAATCCAGACGTGGAATTGAAGGCCAAAGTGGTGAAATGCTAGCTTTGCTCAGGCTCTGAATTCAAGACAAAAAAAATTAGAAGTAATCCCTTACATTTATAGGCAATTGACTTTTATAAAGATGCCAGATATTTACATGAAAACATAGAATGTCTAGCAAATAAGCTTGAGACCACTGTTACCAACATTGTAAACAAAATCTCAGATAAAGCAAAATAGTGGTAAAGTAGTATAATGTCCCTACACAAACAACTTGAATAGCTATTCAGGTATGAAGCTCCAAGTTTGTTGTAAACTCATAGTTGGTATATTTTTCAGGTTAGGCTAAGGGAGTGCTTAAAAACAGTAGTCTGTTTCTGAAAGCCTCTCTCTAGAGCCAGGGTAGGCCTAGATCCATCATCCATGCTTTGTGGGCCATAGAGACCTGTCTTATGCTCCTAAGCCATAATGTCTACTTTCCTGTTCTTTCCTCAAGCAGACAATGGCTCTTTCTGTGCTGTGCTGCCTGGGTTGCAAAAAGGATTCAGTCAACAATACTAAAATATATGAGGTATACGCAGAACTTACTACCTTTTGAGACCAATGTATTCCTAGAGCAGGGCATCTTTACGGTGCTAAATTGCTGTAGCCAGACAGACGTATTGCTATCTAAAATACACACATGCCCTACTGGGGTCATAGGTATCCACAGATGTAAAACGGAGCCCAGAGTCTCAGTTTACACCAAAGGAAGAAGTCAGAAGCAAAACACTTCAAGCCATATGACTCCATCTGAATGAAATATACAGATTATTCATTTTTAAAGAAACATATCTGTGGTTGCCTGTGGTTGGCATAGGGATATAATTGACTGAAAAGAGTTAAGAGAATTGAAGGGGTTATGAGTATGTTGTAAAATTGTGTTTTAGTGATCAGTGTACCACTTCATAAAAGGGCTTTACAATAAAAAAGGGATACATTTCTTATAGCTATCTATTAGATAAAGGAGACAAGCTATGCAGCGGAATAAAGATAGCCTCTTCAATAATTGGTGTGCAGCAAACTCGGCATCCATATGCAGGAAACTAAAAGTGGATCCCAGTTTTTCACCATGTACTAATATCAACTCAAAGTGAATCAAGACATTAACTTCACATCTGAACCTGAAATTACTACAATGGGGAGTAGGAGAAACATTAAGACACAGGCATAGGCAGAAACATTTTGAAAAGAGTCTTATGGCATAGCAGGAGAAAGACTTGACAAATTGGATTCTAGGAAAATAAAAGGTTTCTGTGCAGCAAAGAACATAGTTTCTAAACTAGGAAGTCAGCCAACAGATTTACCAGCAATCTGACAAAGGCCTAATACCCAAAATATATAAGGAGCTCAAGAAATCAACCACACCAAACCCTAATAAACTAATCATTAGTAAAGTAGCTAAGAATGGCGAGAAACACAGGAGGAAATGTTCATCCTCTCTGGCCAAAGAGGTAATGCAAATCAAAGCAACACTAAGATTCCACCTCACCCCAGTTAGACTGGCCAACGTTGTGAATTCAGACAACAACAAAATATTGGCAGGGATATGGGATAAAAGGAACCCTATTGCACTATTGGTGGGAATGTAAACAAGTACAACTACTCTGGACAGCCGTCCTAGATTTTCCTTATGACCCACCTATGCCACTCCTGGGTATCTACCCAGAACATTACAAGCGAGGATATTGTAAAGACACTTGCACATCCATGCTCATTACTGCACTCTTCACAAAAGCCAAGCTATGGAAATAACCCAGATGTCCCACAACAGATGAATGGATCAAAAAAATAGGGTAGCCATACATAATGGAATTTACAGCCATTAGAATGAATAATATCATGCTATTTGCAGAGAAATGAATGAGCTAGAACAAATCATGTTAAGTGAGGTAAGCCAAGCTCAGAGAAACAAATAGGGCATGCTTTCTCTCATGTGCAGAGGCTAGATCTAAAATACACTGGAACATAATAAAATATGCAGGACTCTAGGCATTCACACCTGGTGAGAGCAAAGGCATATATTATTAGCAGAGGAACACAATAGCAAAATGCTATGTGCATTTGATCATATAAAGTAATCTTTATTGAAATGAGATCCCAGAAGTGGAAACAAGAGTGTTTTTTTTCTGGGTTGCTGTTTTTATTTTCTTTTTTTGTATTGTTTGTTCATTTATCTGTCTTTAAAAGGAGCAGGGAGAGGCACAGAAATGGACACACAACGGATGAACAAATGCAGCAGTGGCACTGCGTAGGCACCATGCTGACGATGAACTATGGGTGGAAATCAGAGGGAAAACTGGGAGTGAGTGAGGGAAGACGCAACATTGTTCAAAAAGAAATGAACTCTTCACCTGGCTTCGCAACTGTAACCCCTGTGTATATCACCTAGATAATAATAATCAAAATTTAAAATGGACATTTTTATAACTTGTACATAAAGTTGTAAATACATTTATAATGGCTTATATGTGTTTCGCATTTTCAAATGTTTTGAAACCACATGATGATTATACGATTCAGATTTTCTATTTCTCAAACTTTTACTTGTTCTTTAAAATAGTAAAAACATGAATTAGAGAAGTTGTTTGTTGCCTCAAAGACTAGAAAGCAGAGAAAGAAAATGAGGGTGTTGAATAACTTCCATGGTATATCTATCCTACTTGATTCCACAACATTAAGTATAATTTTAAATCACTAACTTTTTTTTTTGGACTGCTTACTTTATTTTCAACTCTCCTATACTCTTCATATTGCACAAGTATTTAAATAATTTCATTAAAAATTATTGTAAAGAATTAAGAACCAGGACTTACTTATAACCCTCTATTCATATTACTTTTAAATGGGTTTTCTTTTTTCTTTTTTTAAATTGTATTTTATTGTCAGAGTGATGTATAGTGGACATTGATAACTCTTCCTATGTTTTTCTCCCACCCCCCTCCCAATCATTTTGTTTTCCCCTTCCCTTCCCTATTTCAAATAAATGAATAAATGTATATGTAATATACCAGGTACCAAAGTCACATACAGTAACAACATGAAACAGGCCATAAGGGGAGAAAAAAGACAAAAGAAATAACTTCATATAGTACATTAAGAAAAACAACGACAAAGATAGGCTTTAGTCTCAAGTTCTGAACTCTCCTTGGAAAATAACCTGAGAAGTGATAACTCATTGTTTTTCAAATTTTATTCATATTTACCAGTTTCTTTTTCTTTTTTCTTTTCCAGAAAAGAAAAACATTCTTTCTTTAAGAACTATCTATATCTAAATCTATAGTAGAAACATTCACTTTAAATATTGATAAAATATCATCTGTTGATAAAATATCATCTCAGTGTTTGGATCTTCACAGTAGAGCCCGGTGCCAGCTATATTTCTGTCTTCTTAGAGTCATAACATCTCAGACACAGAAGCCTAAAGATGTCTGCTTGGTTACTTGACAGGAAGTCTGTAGCATAAAAATAGATGTTTCTAGGCTATAGCCTACACATTGGTGAGTAGATTTTATTTCACACATACTTACATCTAATATATGAGAATGAATTCCATTTTTAAAAATAGATGTAAATCCTTTTATTGTTTAATTTCTCTATTGAGACATAAAGTAGGGACATAAATGTAATGATAGTACCTCTTGTTAATATTAATAAAGCATAAGTTTTATCTCCTATTGCCAGTAGAATCTCTTCAGGTACACCTATAAGTCAACAGAACTGAACCATGCAGCCTCAGTAAAATAATAATAATTTTAAAATGAAAATACTCTATAATATCACTAACACAATTATTACATATTTTATATGGTCAGGCATTAGCTGTTCCTTTCCATGTCTGATTTCCTTTCTAGAGTATATTGCCCTCAAGTGCAAATCTATGCATTATTTATGCTTGAATATCAGTAACCTATATCTCCAGTATATTTGAAACTTAATAAATACAACTATTGAATAGTGGTCTAGTCACAATTTAGATTGCTTCAGGTCAACAGTAATTGCACCTCTGCTATTCAGTACATGCTCAGGACAAGTAGAGAATACAAAAATAACTACATACAATTCCATTAGCCACAAACAATTTGAAAGGTGTCACAATTCAATTAATACAAAAGAATAATTATTTGTAGTTAGAATACATTTATATATTTTATCTGTTGCTTTGTTAAAATAGAATTTTGTTGTTATTGTTAAGATGTGGTTCCGACCAATTACCACTTATTATATAAGTACAATTGAAAGCAATTTTTTTTGGATGATGTCACCCCTTCCTTCACTTTCCTCCAGTTTCTCCCTCTCTCATCTGTTGCTTTATAAGTGAAAAGGTCTGACTTACATTTAGAAAGTACATTTTAATATGCATTTGTAATTCTTATACACAATTATATTTCAATAGTTACAAATATTAGTAGTGGCTAAATCTTTGTCTTGAACTATCATAATTGCTTTACATATAATACATGTGTCATTTACATACAATTTACAATTTAAACTTTACTCTGCCTAAATTGAATGCTTTGAGATTCATAGGTCAAAACTGAATTGATTAGCCTGGATTGGTTTCATGGTTAATACTAAGGATTATAATCTAGTCTTACCTAACACAATAATCTTGATCACAAAGGAATTGCTAACTATATCAATATGTCTTGCATACTGAAGAAGTATTAAAGGACAGAAGCCCTTGACAGACTCAAAGCTGGGCTAAGCTCTGTAACCCACTTCCTTCACCCAACCATAAAAACAACATGAACTCACCATGCATTCGTTCTGAGGGGGGAAAAAAGGTGAAATTAGAATAAATTCACATTTAGATAGGATGCCTTATGATATAGCAAAATACATGTTTTTGCCCTCAGATTCTCTCCCATGTGACTTTTCTGTTCAAGGCTAGCACGCTGCCACTTTGAGACACAGTTCCACTTCTAATTTTTCTGGTAGTTAGTTGGATATAAGAGTCTCATGGACATTTATGCCAGGCTAGCTTTGAACTGCAGTCCTCAGATCTGACCTAGATAACTAGGTTTACAGATGTGAGCCACCAACAACTGGATGACATTAAATTCTAAAAGAAACTCCTCCATCCAAATATATCAATAATGGGCAATATTACACTAATAGACTGATAGAAATCTTGTAAAAAGATACAGAAATTTGTACTAGGCTTCCTCCCCCCAATAACGTATATATGTAACATTGATACCCTCTCCCCACTAACGTCCCAATATAACAATTATATAATTTCAAATAAGTAGGGATTTTTTTCCCTTCTACTGAATTATTTCAAAATCATTCAAACAAAACCCAAGCTAGGTCTTCATTTCTATCCCAACATTTAATGTAAGTGGAAATTTCTAAACAAGGTGATTTTAAAATGATATCAGCCTTTCAAGAGAGGACAATTACTAACAAAAATATAAATGAATAAATTAAGCTAACGTAAGTCATTTATAACATAGTACACTGACTCCTATGGGAACTATTTTTTAAACATCGGGGCTGAGGGGTCTAGTTACTCAGATTTGGGGGAAAACAGATTTGAAACTTGATTTTTCAATTTCATCTAAAGATTTCAAAAGACCCTACCATCCATTGTTACTGTAATTGCAAGCAAATTGACACAAGAAAGGCTTAAAGAGCACACTTCAAATTAAAAGCAAGTGAACTAATTTCAATACATTAGCTTTTTATTTTTTTAATTATTTGAATCTCAATATAGTTTTTATTCACATTCCTTTATGACAAAAGATGTTGACCATTTCATCATGTATCTATTCTTCATTTATATTTGTTCTTCTGAGAACTATCTGTTCACTTCACTTACCCATTTCTTAATTGGGTTATTTGTTCTTCTGCTTTATACTGAAGGTATTTAAAAGAATTATAAACAAAATGTAAGTGGACATGACTTTGATTCTTAGTATCTGATAGGAAAAGGAATAATTGCTTACACATTTAATATTTCCATTTTAATTTTATTTTATTGTAAATGTACAGAGGGGTTACAGTTATATAAGTTAGGTAATAAATACATTTCTTGTCCAACAGTGTCACCCCATCCATCCTTTTCCCCACTTTCCCTCCCCTCTCCTGACTTCTCTCCCTCCCTAAGTTGTAAAGCTCATTTCCAACATGGTGTCTTGTGAGTACAGTTTCCCTCATTTGTCATAAGTAGTATATGTCGAGGAGAGTCCTAGCAGAGGATCACAAGTGCTCGAGAGCTATGTCCATATGTCCATAGAAAAGGATGCTAATCAAAGTGATCTCCAAGATACGTTGTTTGCTGTTATTCTTAATGAACTGTGTGAAGTTACTTCTTTTTACATTCATTTTTCTCCTTTGGTTTACCCCTTGTTACTGTTTTTGATTTTGGCACCCTGTGTCTTGTATATACAATGATCTTATTTGGGGAATGGAAGGGGAAAATAACAAAGTGGTGAGACAAAGGACAAAGTGTGAACCAAAGCAACAGCGATACTCACAAGACACTATGTTGGAAATGAACTTTACATTAGCTTTGTTTCCTGTTCTTTTTGTTGGTCATGAGGCTTGAACTCTGGACCTGGGTGCTGTCCCTGAACTCGTCAGCTCAAGGCTACTGCCCTATCCTTTGAGCCACAGTGCCACTTCTGGTTTTCTAGTGGTTAATTGAAGAGTCTCACAGACTTTAGTGCCCAGGCTGGCTTTGAACCGTGATCCCAGCCACCTGAGTAGCTAGGATTACAGACGAGAGCTACTGTGCCCGGCTCTTACATTTATTTTTTAAAACCTGACTACAATCCAGGTGTTGGTAGCTCAGGAGGCTGAGAACTGAGAATTACAGTTCAAAGCTATCCCAGGCACAAAAATCTGTGAAACTCTTATCTCCAATTAGCAAAAAGGAGGTATGGCCATATGGTTCAAATGGCAGAGTGCCAGTCTTAAGCTGGAGTATGTCTAGTATTGGCGCGCGCATACAGACACACACACACACACACACACACACACACACACACACACACAAATTATATAATACTTTGTTGAAGACTGGTGACAGCACCAAGTTTGAGAAGCACTCCCTTCAAATGGCCCTACAATCATATGATGGAACCCAACAATATAAATATTAGAAAACAAGGCATTACAAATGAAATACAAAATTAAGGAGATACTATAAAGTAGAAAGTCTTTTTTTATTGCAGCATAAAGGAAACATTGTGACCTAAGCAATGCTTTAGAGATATCTGTATTTATTTGTGCCATCTTCTGGTATAAGATAATTATAGGTTCAGAAGATAGTTTCTCAGTATTTTTCACAAGACAAGGAAAAACTTACATAGATTAGCACCAAGTTTGCCTCTGACTGGCAAAGAAGTTCTAAACTAAATATTCTGTTTTCCATTTGATTCTACATTTTCAAGTTTAGTATATCATAGATCTTTTCTTTGTTTTAAAATGTCTTTTGCTGTCTTAATGAATTGATATTGCACTGAACTTGCCCTGGAAGTTTCCAATCTACTTAACCATGCTATTCTGTTAATTATTTTGACAGATTCCATTATTAGGCCCTTGTGTGAATGACTCATCCTGAGCTTTAAACAAAGGTTAGAAAAGTCTAGCTATGGAATGAAATACAAACCATAGTAAATAGTGTAGCATCAGCAAATGACTCTGAAGGCATAGATTGTGGGCTTCCTGTTTTAACTTCTAAGTGGTACAGATAAGTTTTTATTTTTTTTTTGGTTGGGGTTAATGTATAGAGAGGTTACAGTTACATCAGGTAGTAGGTGCATTACTTCTCACACATTGATACCCTTCTCATGTTTTTGTCTCCATTTCCCTCCCTCCATCCTCTCCCAATCATCTTGTTTTCCCTCTTCCCTTTCCTATTTCAAATAAACAAATAAATGTATATACAATGTACCAGGTAACAAAGTCAGATACAGTAACAATATGAGATTAACCAAAGGACTTTTGCTTTTAAGATCAGAATCATCTGGCCTTTTCTCTCTTTCTGAATCAGAGTCTATCTATTCTGAAATGAACATCCATGTCTTGTCTTGACACTTCAGAAATGGGCTACAATTGGGAATGCCTGAGAATTCCCATATAAGACACATAGGACAGACCTTACAGGATCTAAATCTACCCTCTCTGATGAAAGTTACATCATAAAGGCTATTTGCCCAGCTCTAGAACAACAATGACATCTTTTTTATTATGCTAGAATATTTTTAGTCTGATATGTACCATGGGCAAAATGTTTGCTTCTAAAAAGATGTTAACATTTTTATTGTGTACAATCTATTCTAAGCTTTGCAAGAAAAAGCAATTATGATTTGAATGGCAGATCTTGGCTCTAAGTAGTTTCTTTATTTGGAAATCAATAACTTTGCTTCAGAAGGAAAATAAATATTTGGCATGTTGATTGCTTGAGATATTTTTTCTTGTCACCAGAAGTTGTCCCTTTCTCTCCATCCCTCCTTCTTCATATCTTCTAACTTAATGAATAAATTTAAGACAATATTATGTCTTCCTAATTAGAAATCATTTTAAAAACTAATTTGGGGAAATAAATGATCTATGAATCAAATATAATTGTGAAACTGATGACATTTGTAGCGTGATTGTTTGGACTGATTTGATTTCAAGTTTATTTCGGGACATGCCTAGAAAAAAAAGCATGTGTATTTCATTTTTCCAGTTTCAATATAGCTTACAAGATCTCTATTTTACGGTTTAGCAGAAAGGACATATTTCAGACAGAAGGGACAGTTTCACGGTATGGATAGTAGATGAATTTAAAAAGAGGCAATAAAATCAGCAGACTTGACTTTCACTCAAACTTCTAATAGATCAGAGACATGACAAAGGACATTGAATGGGTCCTCTCCCTAGGAAGCTAAAATATCTAAGTATATTTTACATATTTACTACACCTAGTGATCAGTATTCTGAAAGATAACAACATTCTTGGAAAATGACAGCCCCTCCAAAATTCATGTTAACATTGAATCCTCAGCATAGTCATAGAAGAGATGTGGCCTGAGGGGGTGGGATGAGTGAAATTAGGTCATGAGGGATCCTCACTCACAAATGGTTTAGCACCCCGATAATATAGCTGGGAGTTGAAGGGAGCATTTTATTATTCACTGTTCCTCTTATAAGGCTGTTGCCCCTTTCTCTATAGGATGACGCCAACAGGCCCCATCTTAGAAGCAGAGAGCATGGGCCAAGTCTCAGTCTTGGCAGTGCCTAAATTTTGGATTCTCTAGCCATAAGAAATTTGAGAAATTAAGTTTATTATTTAGAAATGATCCAGTCCTGATTATTTTGCAGTAGGAGTACTAGTAGATAAAGATAACCATGCACATTCCATTCATTTAATGCTTAGTTTTGGGGCACACAGGCCAATCCCAACATAACGTTCACAGTTCAGGGAAGGGAAAGAATCTGGAATCCAGGGAGTATGGTTGATTTAGCACATGGAAGAAATATTTAAATAAACCTATTAAGGTCCTGCTAGGTCCTACAATGGAAGAATCCTGGGAGAGCTGACTAGTTTCATTTCATTTCATTTCATTTGAAGCATCCTAATGTAAGTGAGCATAGAGAGTTCAAATGGATGATTCAGAGCTCAACCCATAGCTATGTAATTTGTGATAAATTACAATTTTTCCTTGCTGTCAGCTTCCTGATTGGTAATATGTAGCTATTTATGTCACATAGGAAGCATTATGTTTCCTAACAAATAAAAATTTAGTGTATGGGGCCACGAGCATGGCCTACTGGTAGAGTGCTTGCCTAGCATGCATAAAGCCCCGGGTTTGAATCCTCAGCATTACATACACAGAAAAAGCTGGAAGTGGTGCTGTGGCTCAAGTAGTAGAGTGATAGCCTTGAAAAAGCCCAAGGACAGCTCAAATCTCAGGACTGACAAAAAATGGTATATGTTAGTTTGTGTGTGTGTGTGTGTGTGTGTGTGCATGTGTGTGTATAAACTAGTTTAAAAGTCTGCTTACAAGAAACTGAAATTTTTCTCAAACTAATTTACTTTTCCTGGGGCAAGAATGACCTGGTATACCTGAAATAAAACACAGTGATATATACATTTTTTGCTATAAAACCCAATATCCCAATACCTAAGATAGATCATAATGAGCTGTTCACAGTGGCCTCAAGGCCTCAGCTTTGGAATGTGATAGAAAAACTGGTCACCAAAAAAATTATAGAAAGAATCAGCAAAACAAGGAGTTGGTTCTTTGAAAAAAGTAACAAAATTGACAAACCCTTAGCAAATCTTACCAAAAAAGGAAGGGAGCATACCGAAATAAACAAAATCACAGATGAGAATGGTAATATCATGACAGAAATTACCAAGATCCAGAGCATGATGAGGGAATACTTTTCAAACTTTTATGCCAACAAATTTGAGAATCTAGAAGAAATGGATGAATTTCTAGCCAATATTAACATACCCACACTGAACAAAGAAGAACTAACCCAACTAAACAGGCCTATTTCAAGCACTTCCACCTAAGAAAAGCCCAGGGCCAGATGAATTCACAGCTGAATTCTATAAAGTCTTCAAAGCAGAGCTCACACCAATACTCCTCAAGCTCTTCAACGAAATTGAAAACAAAGGCTCTTTGCCAAACTAATTCTACAAAGCCAGTATAACCCTCATCCCCAAACCAGACAGAGATTCATCAAAGAAAGAAAACTATAGACCCATTTCTTTGATGAATATTGATGCAAAACTTCTCAACAAAATACTGGCCAACCGTCTACAACAACTCATCAAAAAATCATACACTATGATCAAACAGGATTCATCACAGGGAGACAAAGCTGGTTCAACATACGCAAATCAATATAATTCAACACATCAACAAGAGCAAGGACAAAAATCACATGATTGTCTCAATAGATGCAGAAAAGGCATTTGACAAGATCCAACACCCCTTTATGCTAAAAGCTCTGGAGAAACTAGGAATCCATGGAACATTCCTCAGTATAATAAAGGCTGTGTATGACAAACCCACAGCTAGTATTATACTTAATGGTGAAAAGCTAAAGCCATTCCCTCTAAAATCAGGAATGAGACAAGGATGTCCACTCTCTCCAATCCTCTTTAACATAGTATTAGAATTCCTAGCCAGAGCAATAAGCCAAGAAGCAAGCATAAAGGGGATCCAAATAGGGAAAAAGTGAAACTTTCCCTCTTTTCAGACGACATGATTCTGTATTTAAAGAACCCTATAGACTCCACTCCCAAGCTCCTTGAGCTGATTCAAAACTTTGGAAAGGTAGCAGGGTATAAAATTAACCCTCAAAAATCAACTTCCTTCTTCTATGCCAACAGTGAGAGGAATGAGGCAACAATCAGGAAAGCAACTCCTTTTGTAATGGCCTCAAAGAAAATAAAGTACCTAGGAATTATCTTAACTAAGAATGTAAAAGACCTTTTTGATGAAAATTTTAAAACCCTGAAAAAGGAAATTAAAGCAGAACTGAGGAAATGGAAAAACCTCCCATGCTCCTGGATTGGAAGAATCAACATCGTGAAAATGACAATCTTGCCAAGGGCTATCTACAAATTCAACACAATACCCATGAATATCCCAATGTCATTCTTTAAAGAAATAGAAGAGGCAATCCAAAATTTCATATGGAATAATAAAAGACCCCGTATAGCAAAAACACTTCTTAGCAGAAAGAACAGCACAGGAGGAATTTCAATACCAAACTTTAGACTCTATTACAGAGCTATAATTATCAAAACAGCTTGGTACTGGTACACGAACAGGCCTGAAGACCAATGGAATAGAACTGAGGACCCAGATATTAACCCACAGACCTATGGCCACCTAATCTTTGATAAGGGAGCCAAAAAAATAGAATGGAAGAAAGACAGCCTCTTCAACAAGTGGTGCTGGCAGAACTGGTTAAGCACCTGCAGAAAACTAAAGTTGGATCCTTCTTTGAAACCCTGCACTAAATTAACTCCAAATGGATCAAAGACCTCGAGGTAAAAGGCGACACACTGAAAACATTACAGGAAGGAATAGGAGATACACTAGGCCTCCTTGGCACAGGTCGAAACTTTCTTAATAAGGACCAAGAGTCACAACAAATCAGAGAAAGGCTGGATAAGTGGGACTGCATTAAACTGCAGAGCTTTTATATGGCAAAGGACATAGCTAGTAAATTAATTAGGTAGCCTACAGAGTGGGAGAAGATCTTCACCAACCATACAGTGGACAAAGACCTCATATCTAAAATATATCAACAGCTCAAAAAATTGAATCACTCCAATACTAATCTCCAAAGTAACAACCATCCCATTAAAAGATGGGCCAAAGACTTAAAGAGAGTCTTCTCCGAAGAAGACATAAGAATGGCCTATAGACACATGAAGAAATGCTTGACATCTCTGGTCAAAAGAAATGCAAATCAAAACAACTCTAAGATTCCACCTCACTCCAATTAGAATGGCCAGGATCAATAAAACTAATAACAACAGATGCTGGCAGGGATGTGGACAGGAGGGATCACTACTACACTGTTAGTGGGAGTGCAAACTCCTTCAACCACTATGGAAAGCAGTATGGCAGTTCCTCAAAAGACTAAACATAGAGTTCCCCTATGACCCAGCAATTCCACTCCTTAACCAGAAACAAGCACATACTAAAGCCACTAGCACAATGATGTTCATTGCAGCATTATTTATCGTTGCAAAGATATGGAACCAACCCAGATGTCCCTCAGTTGATGAGTGGATCAACAAGATGTGGTATTTATACACAATGGAATTCTATGCTGCTGTCAGAAAGAATGACATTGCCCCATTTGTAAGGAAATGGAAAGACTTAGAAAAAATCCTATTAAGTGAAGTAAGCCAGACTCAAAGGAACATAGGCCAATAGTCTCCCTCATTTGTTATCATCATTAGAAACCTTGGGCTCTCCTAGCAGAGATTTACAATAGAACAAAATCTAGAGACATTAGGCCAAATAGCATGGCACTAAATGTAAGGACCTCCAGGATAAGGAAACAAAAGCCATATAATGAGTGACTGTTGTCCTTAGTGTACTACGTTATCTCTCATCTCTTTTGCTGTCCCTTGGTTATCTCATATTGTTACAATATTTCACTTTGTTATCTGATATATTTTATATGCACTAAATTGGTTATTTGAAATTGGATAAGGAAGGGAGGAAATCAAGATAAGCGTGGGGAGGGTGGGAGGGAAATGGGGACCATGTCATGAGAAAGGGTATCAATGTTTGTGAAGTTATGCACCTTCTATCTGGTGAATATAATGTAAACCTTCTATAATCAGAATAAAAATATTAAAAAAAGAAAAACTGGTCACTCTGCATTAAACTGCAGAGCTTCTGTATGGCAAAGGACATAGCTGGCAAATTAAATAGAAAGCCAACAGAGTGGAAGAAAATCTTCAGTAGCCATACAATAGACAAGGGTCTCAGATCTAAAATATATCCACAGCTAAAAAAATTGAATTTCTCCAAAACAAATCTTCAAAGAAACAACCATCCCATTAAAAGTTGGGCTAAAGACTTAAAGAGAGACTTCTCTAAAGAGTAAATAAGTATGACCCACATCTTTTTCCATTAAAAAAATGCAAACCAAAACAACTTTGAGATTCTACCCCACTCCAGTTAAAATGGCCATTATCAAGAAATTCAATAACAACAGATGCTGGCGAGGATGTGGCCAAGAGGGATCACTACTACATTGTTGGTGGGAGTGTAAAGTCATTCAACCACTATGGAAAGCAGTATGGCGGTTCCTCAAAAGACTAAACACAGAGTTCCCCTATGTCCCAGCAATTCCACTCCTTAACCAGAAACAAGTACATACTAAAGCCACTAGCACAATGATGTTCATTGCAGCATTATTTATCGTTGCAAAGATATGAAACCAACCCAGATGCCCCTTAGTATATGACTGGATCAAGAAGATGTGGTACTTATACACAATGGAATTCTATGCTGCCATCAGAAAGAATGGCATTGCCCCATTCATAAGGAAATGGAAAGATTTGGAAAAAATTATATTAAATGAAGTACACCAGGCCTAAAGGAACATAGGCTCAATAGTTTCCATCATTTGTAATAAGTAGTACACATCTAGGACTCTCCTAGCAGAGGATTACAATAGCTCAAAACCTAGATACATAATAAGGTCATACAGGATGAGAGTAAATGAAAGCAACTCTAGGCTATGGAAACAAGAGAATTATCTTGTGTGGTTGTTGTTCCTAACATACTATGTTGTTATTTTTCTTCTTTTTTCCCTCATGGTTAATCTCATATTGTTACTGTATCTGACTTTGTTACCTGGCATATTGTATATTTGTTTATTTGTTTATTTGAAATAGGAATGGAAAGGGGAGAAGCAAGGTGATTGGGAGTGGGTAGGGAGAGGAAATAGGGACAAAAGTATTGGAAGGGGTATCAATGTATGAGAAGTAATGCATTTACTACCTGACAAATGTAACTTCATCCCCTCTATACATTATCCCAACAAAAAAAAAAGAAGAAAGAAAGAGAAAAGAAAAACTGGTCACCATGAATTCGCTACCTAATCACTCAAATATCCTTTTTCTGGGAAGCCAAAGAAACCAAACAAACTATCAGTACAAGTTGCATTTGTTTTTTGTTTTTTTTTTCTGTTCTTGTTTAGATTTTAAATGTTCCCCCAAATGTCCATAAGCTTAGAGCTTTGTCATTAAACCTATTGCTATTGGGAGGTAGAGGAACCTTTAGGAAATAATACTAAAGTTATCTAATTAAATAACCAGCTTATGCCCTTGAAGCAGTATTCTTTATCTCTTTTACTTTCTGAATACCTGAAGAGTAGCCTCTCCTGTCATACACTCACACCTGAAGGACTTTCTATCTCACGTTAGGCTCAAAGTCAATGGAATTAAGTAACCATACACTGAAACTCCAAACATGAACTCACACAAATCTTTCCTCCCTTTAAGATCATTTCCCCAGGTATTTTATCATAACGACTGAAAGATGACTACAACATTCTCCCTCCTTCTTATGTCAAGAAGGAGGAGGAGGAAGAGCAGGAGGAAGAGAAGGAAGAGGAGGAAGAGGGAGGAGAAGGAAATTGAAAACTCCAGTTTGGAAAACTTATAAAATTTCAAAAACTTAAAGTAGTGAAAAGAGAGAGAAAGATTCAACAGAGAGATATTCGACTGAGAGATATTCATTCACCTGTCATTTTGCAGAGATTCACATATCATGCAAATGACTAAATAAGACCTTCTTTGACCTCAGTATGTGAATGACTGGGTTCCTATATAATTTATCATGTCCATTGTGTGTGCATATATATTTACTCATTCATTGTATTTACTTATAGATTTATAGGCACATTCTAATTAACTCAAATGAGGGACATCATGCAGCCTATGTGCCTTTTCTTCTCGCTTATTTTGCTTAATATGATTCTTTCCAAGTCATTTCATTTCCTTATAAATGGTACAATATCATTCTTTCTGATGGACGGGTAGAAGGTCATTGTGTATATATGTCACATTTTCTTGGCCAATTCTCCCACTGAAGGACATCTTGGTTGATTCCATATCTTGGCTATGGTTTAAAAAATGCCATGATGAACATGGGTGTGCTGGTGGCCTTAGTGTAGCCTGTTTATGATCCACTGGAGTAGGATTGCTTGGTCATAAAAGTGGTAGACAAAGGCTCAATACTTATATGCAGATACTCATATAAAATAATATTCTATGAAAATGAACTAAAGGGAAAGGGAAAGGAAACAAGATACATTTTTTAGTTACCATTGTTACTGGGGCGCTTTTTTGCCTTTTGCTTTTTTGTTTGTTTATTTATAAGGGAAGGTGAATAAATACAACAGTGATAAGCATTAGGCACTCTGGAAAATGAACTGGCTTGTGGATGGGGACAGGAGGCAAAACAGCAGGATTGATGGAAGAGAAGACATGGTTCAAAAAGAATTATGCTCATTATCTGATTCATGTAACTATAACCTCTGTATATCAAATCTACCATAATAAAAATGAAAAAATTTAGCCAGGCACAGTGGCTCACGCCTATAATCCTAGCTACTCAGGAGGCTGAGATCTGAGGATCAAGGTTCAAAACCAGCCTGGGCACAAAAGGACCTGAGACTCTTATCTCCAATTAACCTCTAGAAAACAGGAAGTGGGACTTGGCACAAGGGTAAGATGGTAGCCTTGAGCTGAAAAGCTCAGAGATAACACCCAGGTCCAGGGGTAGGGCAGTAGCCTTGAGCTGGAAAGCTCAAGGACATAAGCTGAATCTCTCCTGAATTACTAATGGTTAGGTCTTGGTTTCAGTCCAACTGACTATACATCTTTGATTGGAAAATTAAGATCATTAATATTTATTATTAATGTTGAAAGATCTATAATAATTCGTGTCATACTTCTGATCTTGTTATGTTTACTTTTTTCTGTTCTTTATTGCTAATCTACTCCTCTAATGGGATTTATTTTTTCCTGCTTTTTCATGTTTGTGTTTCTATTACTCTTCTTTGGACAGGATTCCTTTTTTATTGTATTTTGTTGTTGGGGTAATGTCTAGAGGGGTTACGTTTACATTCTTTATGTAGTGAGGGCATTACTTCTCTAACATTGGTATCACTTCTCATGTGGATAGGATTCTTAGACAATGCTGGTTAAAGGTCATAAATTCCTTTTAGTTTTATGTATCAAAGAAAAGTTTTATTTCTCCTTCAATAATGAAGGATAGCTTTCCTGCATACATCAATCAAGGTTGATGCTTGGTTTTTTTTTTTTGAAGGTTTAAAATAAATCATTTCATGCCTTCTTTACTGTTAGAGCTTCTGTTGAGAAGTCTGCTGTTCTTACTCGTATATGTGACTGGTTGCTTCTCTTTGTCAGCTTTTAATGTTCTTTCTTTGCCTTGTATTTTTATTGTTCTGCTCAGTCTGGGGGGGTGTTTATTTTCTAATCTCTTTTGTTTTCTGTTCAGAAAGCTCTCTGTACCTGCATGGCCCTCTCTTTCTCGACTGATGTTATTTCATTGAAAAAGTTATTAATATTTTTAGTATGTATCTCTTTTCCTCTATACCCATGACTTGTAGGTTTGCCTTTTCATCATATCCTATTGGTCTTGCATGCTCTGTTTATGTTTTCAGTATTTTTCTATTGCCTTTAAATAAACTGATTCCTCTATTTTATCTTCAAGCCTCAATATGCTATTTTCAACTTTTATGGGTCTACTAACTAGACTTTCAGATGTTTTTTGAGTTTTTGAGCCTTTTATTAACAAGGTTTAAATTGGGTTGTTTTCAAGATTTCTATATTTATATTGAATTCCTCTTTCATATCTTGCATTGCCTTCCTATTTTATTTAGCTATCTGTTTGAATTCTCCTTGAATTCAGTCAATAATTTATTAATTATATGTTTATGTATCTCCTTTTTAATTTCACTGATCATTGTTATTTTTGTTTTTCTAATCTATTGAGATTTTATTGTCTTCACCATTGTTTAGGTCCTATATTGTGGAACTTTTGGACTGAAGAAGATATGTTGCTTTTATTTTCGTGTCACTTGTATTTGTGTATTGGAATTTATGTGTCTGGGGCCAACTTTTGAGTTGTGTCTTTTTAGATGGAATTTCATAATGATTATATATGTCTTGGTAGTGGTTTGGTGAGGGTATATTTTCACCTCACTAGTCAAATATTTGATCCCAGGACACAATATACTGGGTATAGTCCTTTAAGCTATTCAGGATGAAAAGAATTAACTAGAATGTAGTACTGTTGATCTATCACAGCTTTAAGATTATAGTAATCCTTAATTGAGTCCTATCACCATTATTTTTAGAGGAATGTAAGACTGTAGATTAGTCTTTATGATCCTAGAAGAATTTAGTAAGAGTAGCACAGGGAAGGAGGTGGAGAGATGATACAAATAATAATACAAAAAATGTGTTTTTATAAGGCTCGGGTTAGTAGAAGTTACTGAGAAAGTAAAACAAAATAGGATGAGAGGAAGAGAAATGAAGAAAATTAACCAGACAAAAATGATTGGCCAATCTAATTACCTATTTAAAGTATTGGTAATGGAAGTGGTGATGTGGGTCTGAGTGGTAAAGCACTAACCTGGAAATGAGCACCAGGCCCAGAGTTCAAGCCCCACAATTTAACAACAACAACAAAAAAAGTATTGGTAACAGAGGATTTGGGATGGGAAAATTGAAGTAGACAGAAACATCAGTGAGAGAACTGTTTTACTGTAGACCAAAGGAAAGTAAAAAACGGAGAAGGGAAAATAGGAGAGGGAAGGAAAAGATATAGTACAAATTGAATACCAAAGTGAAGATATAGCTCAAGGGCCATAGTACTTGCCTAGCAAATACCAGATCCTGAGTTCAAATCTTAGTACAATAAAAAAATTAATCTAAAAAAAGTTGATCTATGGCCTGGAGTTTGGCCTAGTGGTAGAGTGCTTGCCTAGCATGCACAAAGACCTGGTTTCGATTCCTTGGTACCACATACATAGGAAAAAAGCCAGAAGTGGTGCTGAGGCTCAAGTGGTAGAGCTCTAGCCTTGAGAAAGCCCAAGGACAGTGCCCAGGCCCTGAGCTCAAGCCCAGGAATGGCAAAAAAAAAAGTTGATCTACTCTGGAGGCTGAGATCTGAGGATTACAGTTTAAAGCTAACCCAGGTAGGAAAGTGAGACTCTTATCTCCAATTTATCGCAGAATAAGTGGTGCTATCCTTGAGCAAAAGGAGTTTAGGGACAGTGCCAAAGACAAAAGTTCAAGGCCCAAGACCAAAAAAAAAGGAAAGAAGAAAAAGAAAAGATTGACTACTGAAAGGCAAATCTTAAAACACATTTCATGATTATAAAGAAAGGGATTAGATTCAAAACTAACAAGAAAATAAAAATGATAATACCAATTACCAAACAAAATATGCAAAAATGAACAATACAAAGACCAAATCAAAAAAAATTTAAAGCACCACCAAAAATATGACATTAAAAATCAGAATCTTCAATTACTGTCCTGAACAGATGTGGGGTTCCCCCTTCCTCCCAAAACCCAAGTCTTTTGGATAATAGTGGGATTTGAACTCAGAGCCTTGTGTTTGCTATGCAGATGCTCTACCACTTAAGCCACCCTCCCCAGCAAAATCCGAATCTTTTAGTCCAATAGATGACAGCCCAGTTGAAGATGTGGAATGGTGGCTACTCAGCCTTAGACATGTTTTACAGCATGAAAAGGACCTGGAGATCTTAACAGAAACTCCAGTAAAGGGTTCTCAGGTCAGTGATCTTAGCCCCCAGTCTGACTCACTTCACATTTGACTTGTGACGTCTTCCTTCTCTTAGGTCCCACCAACACAGTCTGTTATCTACACCAGTGCAGCCCTTTCCTGGACCAGAAGATGCAGTGTGGTGCTTTCTATTCTATTGCTTAGGCCCACACTATTGCTATTTTCTGGATGGAGCTATTTCTGGACACCCTCTTGGGGTGTCTGTGTGGAGAGGGGTAGTTCCTTGCAGTTTTTCTCACCTATATATTTTCTTTTTACTGCCTTACATTACATACATGAGACTTCATCTCAGCTTCTATGCTGCAGTTCCTGGGTCAATGGTGCTTATAAACTTATTTCCTTGGCAGTTCTGCAGAGAAGTAGGTATAAAAACAGGTATTCAGTAAAGTATGTCTTCAAGGAAGTGTACCAGATGATGGCATTCAGTTGCAACCTTGCAGACAAGGGGTAGGAGTGGAGAAGAATCTAGAAACATTCATAAAGGCAAATAAAGAAAAATGAATTTTAAAATCCAAACATCCCCAAATGATGCAAAAAGTATTTTAAGTGAGTTGGTAATTAAGGAAGAACAGGTATTAGGAAAATTATCCCAGAGCTCATCCAGTGCACACAACATCCTTCTAGTTATTATTTCATTAGTATAAGCAAGATATCCTCTGAGGCCAGATTTTATTTATGTAGCAGATTGGAAAAGAAAGAAATGAATTTTTAAAATTAAGTGCTGTACTCAGGATTTCAAGAATTCTGAGGACCTCTCAAACCACTATTCTTTTCTCTTTTTTCTTTTTTTTTGAGTTGGTATAATTGTGTACTAACAAAACTATTTCTACACACTGAAATGTAAATTTCACACATTTTTTATTTCTCACAAAATGTGTTTATTTTGACAGTTTTAAACCATTTTAAAATTTGAAAAAACATACAATAACCTACAGTGGGCCATATGTGTCACATGATTATCACTTTCTGACTCCTGTGGTAATAGACAGAAATAGGTAGCAAATAATACTGTCAGTCTCGTTTTTTTTTCTTTTTTTTAAATTTAATTTAATTTTTTATTGTCGGGGTAATATATAGAGGGGTTACAGTTTCATTTACCAGATAGTAGGGATATCCCTTCTCATGTTATTGTCCCCATTTACCTCCCCCAACCCTTTCCCAATCATTTTGTTTTCCCCCTTCCCTTTCCTATTTCAAACAAACAAATATATATACAATAGACCAGGTAACAGTCAGATACAGTAACAATATGAGATTGACCAAAGGGCAACAAAAGAGAAAAAGAAATGACATAGTACATTAAGAACAAGAATCACACAAGATAAAGTTCTTGTTTCCTTATCCTAGAGATCCTTTCATTTAGTCTCATCTTATATGACCTTATATACCTAGGTTTTGAGCTAATGTAATCCTTTGCTAGTAGAGTCCTAGATGTTTACTAATTATTACAAATGATGGAAACCATTGAGCCTATGTTCCTTTGGGACTATTTTCTTCTGTTAATCACCTCATCATTCCCCTAAAATTTAAATAGTTTCCGAGAAAGCTCTTACCTTCACAATCTCTTTTTTATGTTTGGGTTCAATGTTTGCAATGTTAAGTTAAAAGAGAAGCTCTTTCATATTAGCTAAATACTGTAATTCTACTCTACCTTTAAGAACAGTAAACATTTTTAGATTCCAATTTTCATACTAATCATTCTGAGGGATAGTCTTTTCTCTGAGTTTTTTCCCCCCACAAAATTTCAGGGTTTTATCTGTTATAGCCAAATGCTTGACAGAAAAGAAACACGTTCTTAGACATGGTTTTTCTTTTTTTTTAAATTTTTTTTATTGTAATTAGTAAAAGGGTTACATGATATTTGCCAGATAGAAGGTGCATTAATTCACATACATTGATACCCTTTCACATTAGACATGGTTTTTCTAATTTTCATCACTGTGGCTATTTCACATTCCTAATAGAAACTGACACAATCATTAAAAGATTTTTCTAAACAGAGGATTCACTTTTTATTCCATCAAGAGGACTATGCAGCAAGAGAAGCCTAATATCTAAATATTTACAATACTTTAGTAAAAGGCCATAGCAAGAAAGAAATCCTAATAAGTTATGAAACCACATGGTAATTTTATTCTGAACAAAGTGGGCCCAAGAAGTCTGTTTGATCATGAAGGTTATGACACTGATTTTACTTATTTATCATGATCAATATCACTGTCAGACAAACTGGTAGATTCACATTGGCTGATTAGCACATTCTTTCTAAATCCATAAGGAAAGTTAAATATTACCTTGAGGTTGTTTGGTAAACACAATTTCACAGACAAGGAATTGCATTATTTGATAGCTTGAGATAATCAAGTGATTATAGTTTCAAGAGCTAGCTAAGGCTGTGTTCTGATCATTTATAGCGTCCTTATATGGGAAGAAATCCTACCCTGGAACTAAAACTGACTTCTAACTTCCCCTTTAGAACAGAGTGCTATTTGTTTATACCAGCACCCATTTCTTATCTTTTCCAGTAAAGGGGAAAACTTGATGTGGTTTTTAGTTGGGCCTCTTGTCACTCAAAGTTTTTTTTTCTTTTTCCATTGTGAGATGTGACCACATGGCTAAATGTGGAATATGAACTATCAAGAGAGTATGACGAATGACTAACAGTAGACTGACATTCTCATTGTCAGTGAGAACAGTTAGAAAAACTAGATAAAAATATAAGACAAGCAAACAACAAACGTATTTAAAACCAAATAAACAGCTGCAAAAACAACTAGAGCTATAGGAAACTATTTTACTTCTCAAACTGCTACAACAGAATAACCAAGTGTTGAGTAGCTTATAAAAGAAATTCACCTCTCATTTGTGGAGACTGAGAAGTCCAATATCAAAGCATGATAGATTTTCATGTCTGGCCATGATCCCCTCTGGCTCAACAAACAAATGAACATTAATATCTAAATAAAACTACAGATAGAAAAATAACTTCTAAGCTAAATTACTGTATGAAATGAAATTATTCTTCAAAACCTAGTGTTTATCAGCCATCCTGTAATAAGATAAATATATTAAAATGGTTTGATTAATACAAAAGAGATTAATAAAGGAGAGGAAAAAAGACAAATTGCTGAGTCTAAGGAAAAGCTCATATATTACTTATTTAGTAATCACAATATGAACTCATTGAAATTTTAAGTTCAATAATGCTTGAGACTCCAAATATCTGGATTGCTATTAAAAATTGTATACATACTGAGTGGCTGATAAACAACAGAAATTCAATCTACATGGGTCTGGGGGCTAGAAGTCCAAGTTCAGTATGTCAGCATAGTGAGGTTAGGATGAAGAACCTTTGTAGACTTGCAGACTTTTCTGTGTAGCCTCTGTCAAACAGAAGAGAGCCAGCTGACTAGCTTCCTCTTATAAGGGAACTAATCTCATTTATGAGGTCTCCATCCTTAATTCCTAAATTACCTCCTAAAGTCTGAAGCTCCTAATATATGACATTGATGACTACATTTCAACATATATATTTTAAGAACACATAGATGTTACATTTAGAAAGGCACACAACAAACTGTTAGCAGTGGAACCTCTGAGGAATCAAAGAGGCTAGGAGGAGAATAAGGATTTCATTCCCAAAAGTTTTATTTTTTTAGAAATGTTCCCAATAGGAATATTTTATTTTTTAATTCAAAAACTGAAAAGTAATGGCCGGGAGTTTGGCCTAGTGGTAGAGTGCTTGCCTAGCATGCACGAAGACCCAAGTGTGATTCCTTGGTACCACATACAAGGGGTGCTGATGCTCAAGTGGTAGAGCTCTAGACTTGAGAAAGTCCAAGGACAGTGCTCAGGCCCTGAGCTCAAGCCCAGGACTGGCAAAAAGAAAAGTGAAAATGATGACGCAATATTGTGCATATCTATTTATTCTCCATGTGTATTCATCATGTATAGTAAATTTCTGCCTTATTAATCACACACTTATTTTTAATGTTATACTTAATATTGGTTATTGGTTAGTTTTTGAATTATTTTGATGATTAAGTATCATTGCTCATTTTCTTCCTAACAAGTTGCTGTTTATAGACAAAAGAACTGTAGATTTTGTCCTGGTTTTTCTTGCAACCAGCTACTTTCTAGGATCCAGTGACTTAATAGCTCTCTTCTTTCAGACATTAGAGTAAATCAGCACTTTGAGACCTATTTTTATATCCTCAGCTAGTTGGCTATAAAAGTGTACAATGCCAATAAAGTTTTAGAACCCATTTCCTCCTGTGACTGTAACAGCTGATTAGTTCTTCATGTTCTTGCTAGTGTTCCTGTTTTTTTTTATTTTTTATTTTTTATTCTTGGGTATTTGGCTTACTTCTAGTTCTTCGTGTTCTTTTCTGTGAAATGCAGATTTTTAAAAACATAAATTTTGTAAACAGAGTTTATTAATAGATGAAATAAAATATCACATATAGAAAACCATGTTCTCCTCCTGGCAGCTCAGTCCCGTGTACTGCGGTCCCTCTGATTTAAGGTGACAAACTCACTGTGGCTGAGGAATTTACTATTTCAAGACTGTGTCTTATCCAAGCCTCCTTTTTTATTTAGTGATGGATTCTCCTCATTTCAGCCAAAGTGTGAATTTTTGAACCCAAGAATTAGATGAAAGGTTTTCTAATGTATGGAATACTCTACAGACTGTTGATTGGTATGCTAAAAAAAATAATCTAAACTAAGTACCCAATTTTTAGGGGTTTTTAGTATGACTTTTATATCTATTTATTCCGTTACATCTCAGGGCATTTAACCTGTTACTGCAAGATACAAAAATTCAACAGCGTTGAACATCACCAATAAACTCAATGGTCACCTAGATAGATTCCCTCCCCACTTTTGGGCAGTGCTAGAATTTGAAAATAAACATAAGACCTCTTTCTTGCTATGCTAGTGTTCTATCAGTTGATTCATGGTCCCAGCACTAGACAAAAATCCTTAAATAATCTTGAAATATTCTTTTCTCATACTGTATTAGAGAACTTGTTCAACTTATCAATTATTGTTCTGAGGGTAAGGAGTTCTGTGTATAAACACTCTTTAGATAGATGATATCTATCACTTTGGGGGGATATAAAATGAGTTCTACTCTGGCTACTTACATGCCTTTAAAAGTGAAATTCATGGCTGGGAGTTTGGCCTAGTGATAGAGTGCTTGCCTAGCCTGCACAAAGACTCAGGTTCAATTCCTCGGTACCATAAATATAGAAAAAAAATGCTGGAAATGGTGATATGGCTCTAGCTTTGAGAAAGCCCAAAGACAGTACTCAGGTCCTGAGTTCAAGAGCCAGGACTGACAAAAAAAGAAAAAGTGAAATCTATGTGTATCCTTTAAACTTACTAAAAATAAAAGAAAATACTGTGATAGACTCAAATACATCTGTATCATCAGATAATGATAAAACCACGGTTTTATTTCAGACACTTTCCAGCCCAATCTATGTTTAACTACAAAGGAACAATGGATTAGGAGACTGAAATAAGATCTATAAAGAATCCGAGAGGATCATGATTGGAACTCTTCACCAATAGTAGTCCTTGAAGAAGAACCCAAATTTGTTCATCTGAGTTCCTCCACAGAAAGCCAGGCATTTAAAACCCATTCAATAAATATTCTCTTAATTAACTGACAGTCAAAACTATTCAGAAGGATATTATGCTTTGTTTTTAGATGGATCAATATGCTCTTTCTTCATCACAAAAAAATAAGGCTCTATGAACAAATAAAAAATCAAAGTCACAATGGTAGAACAGAAACAAAGTAGACCCTACACAAGGAAACTCAAAATACTTTTCAGTTTCACAGGATGAAAGTTTTGGCTAAAGCAGCTTCCACCCATGAGCCATGAAGACAAGAAGAGAGGGAGGAGCCAGGCCTATCTGCTACTTGAAATGATTTCCTCTAGTTATAAGAATCATTTTAAAGACTTGATTCAAATATACCATTTTCATAGTCATGTTCACCTTTCTATAATTACATTTGACTACAAATCTACTTGAGCCTTTCATTCTATTTGTTTCCTATTTGCACCTGGTTTCTTTCCCCTTTGTCCTTCTTAGAATCCACTCTTGTGCTTTTTCTTCTAATGTATCAGTTATCCATAAAGGATGCAATAAAATCAAAACTATCACTTTGAGTAAGCAAACTGAGATCTCTTTCTTGTGTTAAGAAGGCTAAAAGAGTTGTTCTTATATATGACAGAAGCAAAATTCCCACAAAAATTTCAAACTTATTTCTCCTTGGTACCATCATGATACACCACGCTACTGCCTTAAATTTTAGGGATCATAAATGACCTCAGTTGGGTCATAAAATTCATAATTGTTTCCCCAAAAAAGGACAGAATCTAAACATTCCATGTTTCATTTCTTTTTATTTATAAAGGAAAATTTTAAGTGAGATATGAAACAATGTAAACATTGCCTTTTCTCCTATTTAATCTCACTATCTTCCTTGACATGTCTGATTTTGTGATTATTGATGTGAGTTTTTTAAATTGATTCTATTTAGAAGGTCTGAGTAGAGGAATATTAGAGTTTATCCAGTTCAGAGCCTATTTTACAGGTGAGAAAACAGAGAGTGCAAATAAATGGCACTTAGTCATTTCTAGTTAGTGGTTACGAGGCCAGATCCCTGATGCCTGAGCCATTTGTTCTTTTTGTGATTTTCCAAGTCTTCACACCTTGGTAGTTCCACTAAGGGACAAAAGAGGTGACACTTTTTTTCAGGTGCTACTCCAGCAAAAGGCAATAACAAGAGAAAAGCACAACAAATTTACTTAATAAAGTTTCCTGTGCATTTCAGGAATTAGGATGCAAAGACGGAAGCAGTGTTTACTATTTTTATGCGAGTTGGATGAAGAATGGACAGAAATGAATGTGTAGAATGTAAATGTGAAGAAATGTGATGAATAAGGTGGTATGATATAGTAGCTTTAGACTGAATGGGGAAAGAGTAAGCTATGACAAGGGCCCTAGAGATTAAACTCTGGAGCATTCCAACAAATACAAGGCAATCAGGTTGCTCCAGAAATTGAACAGAAAAGCAATGATGGAGAAACAAGAAATGATTTTAATCAGTATGGTTATTCTGTAAAATAGAGATCAGGCTGTTTAGTCCATTCAGGGCCCTCACATGAGCTTTAATTTTAAACCAAGGAAGAATTAGGACAAGATGTACAATTGAATACCCTAGTGGTCTTATCACAGGTCTAGTTCTACAAATTGGCTACAAAGAAGTCTTTATTCAATTGGAAAAATAATGTGATTCCTATGAGATGATCGTGCGTACTTGGTTGTTGATCTCACAACAGGGTGGTTAATCTGTAAATATCCGCTGCTTCTAGAATCCAAGATGAGTACACAGTTAGGACATTAAATGGACACTTTCAAGTGCCAAGAATAAGGTAGTACAAGAGCTGAAAGTAAGATGTCTCTGTTACTCTCATCTACGTGCCTCTTTTGAAGGAGGTGGGTGAGATGGGTTAGCTATCATACAATTTTAGGCAAACATTGCTTCTGAATAGTTAACATGTTTATGGGCAAAGCTTGGGCCTGAGTCAGACCTAAAGCAAAGGAGAAAGATATAAAGTGATAACAGAGATCCTTTAATAGAAGGAAATATTTTTTAGTGAAATTGATGTTCTTTTATGATAAAAATATAAACTAGAAATAGGAGGCAATTTCCTCAACTTGATAAAGACTATGTATTGAAAACTTATAAGCAGAATCATATGTATTATTGGAAGTCTCAACATTTATTCCTTGAAATTGAGAACAAGAAAACTTTTGCTTTTCTTTAAAATAAACAACTTTATTTTATTTTGGGGGTGATGCACAGAAGGGTTTCAGTTACATTTGTCAGGTAGTGTGTACGTTACTTCTTGAACCCACCCAATCATCTCGTTTCCTCCCTTCCCTTTCCTATTTCAAATAAACAAATAACAATATATATAATATACCAGTTACCAAAGTCAGATACAGTAACAACAGGAGATAAACCATAAGGAGAAATGAGAGAGAGAGAGAGAGAGAGAGAGAGAGAGAGAGAGAGAGAGAGAGAGAGAGAGAGAGAGAGAGAAGAAATAACTTCATATAGTAGGCTAAGAACAACAACCACAAAGATAAACCTCTTGTTTTCATATCCTGGTGTTAATTTCACTTATCCCCATCCTATATGGCCATATGAACATTATTTCTGTTCATCATTGTACTAGACACTTTAACCATGCAACTAGGAATGAAAAGCAAATAAAAGATATTCTGATTAGAAAAGAACTAAATTATTTACGAATAATTGCATGTAGAAAATCATAAGAAATCCTCTAAAATTCTTTTGAAATGGACCGTGCATTCAGCAAGATTACAGTATGTAAAAATATTATACAAAATTCAATTGTTTCTGTATGTACCAGATATAGGTAATCTAAATTTAAAAGTAAGAAAGAATCTCCAAGGGGCCAGGAGTTTGGCCTAGTGGTAGAGTGCTCGACTAGCATGCACAAAGACAATGGTTTGATTCCTCAGTATCACAGTCATAGAAAACGCCAGAAGTGGTGCTATGGCTCATGTGGTACAGCTCTAGCCTTGAGAAAGTCCAAGTGCTCAGGCCCCGAGTTCAAGCCCCAGGACTGGCAAACAGAAAGAAGGAGAAAGAAAGAAAGAAAGAAAGAAAGAAAGAAAGAAAGAAAGAAAGAAAGAAAGAAAGAAAGAAAGAAAGAAAAGAAAAGAAAAGAAAAGAAAGGTCAAGCCCCAGGACTGGCAAACAGAAAGAAGGAGAAAGAAAGAAAGAAAGAAAGAAAGAAAGAAAGAAAGAAAGAAAGAAAGAAAGAAAGAAAGAAAGAAAGAAAGAAGAAAGAAAGAAAAAAGAAAGAAAGAAAGAAAGAAAGGAAGGAAGAAAGAAAGGAAGGAAGAAAGGCAAGCAAGCTCCACTTCCAATAGGATTAATCTTCACAAAAAAGGTATAAAAATATGTATCTGAAAAGTCACAAAACATTGTTGAAATAAATTAAAGGTCTAAATAAATTGGAAGAATTCCTTGTTTGTAGATTAAAATACTTTGTACTGCTTAAATAGCAATGCTTGCCAAATTGACCTACCAATTCAATAAAATCCTTACCAAAATTCTACCTGAATTCTTTGCAGAAATTGACAAGCTGGTCCTACAACTCATAGGGAAATATAAATATCACAGTTCATTACCAATATTATTTCTTCTCCACTAAATTTATTTTTTTTCAGTTAAAACTATTGGATATTAAAAGATGAATTTAGTGACACACAAATTATAATTCAACAAAGGAATAACCAAAACCTCTAAAAATTTTCCTTTCTCAAATATATAGTTACTATCTTTTATAATTTCTACTGACTTTACAGTTTCTTCTTTTTTGCATAAGAAATTTATTCTGGTTTCATTGATGTCAGCTTCCCAAGATGAAAGAGAAAGAAAATAACCAGTTAGCTTCAAAGTACTACATTTTTCATTTTTATTTCACATACTTAACAGAGAAGTTGAGGCTTCATCAATAATTATTAGAATTTTACAGCAGTCTTGGTTCATCTTCCAAAAGTAGAATTCTTATTTGATATTAGAAACAGCAAGAAATAAAATACAACTGACCCCAAAAACAATTTAGCACAATAGTAAACAAGTGTTTTGTTTTATTTTCTTAGTCTGATTTCTGTTGCTAATGACATAGTATCATTGACTAGGCAAACAGTAAAGAAAAGAGATTTGTTTTGGACCATAATTTTGGATCAAGGTTTAGGGGCTGCATTAACTTAGTTTTCCTGCTAACAGAGCCTCCTAAGGAGCCTGGGATATGGTAAGACACAGGGCCCAACATACTATGCTCAACTGGCTTTTATAGCCAACTCTCTCTTGAGAATCCATTAATCCATTACTACATCAAATCATTTATAGGGGCAGAAACCTAACCATCTGCTAAAGGTCTCAGCTCTTTCTGTATCATAACACAGATAAAGTTTCAAAATGAATTTTAGAGAAATCAAATCATGTTCCAACCTTCTTTGAAACTTTCTTCGAAATGAAATGAAGCACAAAAACAACAAAAAGATTTAAATGAATGGAGGATGATAAAGGTAGTAGGCAGTAGAGAGACAATATATATATATATATATATATGGCTGTATATTATAATGTTCATGAAGATGACAGAACCAGAAACAAAAAATAATCAAAGGTATTTTTAATTAGAAATAAAAAATTGGAAATGGCATACCTGGTTCGAAAACAAAGGAAAAAGACAGAGAGTTATACCTAGAAGTAGCAGTCTTTACTGAGACTTGGCAAATGAAAAAAATGGGAATACATGGGTCTTTAAATTAGCAACACAAGATGAAAGAAAGAGGCATAGAACTATGTCTATAGTTAGGCATGGTATATATTAGAAAGGATTTGATTAAATTCCATTCAGTTATAAAGGCAGCAGAAAGATTTAACAAAAGTTCTCACCCATAAGCCCTCCTTATAAAAATGACTTTTTACCCAGCCAATACACAAACTACAAGAATGGAATAGTCCTATTTTGAAAGAACTAGATGAAAGAATATAGTAACTTATTCAGTATACACAAGCAAGGCTAAATATGACTTTACAGATTATTTTGTGCTAGGCAATGGGAGAAGGCATATGGCTGTTAAAATTCATAAAATTCATAAACACCTTGTGACTACAGCAACAAGTCAACACTACCATCAAAAAATTGATAAATAAATAAATACATATGCAATCCTATGTAAATGAACAAAAGGAAGAACACAAGGCAGAATGGAAGTCATAAATATTATTGAGTGAACTGACAAATTTAAGATAAAGCATTTCAATTATAAGTGAAATAAACTAAAATTTAATTCCTTATTAGAATAAAAAATGAAAATGCAGAGCACCAGTGGCTCTTGCCTATAATTCTGGCTGCTCAAGAAGCAAAGATGGAGGACAGCCTTTGTATAAATAGGAAAGGTCCTGAGAACTTTATCTCAACCAATAGTTAAACTTAGTGCAGCACACTTGTCATCCCAGCTATGTAAGAGGCAGAGATTATGAGGACTATGGTTCTAGGCCAACCTGAGCCAAAAAAAGTCACAAGGCCCCATATCAATAAGAAAAAAAAAACTGAACACAGTGATTTACACCTGTCGTCCTAGTTACAGCAGGAAATGTAACTAGAATTGAGGTCTAGTCCAAACAAAAGTAAGTCCTCATCTCAGATATAACCAGAGTAAAAAGTGCTGAAGACATGAATCAACTGGTAGAGCAACCACTTAGCGAGCATGAAGCCCTATGTATAAACCCAAAATAAATAAAATAAAACCTGGGTTGGAGAATGTAGCTCAGTGGTGGAGGCCTTGCCTACTACTACATGTGAGGCTGTGAGTTCTATTCCTAGCAAAGCAAATATAAAAAATCAGTTTACATTTTGTATGAACATATATCAAGCAAATTACATGCTACAGAAATAAGACACAGTCACAAGAAGAGAATGAGTCTAAAATGCATTTCTAACATACTTCACACACACAAAGATTACAAGACAATACATTTGTGTTGTTATGAGACACAAAGTTTGTAGTGTTTTGTCATAGTTGCAATGGAAAACTGTAGCTCAAAGATGGAAGATGGGGCTGAAAAACAGAAAACTGGATTGAAAGTATCCAAATACCCTCTTTTTTAGTGAAGTTAGTGCCTCACGCATCTCTTCTAGAAGAGTGGGGGTGAACTCTAAGTTGCCCTAGAGGTATTTTCTGTGATATCAGGCCAGGCTCAGATCTAGGGTACTTCCTAACATCTACAAGCTGAAAAATGAACTTGGTTAAACTTTTCTTTTGCTCAGCTCTCATAATGCTGGTAGTCAGGCACAAATACTCTAGAAATGTGCTAGGAGAATGTGCTTGTGAGGAAACCAGTCAGCCCAAGAGATGCGCAGAAACTGACACTTCAGTTCAGGCAGTCCTACCCAAGCAAGGTCTAACCCAAGCAAGAGCTTTCCATTAGCATTTTTCTATTCCTGTCCTGGGGCTTGAACTCAGGGTCCTCGGCAATGTCCCTGAGCTTTTGTGCTCAAGACTAGCACTCTACCATTTGAGCCACAGCTCCATTTCCTGTTTTAGTGGCTAATTGGAGATAAAAGTTTCACAGACTTTCTTCTCCATGCTGGCTTCAAATCTCTGTGCTCTTGAAATCTCAGCCTCCTGAGTGGCTAGGATTGTACATGTGAGCCACTAGTGTCTGGTTTTAATGCTTTATCCCTTAACTCTTTTTTTTAATTTTTATTGTAATTAATAGAAGGGTTACATTATATTTGCCAGATAGAAGGTGCAGTAATTCACATACATTAATACCCTTTCTCATGTCTTGGTCCCCATTTTCCCTTAACTCTTAACTGTCACCAAAGACTGTTTTAGAGAGGTCTATGATACAGAACAATAACAGAAAAAAAGGAGGGGAATTTGTAGGAAAATAGAAATTTCAGAAAGCAGAAGAAAATGTGCAAGAGGTCATAGTTAATATTCTCATTTATTGAAACCTTCTCATACTACAAATCTATGCTACTTCAAAAATTATAGGATAAAAATATGAAAATCCCCTCCTACCTCCTTTTGAGGAGGAAACTGGAGGCTTCACTCAAATAAACAAGAGAGCATAACAAATAAGGAAAAGGAAGTATGGAGGAAAAGAAATGAAGCTTTTCAACCCAAATCTTGTAGTGTGTTATATTTGCAACATTTGAGGGGTTCATTATACGTCAACTCTCTTCCCATCTTGGTCTCCATTAAATGAGGGGGAAGCAGAAATGGGTTATTACCACTGATTAAGTCACATGGAAAGGAGATGAGCATACCTAACACAAAAACCCCATTAACTGAATCCCAGTGTTGGGTTAGGGGATCCATAGGGTTTCAGGATGCTAAGTCCCTCCAAAACACCCACTGCGTGTGCACTGGAATGCTCCATCTACACAACTGACATTCCCAAGCTAGGAAAAGATGACTAGATCAAGTTGCGTTCATTTCAACATAATGAATTAAATGAGGCAAATATTCTATTTCAGCAATCAAAAACCAAAAGCATGACAGCACCCTCTTGCCAACTTTTTCAACATTGGACATAAAAGGTACCTGGCTTCTTCTTTCCCAGTACTATAAAATTTTATTTTAACTGGAAATTCCCTCTAGGTTTGGGTAGAGAAAAATGTAGCATATAAAAGAAGCCAAAAGACACCTAAAGCAAATAAATGTCCCATGCTCCCCTTTTAAGTGGGCTGCTCTGACCTGACCACCTGTCTACTGTGTCTTCTTTTACCCATATCAGTTATCCTTATTTCCGTGCTGATGTGGCTCTGGAGGTCACTCGGGAAGTCCCTGCAGGAACCAGGAAGACAGCCAAGGTTTGAGATACTGAATCCCTTGATGAAATCAATAGGCTTCCTCTGAGCCCTCGCCTCAGCACTGAGCCGGGTCTTGGTACTCAGGAGCAATGAGGCTAAACTGAGGTTGCAAAGAAAAGCTGAATTTTTGCTTCCTGGGCATTTAAGCTCTCCCTCCCCGCCCCCAAACCCCATTCCTAAGTTAAAAATAATAGATTTCCACCATTTCTTGTCTCCTAAAGCGATCTGGAAAAAACAACCATTTGGGCATGTGGCTTTAAGTGCTGGTCCAAAAACTGCTGTCAAAAGCAAAACAGCCTGGACTGGCAATCCTCTTCCCCTTAAAACACAGTTTTCTGCTTTTGTGGTTCTCATCAAATTGGAAGGTAAAGGCCACTGGCCAAAAGAAAAGGTAAACAGTCAACCCAGGTAGGGAGACTTGAGAATACATTTATTGAACACCAGAATTTTATTTTGACATTTATACCCGTGGTTTTTAATAAGCAAAGTATTTCCAATTAGGAAGTCAACAATTATCCCGGATGGTGGGCCAGACAGAAATAGGAAAGATCTTTAAGAGCCATCTACTTAGGTAATCTCAACAGGAAAAAAAAAATGGAACTAGGTAGTCACTCAGTGAGGAATCCCATAAAGAATCCTTGTCTTTTGTGTCTCAGTTTCTTTGTCTGTAATACTGTAATAGTGATCATCATTGTAATAAAACACATGACATTGTAAAGGGATCAGTGAGAACTCTCCTTTTTTTCTAGTGAAAAAGTTACAGAAATTGGTCCCCTTTCTTTATTCAGGTTGCCCACTGGTCCATTCTTCTCTCAAACACAGAGCACATTTGCTTCCTTCTTCCCTTGAGCTTGTGATCTCAGTGAATGATTGCTGAATAGCTTGCAGCTAAAGGTTTTAAGTTCAGACACAAGATCCACCATGCAACAAAATGAAGGCATCTATCAATGTTCCTTGCAGCGACTGCCACTTAAGATCAACAGTGAGAATGACACACAAAAGTCTCAACAAGAGTAAAAACCTTTGGTCTTATAACCCATTGTGATTTCAGAGCCTTTTGTTACTGCATCAAAACCTACATGCTCCTCATTAACTCTTTCCGGCATCTTTAATTCAGCCCAAATAAATGCCAAGCATGGTGCTAGCTGCTAAAACTGTATGGATTGGTTCTTAACCACAGGGAACAACTAAGAGAGAGTCAGAGTTGTGGTGAAGACTGGAAATTGTCCCCAGTCCCTTTCTTGTGTTTACAGTCAAGGCTGGAAAGTATTGCTTTCATGCACCTGAATCCTTTGCACATGGCTTGAGTGCCTGTAGTTTTGATTACACAGAAGTTAGAGATTGTAATAAAAGGAAAATGGAAGATTGGGGTATACAGCAGAATGAAGAAAGAGGTAGTTAAACTGACAAAGTGAAATCTGAACTCTTCATCTTGTCCACAGAGTGCCCACAACTTCCTGGCTTAGATCTCCACTCCTTCTCTCTCTGTCTCTGTCTGTCTGTCTGTCTGTCTGTCTGTCTCTCTCTCTCTCTCTCTCTCTCTCTCTCTCTCTCTCTCTCTCTCTCTCTCTCTCTCTCTCTCTCTCTCTCTCTCTCCATCCCTCCTTCTCTCCCTCCCTCCCCTCCTCTCACTTTCTCTTCATGATAATTTAGAATATAGAATTATTCTATAAAAATAGAATATTCTAAAAAATAGAACTATTTTTAACTGATCATTAGGGCTGGGAGTTTGATCTAGTGGTAGCGTGCTTGCCTAGCATGCACAAAGCTGGATTTGTTTCCCTGAACTATTCCTGTGTTTTGACTCCTATAAACTTCATGTTCAAACAAATCAACAAATAGAAAATAAATATGATTCTAATGTTTATTTTTACATAGATACCTAAAAAATTAAGGGACAACTCTTTAGTTACAATTTGTACAAAGTGACCTATTCATTATTTATTTATTTATTTATTTATTTTTTTGCCAGTCATGGGCTTGAGTTCAGGGCCTGAGCACTGTCCTTGGACTTTCTCAAGGTTAGAGCTCTACCACTTGAGCCTCAGCACCACTTCAGGCTTTTTTCTATGTATGTGGTACCGAGGAATCAAACCCGGGTCTTCATGCATGCTAGGCAAGCACTTTAACCACTAGGCCAAATTCCTGGCCCCCTATTCATTATTTAAATCCCTTGGTCATTGTTCCTGGTTGATAATTCGTCATTTGATGATTGTGAGTTTTCTTGGAAAGCTTTCTTTCCAGACAACCAGATTTGTGGGTTGAAAAGCCTACAAATGACTTCTGCTTTTAATGAGTGTGATGTGGATAAATGGCAGGTCATTCTTCTTTCCATTTCTACAGTGGTGATATGTATACCTTCTCAACTGTCAAGGCAGTTGCTTGTTGAGTTCTTGTTCAACTGTCAAATCTGGTCTGGTGTGAGCCTCATAGAGATGTTTTGAAACTATCAAATACTGCTAGCTCCTCACTCATCATGTATTTCTCCCTTCTCTGTTACTAAGTGAATGCTGATTTTTTTTGCCAGTCCTGGGGATTGAACTCAGGACCTGAGCACTGTCCTTGGGCTTTTCCCACTTGAACCACAGCACCACTGCCTTTTTTTCCCCCCTATTTATGTAGTACAGAGGAATCAAACCCAGGTCTTGGTACATGCTAGGCAAGCACTTTACCACTAGGCAAACTCCTGGCCCCTGAATGCTGATTTTTTTTTTTTAAATGGGACTCTAAGTCCTGTGAAGATACAGTTTATACTCCATTGCAGAGAGGTATGATTTTCTGACCAAATTTTGGCCGTTAAATGTAGGTGATAAAATATCCTGGATATTTTTTTAAAAAAAAACCTTAACAAGGAAATCATCTGCTTGTCCTATTTCATTCTTTTTTCTTTTCTCTGCCTAGAACATAGATATAATACCTAAAAGATATGTCACTTCATAATCCTAAGGATAAAAGCCAGATATTAAGAAGTCACTGAAGGCATCGTGAACCTGTTGTATAAAAGCCAGACAGTGTGCTTCAGACTAAGAGAAGCCAATAAGTGCAAACCCCATAAACTTACAGACTAATGAAGTCTTCATCTGGCCTCATTCTCCTTGTCTCCCAATAGACTCTCTGGGTCATCTCTGGGCTGTAAGGAAAATGATTAAATAACATTTATAATAATCCTGGTGGGGGAGGGAAAGTGGGAGAAAAACATTGGAAGGGGTATCAATGTTCAAGAGATAATGTATCTACTATCTGATGAATGTAACTGTAACCCTTCTATACATCAACCACACAATAAAATACATTAAAAAATAATAATCCAATATGACTCAGAAATAACTTTGAAAAAAATTATAATTTTTTCTTTTAGCCAAAAACATGTTTAAGATATGAAGTTAATGGGGTTATCTGTGCATTATCTGCTCTCCTTGTCCTTCATCTTCTGTTCTCCACCCTTTCAGAAGTTTCTTCATGCTCTCCTTTGGGTGATGTAATGTTGGTCATGGCCCTGACAACCTACCACCTATAATTAAGCTCCAACATTTGCTTGTACCCCTCCTGCTTGTACTCAGTGGGCTTCCAGTGCCTCAGAGGAGCTATGGATTTTTCCTTCAGGAAAGGAAAGACAAAAGCGTGGTGCATGCAAAGCTTAATTAGGTGCCTTAGAGTCCCATTTGCATAGAAAGGGCAGAATAAATGCAAGATTGTTACGTTATTTCTCTAAAAGTCTCCAAAAATAATGAGTTGGTTCCCTTTTCATCATCAATCCTTATAAATCGGTTGAGCTATTTTTTGGAAGGTCTATAAACTCAACAATATTGATTTGTTTAAAACAACTGCAATGACTTTGGGGGGGGGGTGTTGAAACCGCCATATCATGATCAATGGCCCTGTATGTGGATCATCTCGAGTCTTTAGACACAACTATAGTAATGGCTGCTGCTTTCCTCGTGTCACAGAAAGGATAGCTATTAAATAGCTGCAAGTGCAAAATTTTAGATCACCATGACCCACAGAGGCTCACGATGATAGTCTTTTCTCGAATGCCTAGCTTTGTTGGAAGATAAAGGGTTAATTGGAAGTTCCCAAGATTTACCTTGACTAAGCTGGGGTTACCCAGGAAGCAAGAGTTGTAGCTTAATTATAGGTTGTCAGAGTCATAACCAACATTACACCACCAAGGGAGAGCTTGAAGAAACTTCTGAAAGAGTGGAGAACTGAAGATGAAGGATAAGGAGAGCAGATAATGCAGGTAACCCCAGAAACTTCATGAGATGCTAGACCTCTTCAGAAGGCGGATAAAGCAAGTTTCCATCCACAGCTAACTGGTTTGGATCATGGCCTCTCCACTTTTTGGCCCAGATTCTCACCTCGCAATCCCCCACAAGCTTAACTCAATAGCCCGCCATCTGAGGGCTCTTGTTTCCCAGATGAGGCAGGAAGGAGCACTGGATTGGGAGTCCTGGGACAAAATCGGAACTGTGTGAGGGATACAAAATGACATGATGGTCTCAGCTTCATCCTGGAAGGAAAGATCAATCGGCCAGACGAAAGACCCTTCAGTGTCTCAACCTTACAAAACCCAGATTCCTTAGACAGGAAGAGCCTGCCCTACAAGGCGGCTGCTCTTTCAGGGCCGGCCCTTCCCTCCTATAGAGCCTCCTTTAAGACCCGACTGGCATGGCCTATTCCAGAGACTTGGGGAGGACATGTCCAGGTAGATGACCCCCCAGAGTTGAAGGCACTTTCAAGCTTGGGGCACCCAGCGCGTCACAGAACTGTGCGACCTCTCCTCTGCCTGCAGAGCCCCTGACCCCCGCGTCCCCACTGCGGAGAAATCTGCCGGGTGAGGCCGGGCTGCGGGCGTCGCCGCGGCGCCCCGGAGGCGCGGAGCGGGGAGGACTGGAGAGGTGGCGGGGCGGGCGCGCTGCGGCGCGGCTCGTTCCCGGGCACGGCCGAGAGGGAGGGGCCGCCGGGGCCCCCGCAGCGCCAGACGCCGCCGAACGGGGCCCGCAGCCGCTCAGTCTCCGCTCCAGCCCCGTGGCGGGGAGCGCCGACCAGCCTCAGCCAGAGCACGGGCCTCGTACTCGGGGAGGTGGGAGGGAGGCGGAGGCCAGAGGAGGGCAGCGGACCCACGCTCCGGCTGGTTCACCGAATCCGGGTAAGTCCCGGCGGGGCTGCGCTCGGCTAGAAGCCGACCCCGGCGGCGGTGATCCCCCAGATCCCACCCGGGTGAGCCCAACCCCACGGCGGCCGGCGCCGCAGGCTCACAGGTGGCTCCGCAGTGGATCCGGGCGCCCCAGGCCCCGCGTGGAGTTACCCAACTCTATCCGCTCCTGATCGCCTAGCCCGAGCCCCCAGCCTTTCCCATCCCTGCTTTCGGACTTTGGATTGGGGGGGGCCCCGCCAGGGCCTGATTGAGGAGAGGGTGCGCGGAGGGACGTTCCCCAGCCAGCTTTCCCGGGAGATGCGGAACCAGCGCCACCCCAAGGGTGTACCTCAGCTCCCCACTCTCAGGTGGGGCCCGTCTTGCCTTGACGTTTTGTTTTTCCTATTAACCGGCCAGGGAAAGTTTGAGACTACGCTGGGTAAAGTTGGGGCGCGGCTGGGGTCTCACTTGTGGAAGGCAGGTGGGGAGTGGAGCGGTGGCTTTGCGGGGTGAACGCGAGCTTGAGGCTGGTGCGCCTTGGGTGTTGAGTCTGTCCCCGCCTGTAACCCAGGACGGGCATTGTGACGAGTCCCGAAGCTCTGTGAGCTTGAGCCGTTTAATCTTTGGTGTTAAACATCTGACATCAGCAGCCGGCTGGGAATCTGATGGGTCAGGTTATGTCAGCAAGCAGCAGCAGCAGCGGCGGCGGCAGCAGCGGCAGCAAGAACTCAGCCTTCCTTGACTTGTAATCTTGCTCTTTACTGGAAAAAAAAAACAACCTGAGCTCCTTCTAATCTCAATGTTTTTAAGTGGCGTGTGTTTAATTTACACATGAGGTGATTTCCGCGAATGGCTCTGGAAAGGTAATCATTGCAATAGGTGAAAACAATGTTTATTTGCTTTTTGGAGGGGGATATATTTTTTTAAAAGGAATCTCTATCATCGATCCTATCTCTTCCATGGAACCCTGCTTGGGATTTCTAATCTCCTCAAGGGACGATATTGAAGCTCTTTTGTGACAGGTTTTGTGGACAGAAGTAGTGTTGCCAGTTGAATGTTGTTTATGAAATACACATTTGGTCTCGAAATAGCCTGCTTCTTGTTTTGTCGCATTTGGGATTGGATTGGGCTATTTTAAATATGAGTTTTGTGTTTAGTTTTAGCTGAAAACAGTGTGAGGATGCTTTAAGGAAACAGCTTGTTTGTGTCACCAGAGCATTTTCAGTAAGCTTAAATTTTTTAAAGACTTCTTTTATGCATCTGATATGGAAGACACTTTTCATAAAAGAAAATAAGGTCCAGAGATCATTTTGTATGTAAGAAAACAGCATCACTTCATTCTAGACACAAGCCTCTCCAAATGACAGATCAAGTCAGTAAGTGTACCTACACTGAGAATTATATAATTGGACTAGGAGAAAATACAACGAAGAGTTGTCAGTTGTCAAGAACCTAGACAGTTCTGCGCCAAGTGGGATCCTTTAGCATTGGAATGTTACAATTTAAAGTGGTTAAATTCACTTTCTTCCATAAATTTTTGTACTTACACCCATTTCCCCACACACTGAGCTTACCAGAATGTGTATTTGGTTTCCCTATCAATGATTATGAGGTCATACCATTTGCCATGTTTTCCTCTGTGAAGACCTGTGTTTTGATGATAATCCTATGGAGTGGTGGCAGAGCAGTTACGCAGTATGTGTGAGGTCAAAGGTTTAAAACTTTAAAAATTTTTTTTTTGTTTATGTGGTGCTGAGGAATCAACCCAGGACCTCATGTATGCTAGGCAAACCACATTCTCAGCCTGAGGTCATAGGTTTGATCTCCAGCAAAATTCACACACAACCACACACATACACACGCACACTCCCCAGTCCTGGAAGGTAGACTTGTTCCCATTTTTCAAATGAGGAAACTGAGGTGTAAAGCAGTTGAGTAACTTAGTCATGATCACATACTACAGAACAAGATTTTAGCATACCTGCTAAGGTGTATTTTTTTTTTCACTTAAAGGGATAAAACTTGGAGCTGGGAGTTTGGCCTAGTGGTTAAAGTGCTTGCCTAGCATGCATGAAGACCCAGGTTCGATTCCTTGGTACCACATATAGAAAAAAGCCAGAAGTGGTGCTGAGGCTCAAGTGGCTCAAGTGAGAAAGTCCAAGGACAGTGCTCAGGCCCTGATCTCAAGCCCAGGTCTGGCAAAAAAAAAGGGGGGGGATAAAACTTTATGATTTACTTATCTTTGTTTTGATTTTGATTGAAGCAAAAGTGACGAGGACTTCCTGCAAAGCCTAGGAACCCCTGATTGTGGAAGTGACTACTGTTAACTACGACTCCTGCTCCTGTCAACTATAACGTGAAGAGAAGTATGACAGAACCATCTGGCTGAGTCTGAGTGTGAAGACCACATATACACCAGAACAAGCCAGAATGGATCTGCACCAAAGCACCACCATTGGCCTCTTGGAGAAATGGTGTTTGGATGACTCGACATCTGGCTGCAGGAGACATTCTAATGTCAGGAAAAAACTGAAGTTCATTCGCATTGTAGGCCTCGTGATAGGCCTGGTAGCCATGAGCACTGTCACATTTACAATCAGTGCCTTTTCTGAGACAGACACTCAGAGCCCAGGAGAGGCCAGTATTGTAAATGGCCCTCAAGTAGCACATGGTCACCATCAAAGAACTCTCTTAGATTTCAATGACGAGATTTGGGATGACACTCCCTCGCCACCTCTTCCTCAAGAAGACAGATCTGATCATAATAATAACACATATGAGGCCAAAGGAGACTACCCCAAAGACATCTTTTCCCTTGAGGAAAGAAGAAAAGGGGCCATCATTCTCCATGTCATCGGAATGGTCTACATGTTCATAGCCTTAGCCATTGTCTGTGATGAGTTCTTTGTTCCATCTCTGACGGTCATCACTGAAAAACTGGGCATCTCTGATGATGTAGCTGGAGCCACCTTTATGGCTGCAGGGGGATCGGCCCCGGAACTTTTCACATCTCTCATTGGGGTGTTCATCGCTCACAGCAACGTTGGCATAGGTACCATTGTGGGCTCCGCAGTGTTCAATATCCTCTTTGTTATTGGCATGTGTGCTCTGTTTTCTAGAGAAATTTTAAACCTGACATGGTGGCCACTCTTCCGGGATGTGTCCTTCTACACTGTTGACTTGATCATGCTGATCGTATTTTTCCTGGATAGTATGATCATGTGGTGGGAAAGCTTGCTTCTCTTAACAGCTTACATTGCCTATGTGATTTTCATGAAGTTCAATGTCCAAGTAGAAAAAGGAGTGAAGCAATTGCTAAATCGCAATAAAGTCGTCAAGGTGACAGAACCAGAGGTCCAAGCAAAGGTTAGTGGTAGTGATTTCTTATTTGATGCTTTTCTTGATCATAGTTCTGAACTGTTACAGTCTGCAGGGTCTGATGTTTTTGTAAATGTGATGGTGGTTCTGAACCATACTGGGTAGCAGATTAGCTTCTGTGTTTATTTTATTGATAACTAGATTTAACATGGCAGTCAAAAAAATCCCCAACAATAACATGAAATATTCTACTGCATTCCTAAGCTACTTGCTTCAAAGTGAAAACATTTGTAAATAATGGTTATGTAAGCATCCCAGAACAGAGGCCACACTTACTTATCTTTTATTTTCAGGAAAAAGGTTTCATAATAGTGGGAGCAATTGAACTTGGATGGGAAAGCTTATATAGTCCTAGCAACTTGGTTTTGCTTTTCAAAGGGTCCTGTTATGATTAATAAGCTACATCTTGTTAACAATGTTTAAGGGAAGAAGTTACTTTTTTATATCAGAGGTGTATCTTCTGATCAGCATCCTCCAGTCTAGCAACTCTGATCATTAAGAGAGAGAGACCATTGGATTCTGTGTTTTGTTTTGTTTCCTTTCATTTCTTTTAATTTATTTTATTTTGTGGGGCTAGGGAATGAACCCAGGACTCTTGCACATTAGACAAGCACTCTTCCACTAAGCCACACTGGTAGATACATGGTTATTTTTCTTGTTCCACAAGATCACATTTTAGATCACATGATGACGAACTGACCAGCATTTGCTGTGAGAAGAGCCACTAGCCAACTATGCCACCTGCCTGTGTATTGCGGTGACCCATTTGCACACCATAAGAAACATGGTCCAATGTATTTACACAGTAGAATTTGAGTGAGTTTTAATGACTGTTTACCTGCAAAGCATATTGGTAAAGAGCTTAGAAGAAATTGGTCTGCAATAACATAGAATAAAAAGTAATGGATCTGCAGCATCAGTAAAATTTTATATGGTGTCATAATGCAGTTCTGATTCCTATCCTAACAGTAAAATGTCATCTTTGAATGTAATTTTATACAGAAAACTCAAATGCATATGAAGATTTCTTTCCATTTTAGCCTCTACAATATTCTCCTATATATTAAAAAAATGGCTATTTGAATAGGAAGTAAGAAATTTTGTCCTTCAAAAGGAAAAATTTTAATTTAGCTAAATTTATACAATAATAGGTATAATAGGTATAATGATAGTTCTTATGCAAAGAGACACATTTTGTACTATACGGTACCTAACATATCTCAGTGTTACTTATTTGTGAGGAATTATAAACTTTAAAAATTCGTTTAGCAAAATAGTTGGCAGCATGGTATTTGGATATGACCACTGAGAGCTAAGAGCATTATACAGGGCTGTCACTGGACTCCTTGTCCTTCTCCAGCCTATTTGAGTGATTTGCTGTAGTTTCTGTGTTTTCTCCAATCAGAGTCCTGGATAATTGTTTAGAAATAAGGTACTGATTTGGTATAAGTAGTTTAAGCATATCCACAGTTAAAATGTCAGTACTTTTTTGTTTTATTACTCATTCAGTGGAATTTCATTAAACTTAGACACATACTTTGCTAAAGATGACTTTTATAGCATTTTTAAGAAAGGAATTTGCAGAATAGGAGTGTGGCCTAGTGGTATAGTAGCATGCATGAAGTCCTGGGTTTGATTCCTTGGTACCACATACACAGAAAAAGCAAAAGTGGGGCTGTGCCTCAAGTGGTGGAGTGCTGGCCTTACAAAAATTTCAAGGACAGTGTTTAGGCCCTGAGTTCAAGCCCCAGGACTGGCAAAAAAAAAAAATGGCCGTGAGTTTGGCCTAGTGGTAGAGTGCTTGCTTAGCATGCACAAAGACCTGGGTTCGATTCCTAGGTACCACATACATAGAGAAAAGCCAGAAGTGGTGCTGGGGCTCAAGTAGTAGAGCTCTAGCCTTGAGAAAGTCCAAGGACAGTGCTCAGGCCCTGAGCTCAAGCCCAGGTCTGTCTAAATAAATAAATAAATAGATTAATAAAGTTTAAGAAAGAAACTTGTAGAGCAACCCAATGATGTACCCAATATCATACATAAGATTGCAGGAGTATTTTTGTGCTTGGGTTTTGTGGGCATAGGATGGGCAGCTGTTGTTGTACATTTGGCAAATGTCCTATCACTTGAGCCACAGCCCCACTTTCAGCTTTTTTTTTATATATATGTGGTACCAAGGATTCAAACTCTGGTCTTCGTGCATGCTAGGCAAGCACTCTACCACTAGGCCAAACTCCTGGCCTCGACAAATTACTTTTTAACCACAAGTTCCAGACTATTTTTAGTCAGTTGTGAATCATTCATTGAAGTGGTCCTCCCAGACTTTTTAATTAGGTGATTGTCAAGTCACTTTTCTGATCATTTATAAGTCAGCAATTCAGGCTGACATTTCCTAACAATTGTTAGTTTTTCATATTCATAATTCTGTCCTATGATTAATCTTTCAAATCTGGGAATTCTGCATATGCCTAATTTTGTTTTATTTTATCTTATTTTGTTGTAAAGGTGATGTACAGAGGGGTTACAGTAACATCAGTAAAGTAATGAGTACATTTCTTATGGAACATTGTTACCCTCACCCTCATTTTCTCCCACTTTCTCTCCCCTTCTTCACCTCCCTGCCAAGTTGTAAAGTTCATTTCCAACACAGTGTCTTGTGAGTATCACTCTTGCACTGGTTCACCCTTTGTCCTTGGTCTCACCATCTTCTTATTCCCCTCCCCTTACCCAAATCAGATAAACATGCATATATAAGACACAGTGTATGAAAATTAAGAAGTGACAACAAGAGATAAACCAAAGGGGGAAAATTGAATGAAAAAAAGAAATAACCACACAATACATTAAAAAAAACCCTCTTGTTTCCATATCTAGGAGTTCAAACTCTCTATTAGCATTATTTTATAAGGTCATATGGACATAGCTATTGTGAATCTCTGCTATGACTACCCTAGACAGACTAATTATTACAAATGAGGGAAGCCATGGAGCTTATGTTTCTTTGGGTGTGGTTTACTTCACTTAATATGATTTTTTCCCCAAGTCTTTCTATTTTCTTACAAATGGGAAGATGTCATTCTTTCTTTTAGAAGCATAGAATTTTGTTGTGTGAATATACCTAATTTTAAAAAGAAATCATATTATATTCACAACTATGTTTTGAGTTTTGTCCCAAATGCCCATTGCACTATTTTCTTTTTAATGCCAAGTAATTCTAATTGATTGCACTTCATCATTATTGCTTAATTTGGCATTTGGTAACAAATGTGCCTTTTTAAACAGAACTGTATCTTATTGGATATTCCACAGCCATACAATTTTGGAGGACTATTGCATAATAATGTGATTTCCTTCAGGATATGCCACCTGCCAGTTCCATTTTTGAATCATTGCTGGAATCTTTTTTTCCAGTCATTACAGCTATTATTGTAATTCTGATTTCAGAACTTTTCAGATGTTTGCTAGCCAAGATCTGATCATAAGGTTCCCAGTAGGGCTGAGTTTTTCAGTTTGGCTTCTGACCAAACTGATCAGAAGATCTGGAGGAAGGGTAACCCACGTTTGTTAGAGAAATCTGTCATCTGCTATCACCAGAAACTAAGGGAAAACAGAACTGAAAACCATTATGGCCCTTGATGGACTCTGCAAGGAGAATAAGAAGAACAATCCTAAACATGCTTTCACACAAAGTGACACATGTTTTACTGTTTTCTTTGTAAAGCATGCGGATTTAAAAAGGTGGAAAAACCACATTTTAGCCATTCTTATGTAGCTCATCAGTAGGTTCATGAGTTAGAATCATCACCACTGCTGAGTTCTGGTACTTTGAAATATCTCGCTAATGATTTGCTTCACAGGCAAGTTGAAAATCTTAATTTGATGTCATTATTAATGATGAATGTCCTGAAGCAGCTGAGTCAGGAAAAATGTGAGCTGACATTTTTGTTGTTTTGGTTTGGTTTGGTGACAATCTTGGGGCTTGAACTCAGAGCCTAGACACTTTCCCTAGGCTTTTTTGCTCAAGGCTGATGCTCTATTACTTGAGCCACACTTAACACTTCTGGCATTTTTTAAAGCTTAATTGAAGATGAAATTAATAGACTTTACTGCCCAGGCTGGCTTTGAACCTTAATCCTCAGGTCTTAGCCTCCTGAGTAGCTAGGATTACAGATATGACCTATTGGCACCTGTCTCTTTCTCTCTCTCTTTTTTTTTTTTGCCAGTCCTGGGACTTGAATTCAGGGCCTAGGCACTGCCTCTGGGCTTTCTCAAGGCTAGAACTCTACCACTTGAGCCACAACACCTCTTCCGGCTTTTTTCTGTGTATGAGGTACTTAGGAATCAGTCAAACCCAGGGCTTCATGTATGCTAGGCAAGCATTCTACCACTGGGCTATGCTCCCAACACATATATATATATATATATATATATATATATATATATACTTATATATACATATATATATATATACGTATATGTGTGTGTTAAAGTAGTGTTGGTAACTTCTATGTGCCTCTTTATTGTACTCCTTTTCCGTTTTTTTTGTCTGCTTTTATTTTGAATTATTTTTCCTACTTATGTTTCTATTTCGTTTCATTGTTTTCCACTTCCCCTGTTTAGAAAGTGGTGCAGTGTCATTGTGAATGGTAGGAATATTCTGGGCTTTGACTCAGAAGAAAGGAAAAGCCTAGCTGTGTGCTAAGCCCATTAGCTTCAGCAAAGTCATTCAAATTCTTTGTGAATCAGTTTCCTGGATGGGACTAAGGAGAATGATAATACCTTTTTATAAGGTTGGGGGAAACTATTAAATAAAAACATGAAAATTAATAATTTGGCATAATCCTTGGAAACGTGACTTGTTTACTAAAGGTTAATTCTCTCCTTTTCTCTTTGCATTCTTACATGCAAAGTGAGGCAGAAAATTATGTCATATTAGGAAATTATAAAACACTCCTTGAATGTTAGATTTACTCCAAAGGAACATTGAATTAACTGGCCTATTGTACACCTTAGTGGCACTTAATATTTTTCATATCCCAATATTCATAAATCCATAGTGAATATTTGCAGTTTACATATTATTATAAACATTGAAATCTCTAAATGACTTTCTCTTTTGTCCAGAAATTTTATCTTGTAGGAATTTGCTTGGAATAAGAAGGTCATTGTCTGGGAATTTAGAAGTAGCTATTCTAAGCAGAAAGTTTTGCCCTTAGGGTATTTTTATATATAACAATTGGGGCCCTCTTCTTACAACCTTTTATAGCTGGGTAGGAATAAATTTGAATGCAGCATTATGCAAAGCATATTGAGCATCAGAGCATTCAGCCGATATCACTGCTTGCCTGAATCTCTGTGTCTGCTATGGTGCTAGGCTGTGGCTGGCCTAGAAAGCAGCTGTCCATGGTTTTTAACTTAGGTGTGGCACTGTAATCTGACAGCAAGACAAGGTGGTTCTAATATAGGGACCAATCTAAATAAAGGTACTTAAAGCTGGATAGATGGAGAGTCAGACTCCTTAGTGATTTAAGTATACCAGTTTTTTACTATTGAGAGCCTGGAAAGTTGTCAAAAGAGGTTTTCAGTTCAACTGCAGATCAGAGCTAAAGTAATGAAAATATTCATAAATATTTCTTATGAGGTGGTAAATCATATGTAATTTTTATAAATATTCATGAAAAGCTCTGTTTGCTTAAGATTCAGAGTCCATTGTAAAATTTAGCCCCAAGACTAGTAAATAAATTCATAAAATTGATGTATAAACTTCAAGAAAGGTAAAGTCATCCTTATTGTGAGAAAATGTTTGTGGAGTGTGTGCCAGACTTTGGGTTGGATGTTGTCCCATAGGTTTTTCATTCAAGGCAGGTGCGCTTCCACTTGAAGCTTAGCTCTATTTCTAATCTCATGGACTTTCCTACCTGGACTGGCTTTGAACCAGTATCCTCAGATCTCAGCCAATTGAGTAGCTGGGGTTATAGACATAAACCACTAGCATCCTGAAAGTTTGTGTTTCTTGATGTAAAAATGGAGAATTCATTTAGACATTAGAAATTTAGACATTAACAGCCTTACCTGATGAGGTAGCCTTATTTAGTTTTCCTTACTAACACATCATTTATGATGTGTGATTCAGAAGGTAAGCCAGGCATTTTGAGAGCCCAGTAGATTCCAAACATTCAGTTCAAATCATCCTTGGCCATTCCCCTTGTTACTTTGGTATCCCTGGAGCCCAGGTTGCAATATAAATACAACAAGTTACCGTTACCAATCTCTGCTACCTCCTTCCTCCCTCCTATCTTCCTCTCCTGCCCACTCAACTTCCATTGTAGTGAACCCAGTGATTACTATTTGTATTTTAATTGAACGAAGAATGAGATTGTTATGTGAAGCTCCTCTCTGGCTTCCTGGAAAGGCAAGTACATCTGTAATCTGAGTTTTGCCTTACATCAGTCCCTAGGAATCAAAAATGTCACTGGATTTTGTATAGCTCAGTAGAGCAGCCACTCTCTTTTAACTGGAAGGTTTGGTTTGTTTACATGGACTATGATCGCTGTTATTTGGGTTCTTTTCTATCAAACTGTTTTATACTTTCTATTTGTTCTCATCTCTTTGTTTTGTTTTGTTTTGTTTTTGGTAGAAAATTGGAGGTAAGGGCCAGGGAGTGTAGACTAGTGGTAGAGCGCTCGCCCAGAATTCGAGAAGCCCTGGGTTTGATTCCTCTGTACCACATACTCAGAAAAAGCTGAACATGGTTCTCTGGCTCAAGTGGCAGAGCACTAGCCTTGAGCAAAATGTGTCTAAGAACAATGCTCAAGCCCTGAGTTCAAGCCCCAAGACTGGAGAAAGAAAGAAAGGAAGGAAGGAAGGAAGGAGGGAGGGAGGGAGGGAGGGAGGGAGGGAGGGAGGGAGGGAAGAAGGAAGAAAAAGTTAGTTGGAGGTAGGAGTTTTATGGACTTACCTGCTCAGGCTTAGATTTTTGATCTCAGCCCAGTGAGTAGCTAGGATTACAGGGATGAGCCATCAATACCAAGCTTGCTTTTGTTCTTTTCATAATTTTTTCTTGCATTTTGTTGTAGATTGAATGTGTGTGTGTGTGTGTGTGTGTGTGTGTGTGTGTGTGTACGTGTTGCCATGCAATAGTTTGGAGTTTATGTATTGTTATTATTTTTGTTGTTCTTCTTTATATTTGCTTTTTTGGTGTTGTTTGCTTTGTATTATTTTTAAGACATTCTTCCTAGGTAACTAAGGTGGGTCTCCAAGTCGAGGTGTTCCTGCCTCAGCCTCCAGAATACAGGATTACAGGCATATGCTACTATACTTGGTAGCTTTTGTTTGTCTTTTTTAGTTTTACTTAGAAACTTTAGCATTTAACTTTATCTCAGTATATAATTCAAAAGTAAATAATGCCTTCACACTTCAGGAAGCAACCTGAGGATCTTATAGTGTTTTAAACCAGTTAATTCCTCCCTACTATTGATTTAGATTTCAGGATTCAAGTTTTCTCATAAGTGTTATGTAACAGTTTCATTGTACTATAATATTAACTTACTTATTTATTTGTTGTTTATTTTGTCCTGCTGGGGATCAAACCCAGGGCCTGGTACATGTGAGAAGTGTTCTACCACTAAACTCTATCCTCAGCGCCCATAAATTAACCCATAAATTAAACCCATAAATTAGATACAGTCATACCATCAGTGTTTTTAGATTTAACTACATTTTTACTAACCTTTCCTTCCTTGCTTCTTTTTGTATTTCAGACCTTTATTTCTGCTTTATTCCTCTCCTCCTTTATTCCTCAGAAGCTTCCTTAAGATCTATGCTGTCTCATTTGTATGTTCTTATTTTTGATTCATGAAGTTTCTTGAATGTGAGGATGAAAAACATTCCAATCACTTTCTATTCTTCTAATCTACTTTGCTTTCTTGAATTCCCCTAAGCATATTAAATGTACTTTCTAGGGGCCCAGAGTTTAGCCTAGTGACAGAATGCTTGCCTAGTATGCACTAAGACCAGGGTTCAATTCCTTGCAACCACATATATAGAAAAAGCCAGAAGTGGTGCTGTGGCTCAAGTGGTAGAGTGGTAGAATGCTAGCCTCGAGAAAGCCAAAGGACAGTGGCCAGGCCCAGAGTTCAAGCCCCAGGATTGGATATATATTTATATATATATATATATATATATATATATATATATATCCACACACACACATTTCCTAGTTCATTACTGATCACATTAGTGTCAATGTTGTAGATCTAGTTTTGTCGTTTCCTCTATATAGGTTACTGGTTTATATTTAGTGATTTATTTGAACTTTGAAACTTTACCTGTGGGACACTTAGGATTGATCTTCTGTGGCTTCAGGTTCCAAATCTGCAGTGAATCAGCCTGTGCTTAGAAATTTTTAAGGAAGACCTCCCCTCCAAAAACACATAATAGTCTACCCCCCACCCTCCTCCCCCATCAACCAAAACCAAACCAAGGACATCCTGCTAACACCTTTTGTTAAGCAAAATCCTACCCACACCCCCATCCATACAAAGAATGTCAGCCCTTCAGGATTTCCAGCTTGTAAAAAAAGATATCTGAACTCATCCCCTCACCTCCAGAAGGTGACATGGCTGGAGCCTCTAAAAGCCTAATCTGTGGCCCACTAGAGAATAGAAAATACCCAAGCCAAAGAAATTCTAATGCCTCTGGATTTGTGCTTTTTTTTGTCTTCTGTGTTCTAAGAAATTCATGTTTACTACAAAAATGGGTATTTTTTAAACACTTTAAAATCATAATATCCAACATATTAGAGAGTAATATATTGAGAAGAAATTCTCCAGATGTTTAATTCATCACATTATTTGAAATATGTGTCTTAGACTATGGATTTGTCAAACAATAATGCATACAGCAAGTGACAGTGACATGAAATTTTAATGACATGTTCTCAGGATATTTCATACAGCCTGACTGAAAAAAAAAAACCTACCTAAGCAAAATCTGAAGTCAAACCAATCCTAAGAGGCAGTTCTAATAGGAAATTATATGGTGACACATTAGACTTGATTTTTAAGTACTATTTTTTGCAAGATACTACACCCAACACATCAAACCATAAAAACATATTAATTTGCTAAAAGTCATTTTGTCACCTAACTATAACGTATATAATAATATTATTATACCAGACTTTTTATGCACAGATTTACATAGATATGTATTTGTATACATATAGACCTAAATATCTTACATATTATTTAAAAAATTTATACCCATATATTTAATACATTATTTTAAAATTTTAATGATTAAAAAAAGTAAACTGATACATGGGTATAAATATATGGGATATGCATATGTACTAAGCAACATTGAGCACATACAACTTTATCATAGTTTTAAAAAATCTTGGCATATTAGAAACATGTCTTCATGTCACTAGTGATTTTTTCATTTCTTTTATGATACTGGGATTTGAACTTGGGATCTGTGCCAGACAGGTGTTCTGCTGCTTAGTTAACACCACCAGCACATATCACTTTTGTTGTTTCCAATGGGGGCTCATATTTTTTTGCTCAGACTAGTCTGGACTGTGATCCTTCCCCTTGTGAATAGCTGAGATTATAACCACTATACCTACCATTGTTTGTAGAGATGAGACTCCCTAATGTTTCCTGAGCCGGCCCTGAACTTCACTCCTTCCAATCTGAGCCTCACAAGTAGTTTTGATTACAGGGTAGGGCCACTGAACCTGACTCTTAGAATGTTATTTACTGCTTAGTGTTATATATACTATCATAATACAAGAAATGTTTTTGTGTTAAAATGTACTGTAATATTGCACTAGCATTATAAAATATTATAATAAAAAAACCTTACACACAAATCACTGATTGGATAGCAGTAGATATCCAGGGTCAACATTTATGAACATTTGAAAGGTTCTGCCACATTGCTTCTTGCTTGATAGCCTTGAATATTATAATTTTTTAACATTTTCCAATTTTCTAGGTGAAATATAGCATTTTAACTCATTTTAATTTGCATCTCCCTGATTAATTTGAAGACTGAACTTTGAAACATATGCTTTTGATAGATTAAGTTTTCCTTTTCTTGATTGTCAGTTTCCTCTATGTCTTTGTGATAAGTATATTTACACTGTGATGAGTCACAAGCCATCTCTTATAAATATATACTGAGAACCTCTAACTTTAGCTCTCATCTCTCCCCACATTTCCACACCTAAATCAAGCCAGGACATTTTTGCAATTTTTTGCTTTTGCGGAAATAAGTGAATTCTTTTGAAGAGGAGACTTTGTGACAGGAGTTAGGAGAGAAGGTCCCCGGGGACTGGAGTGTGCTCCATCCTCCTATGACTTCTGTGTCCTGTGTCCCTATTTCCTCATCCAGAAAGGGAAGGGAACTTGGTGGACATAACCTAATAGATTAAACATGCACCTAGACATTAGTTTGTAATGTCTGTTCTCAGAAGTGCTAATAGTATTCTAATTTGTTATTCTAATATTATTCAGCCAAGAGTTCTAACCAGGCCCCAACTAGCACATTTACACTAACACGAGACATAACCATGCCCCCAAATCACTTGACTCTGCTTGTCAACTTGTTTGCATGTGATATTTTTATTCAAATTATTTAATCAACTTGATGGAGCAATGATTTTAACTTCAGCATACTGTGGGAGACAGCTCTTCCAGACAGATAGGAGAACAGCATGCATGAAGGAAAGTCACTTAAAGACTCATGCAGGGTGCTAGATGCCCTCAGCAGTGTGGCTTTGAGCAGCTGCATGTGGGTCCCTTCAGTGTGGGTAGAGCCTCCAGTAATGCTCTCCTCATCTCCCCAGGGTTAAGGCACAGAGAGATGGGAAAATGAGGCCATGTACCATTCTAGGAACAGGGAAATGGAAGCTTTCCACAACTAATCTGCAGAACAGGAATTTGGAGATCAGCAGTAAATGATTGCCTGAGGTCCAGTATTAGCAGTATTTAAACTATCTTTGAATGTGGGTCTATTTTATTGTAAAGTTCATCCTAGATCTCTTATACTTTAGTGCTTCTCACTAGGCAAATGGAAATAAAGACAAATCAAGCCTCCATAGCAGATTCACTTTTCATATTAGGCTCTGTTAAATCAGTGACTTGCAAATATTTTGACCATGACGAATATTTTACATCTCATCTCAAAATATATGCACACATATACACACATTTATGTGAATATATATTTCCACGTACATTAAAATAAAATAATCATCCAAGCACAGATGACTTAGACCTGTAATCTTTTTTTTTTTTTTTGGCCCCTTTCTCTTTCTGGCCCCGCTCGCTCCGGCCCTGCTCGCTCCGGCCCTGCTCGCTCCGGCCCGGCTAGGCCCCCTTTCTAGCTCAGGCCCCGCTCGCTCCGGCCCCGCTCGCTCCGGCCCCAGACCTGTAATCTTAACTACTTGGGAGACTGAGATCAAAAGGGCTGATGCTCCAGGCCAGACTGGGTAGAAAAGTTTTTCAATAAAGGAAAGCTGGACACAGTGACGTGTGCCCTTAATCCCAGACACTAGTAAAAGCCTAAAGTAGGCTTTAGGTGGCTCCCAGCGAAGGTATATACCTAGGCAGGAATCACGACCTTTCCTAAGATTGACCAGCAAAAAGTACAGCTGAAGATGTGTTCAGTGGTAGTTAATCACTCTGGCAAGTACAAAGCCCTGAGTTCAAACTTCAGTCCTGGCAGAAAAAAGTAAAATAAAAGTGGTTGTCCTTGAAAGCCAGGTGTGGTGGCTTATGCCTGTAATCGTAGCTATTCAGGAGGCTGCAATCTGAGGACCACAGTTCAAAGCCAGCCTGGGCACTAAAGTTCATGAGAGTCTTATCTCCCATTAACCACTAGAAAACCAGAAGTGGTGCTGTGGCTCAAGGGTGGTAGCCTTGAGCTGAAGAGCTCAGGGACAGCATCCAGGCCCACAGTCCAAGCCCCAGTACTGAAAAAAAAAGTGGTTGACCTTGAGAAAAATAAGATAAAGTAAATAAAAATCTAAGTGTACTCTTAGATTATCCTGTAATCCTAGCTACTCAGAAGAGTACAAGCTGAGGATTGCAGTTTGAAACAAGCCAGGGCCAAAAAGTCCATGAGATTCTTATTTCCAATTAACTACCCAAAAAGCCAAAAGTAAAGCTGTGGTCCTACTGGTAGAACGCTAGCCTTGAGCACAAATGCTCAGGGACAGTACCTAGGCCCTGAGTTTAAAAGCCTCATGACTGGCACACACACACACACACATACACACACACACACACACACACACACGAGCTTCAGCCTTCTAAAATAAGTTCATGGGTTGTGACCTGAGTTTTTCAAAACTATCATGTCCAGAAATTCCTTTTTTTTCTCTCCCCTTTCCTCTCAGCAGGGCTGCCCTGCAGAGCTGTGTTAGTTGTACAGTGCTGAAGGGCATCTGTCTGATCAAAGGGACGAATAAGGGCAAAAATCCAGGTACTTCTTTGCTGCTTGAGCTATGTGCTTTGGTGTGGGGATGTGATCGTTCATGGAAGGGAAGGCTTTTCTTAATTCATCAGTATGCCCTTTGGTCCAGTGGTACTCTTGCTTTGTACTTTTAACTTCTCCTTTTGATAATTTATTTAGAGTTTCAGAGCCAAGAACCCCAAGGGATCATTAAGTACATGTAAATCCATGCTAATTCTGATGATTGGGACACTCATAGCTATTCAGAGCTACATTCATGTACTATAGTGGTTTCCATGAAGATACTCCATCTACATCCAGTTGGGTCACATTGGCCTTCTAATCCAGGTAGATGCTACAGAATCCTGAGACCCAAAGCATGTGCTGCTCTCTGGCCCTGACAAGGGTCCATTATAGGAAGGCATACAGCACAGCATCCCTTTGCTAAACCTCAGCTTAGCCTTGGTTCCCAGTGTGCTTGTCAGCAGGTGGAAAACAAGCGTGGGTGAGTCAGGGTGGTTATGAAATCAGAGAGAAGCAGTACCTTGATAAGAAGGCTGGAAGCTGTGTTTCAGTTCGATTGGCGTCCTTTTTTTTTAATGAACTATTAGATTTGTACAACAAATGATGCAGAACTGGTTCTGATCCTGGTAAAAATAGGTGGTTTTGGAAAGGCCAGACTAAATGCCACGTTCACAGCTTCAGAGAAAGCACTCAGGATTGTGCATGGGCAGAGAGCAAGCCTGGAGACCTGCCATTCCTCCTGCACATACTGACTGTGTAGCCCTGCGCTAGGATCTTTGCCCCAAGCATCTTCTCTCTAGGGAGCTAGTTTACTTCCACCAGGAGCTCCCCTAACTCTGCGCTGCCTTGTTAACTGGAAAGAAACAAGTATAGTTGACTCTCAGTATCCATAGGGAATTAGTCCGGGGCCCTAAGGGTCCCCAAATCTGAGAATACTTAAGTCCCGTGTATGACATGGCATAACATTTGCATGCAACCTATAATATCTGCCTATATATATTAACTACTTATACCTCCATAATACCTAATGCTATATAAATAGCTGCTAGACTGCCTGGTGTAAAACATGGCAAAAAAAACTAAACATGTTCAATACAGACACATGTTTTGATCCAAAGTTGAATTTATGGATGCTCTTGTTTACAACTTTGGGCTGACCAATAAAACCCTGAATTTATATCTGTTAGAGTGCTTTTTCAATTAAGAGCCCAACTGAAGGAAATGCGTTCCTTTGGCAGGATAATAAAGGTTCCTTTACCATAATGGGACCTTCTTGCAAAGGGCCAAGTAGGCTGTGGTACTTTGAAAGTGACCTTCACGTTTACTGCTTGATGATGCATCTTGTCTTGGGTGAGCACATTGCAGGGGAGAATATATTTCATCTGAATGGTGATTAATGCCTGTAGTTTTAGCCTTTGGCGGGCTGAGATAGGAGGATCATAAGACTAAGCTGAGCTAAATAGCAAGATTCTGTCTTAAAGCAAAAATAAATACAGATTGAATTTTTACCTGTCCAGCTTTCCCATTCATCTGTCACCTACCGCTCTCACACTTAGGCAATCTGAGTAACTCAGGCTTTTTCTTTCAGTTACCTGATAGGTATCAAATATGTGTCGAACCACCTCTGTTATTTTGGGCCTGTGGTCAGAACTGTGCGTTGGTATATTTCAGAACCCTGTTACTTTGTTTGGAGAGGAAATGGTCAAAAAATAGACATGCCTATTACTGAGACCTGGAAGAGCCACGTGATCCTAGATATGGTATTTAACCACTTTGAACTTACGTGAGCTTATTTCATAAACTAAGAAAATAATAGAATTTCCTTCTTAGGGAAGCTTTGAATTTTGAATGAAACATTTTGCAGAGTGTAGTTCCAGGTCTCACCATTCACCATCAATCAACAAAAGATGCTCTACTAGCCTTTTTTTTTTTTGCCCCCAGTCGCTTCCCTGTGCTGCATTGCTAGCCTTCCCTCAGCCCTGCACCTTGGTTTTCTCCTAATAACTCAGTCCCCTGTCCTGGGATCTGGATACTCTCTCTGTTTCCCTTATGATCATGCAGTTATCCACCTAGTTCCCCAACTAATAGACAAATCCTCAGTGTTTGCACTTAAATCAGTTTCTCCGTTATTCTTGCAAAGGATTTAAAAAGAAATGGTCTTCCTCTCCATGAAACTGAAAGTCACTCGACCATGAAATTATCTTGAAGCCTTCCTATTGTTCCCGAAAACTGCACTTCTGTTAGCTTATTCGTGTCGTCATTATTTCATGTTAGTTCTTCATGTGTCCACCTTATGCAGCTCTTGCTGCCATTGGTGTACCACTCCCTGCTTTGTGTCTTGGGTTGAACCCCTCCCTTTGACTTAGTATAAACTAACCAGTTCCATTTGTGGGATCCATGTCTGGCTGTGGGTTGGTCCTGGGCTGAGGACGAAGGACACAAGGTTTCAAGACGTTCTTAATGGTAGTGTTAAAAATTCTGAGCCTGTTAAGTAGCTAAGGTAATAATAAAGCCAAGTGATCAACGACAGATGTCCTATGTAAAAAAACAGAAACCTTAGAAATCTTCCAGAGATGGGGCTGAGAGTTTGGCCTAGCAGTAGAGTGCCTGCCTAACAGGTACAAAGACCGTGGTTCCATTCCTCAGTACTGCATACATAGAAAAAGCCAGAAATGGTACTGTGGCTCAAGTGGTAGACCTCTATCCTTGAGAAATCCCAAGGACAGTGCTTAAGCCCTGAGCTCAAGCCCTAGGACTAGCAAAAAAAAAGAAAAAGAAAAAAAATCTTCCAGAGGTGTTGCAGGTATGATTGTGAAAGTAAGTCAGAGCAGGGCATCCAATTCTAAAAGCCAAATTATTCCATCTTTGGACTTGTTTGTTTATGTAATGTTCCTCTATTGAGTTTTCTTCATAGCAGCTATTTTGAGATATAATGGAATCACCACACCATTCACCCCAAGTATACAACAGAGCATTCTAGAATGTTCAGAAGTATCCAGCCATCACTATTCATTTTAGAACATTTGAATCACCCCTGGAAGAAATTTTGTACCCACTAATAATTTCTTCCCACTGCTTCCTCTCCCTATTCCCCAAGAGCTAGTAATCTACTTGGTAACTAAAAATTTACCTAACATGGGCATTCGTGTAAGTGGAATCATACAGTGTGTAGCTTTTGTGTCTGACTTCTTTTATATCATGTAACATGTTTTCAAGGCTCACTCATGCTATATCCTTTTACAGCCAAATAATAAGATCCTGTTATGTATGTTCTCACATTTTATTTGTCCATTCATCACTTGCTGTTTCCTCATTTTAGCCACCATAAATAGTGCTAAAATGAATATTTCCTGACAAGTTTTGGTGCGGACTTATGTTGTCATTATTCTTTGGTACATATTTAGGAGTAGATTTACTGGCCAATATGCTAATGCTATGTTTAACATTTTGAGGAAATGCTAAGACTCTTTTCCAAAGCACCATTTTGTATTCCTACCTGGGGTACATGAGAGTTCTGAGTTCTTCATACCTGCGACAGCATTTTTATTATTTTCTTATTACCCATCCTGATGCGTGTGAAGTTATTCGTGATTTTGATGTCATTTTTCTAATGGATATGATAGTAAGTACTTTATTTTGTCAGTTGGGGACTTAAACTCTGGGCCTGGGTACTGTCCTTGAGCTCTTCAGCTCAAGGCTACCACCCTACCCCTTGAGCCACAACCCCACCCCCAGTTTTCTAGTAGTTAATTGGAGATAAGAGACTCAGCCCCAGTTGGCTTTAAACCTCGGTCCTCAGATCTCAGCCTCCTGAATAGCTAAGATTACAGGTGTGAGTCACTGTGCCAGCTTATAGTAAGCACTTTTTATGAGCTTGTTGGTCATTAGCGCATCCTTCCTGGGGGAAAAATTACTATACAAATCCTTTATTTATTTTTAAATAGACCTATTTGCTTTAGTGTTGAATTAAAGAATTCCTGTCCCTTTTCAGATATGTGACTTGCAAGTGTTCTGTTCTTTCCTTTTTGTTTTCTACCCTATGCTATTTTTAAGGGAATATAGGCAAGTTCTTGTTCCATATTGTTCTCAAAGCATCCTCTGACCTAGGTGATTCTGGTTCCTTGGATTAGCTTTAAAAGTTATCTCTCTTCTGGGAGCTTAGGAAAGACGTCTTGGGGAAGATGATTTCTTTTGGGATAAGAACTGGGTAGGATTCTTGGATGTTTAGGGTCTACCACTCCCTAATTAGGCAGAACCTGAGATTGCATATCCAGCTGAACTTTGACCCTTAGATGGTTTATTACCACATGGCTCCATCACCCTTCTTTGCTTCCTCCTGATCATTCTCTGTCCCGGGTAAGGGAGTTTCTTATCCTTGAATACCCTTTCCTATTTTTTGCTTAAAAACACTTTCAGTAAAGCAATTTAGCCACAGTCCTTCACCCCCAATGATGTGAAGTTTGCCTTAGTTGCTGTATACATTTGGTTATGGGATAACTATACCTACCTCCTTTCTTTTCTCTCTTCCTCTCTTTCTCTTCCTCTCTTTCCCTCTTTCTTCCCCATTCCCCACACCCTCCCACAGACAACACTTACAATCCCTTCAAACTCAGGTCCTAAGAATATTTCATCCGTCTAGAACACAGCTTTGTGGGCATATGAAATGATGTACAGTAAACAATAACAATACCAGTAATAATCTGCTCCATCATCGTCCACAAACAGTAATTCCATAAACTTGATTAATGTGGGTACTCTGAGGGTAAAGAGAAATTAACCACATGGTTGTGCTTTTAAAGCACAAATGACTCAAAGCAGCTCTAGTGGCTTTCAAAGCACCCGGGCAGCATCTCTCACTTTTCTACTTGCATCATCTACATAGTGACCCTTGGCCTGATAGATGGAGTTCCAGGGCCCTGAACAAGAGGTTGATTTATTTAAATAGCATTCAGAGGAGCAAGGCCGCTCTTTTGGTGCTTACTATGAAGGTCCATTACAAATCTATTATTTTCTTCTGCCTTTTAAGGCCAATTATGGGGATAGCTGCAAATAACTCTGACCTTGAAGGTCTAAGTGAAGGTGAGATTGTGAGAAAAGGCTTAGGAAGCATATGTTTTGATGTGTTAATGCTCTGCAAGTCATACACACTTCAGGAAAATAAATAGAACAGGACAAGTTAGTGTTGTGCTTTAGGAGGAAGAATTTCAATGCCCTCGGAAATAGCACCACATGCTTCACTGGTGACGAATCATAAACTGAGCTAAAATGTAATCTTACTCTGTCTCCACTTCACTGGATGACTCTGGGAGCCTGGCCCTGAGTAAGTGGGTTTGTCAGTCTCATTGCTTCATCACTTAGACCAGCACCTCTGCCATATGCCTTGATGAAGAGATGTTTTGTTTTCTCCAGCCTCCTCAGCAAATGCTTTTGTTACTTACCTTTAATAAAATGGGGCTCAGAGTACTGTATAACCATTTCGGTTCAGTTTCTTGCCAATGTGGATTGTGTTATGAATCTTCTGTAGCTAAATAGCTTGTTTTTAAAAATATATCAGCATGAGACCTCTTATTAAAATTCTTAAAGTTGGGTTAAACAAAATTTAAAGAGTTACTTCTTAAGAAATATTATTTTTCATATATTTTATTGTAATTAATAGAAGGGTTACATTATATTTGCCAGATAGAAGGTACATTAATTCACGTACATTGATACCCTTTCTCTTATTTGAAATTGGATAGGGAAGGGGGGAAATGGGGACCAAGACTTAAGAAATATTAAGTGTATTTGTGAGCCACTCTTCTCTCTGTCAAATTTGATCACTTCTGAGAAATAATTCACTGGTCAGTGCTAAGTTTTATTTTTTTTCATGTGTTTATGGATGCAGTATTGTTCCCAGTTTTGTACATCAAGAAATGGGAGCAGATGGCCTTCCCCTAGCTTTGAAGGATAGTGTGAATATTAATGAGGCAATAGGAAGGATTGCTATCTCAGCCCATACTATAACAAAACCACAGACACCAAGAGACAGTGGGAAGTGCTAAATGGGGTGGCATTTGCCACGATGTGCTTGAGTGAAATTTTTAGTACTGAGTTCAAATAGTTAGTCTTGATACAAAGGATTACTCTAATGTAAATATGTTTTTAGTGATTTTAGATCCCATAAACTCATTTATCCCCCAAATCCTTCTCAGATGTCCAAAGCAAAACCATGGTCCAAGGCCTAGAAGATGTGAGAAGATCACTGTGTCAGTACCTAAGAATGAGGCACTGAACAACTATCATTGAGACTCTGTTGATTTACTTTTCTCATATTCAGAATTTAAACAAGGTAGGTCTCCCCATACATAAATTAGAACAAATGTGGTCCATAGGGTTAATGGTAGGGAGTTGAGTCCACATAGACTCCTACATATACAATAATTGCCAAGCCTGCCCCCTAACCTCTTCCAGTGTTTTTGAACAGGTTTTATAAGATGTCCCCAACCCCCAAGCAGTCCTGCTCCAAACACAAATATAGTGACAGATTTACATTGACAAGACATGATGAGCATCAGGCATCCTCTGCACAGAATGAAAGGTGTCTTCTCCTCTGGACAGACAAAGTCTACGCAGGCTCATAGTCGGGAACATGGAGCACAGGCTTTTCCTACCCTTAGCCATGTGCCTCAAGGCAGTACAGAAGAAACACATAGCATCTTACACCCCTACGTCGATCATGTCAGTAGGACAGTCCACAGTGCAGAGGATCAGGAGATTCATAGTGACACACAAGGACCTGTCTTGATCAGAAAGTATTGAGTCAAGCCACAGTACTTCACCTTCTTGGGGTACCTGCGGGCATGGGAATGACATGTCATCAGTAATGTTGATGATACCCAGAGGAACACCAAGAAAGTCTAAGTCATGTTCAGTGTGGCTTGTGGAAATTCAGCTGCTGAGACAGAGTCGAGGGTAAGAATAGTGTTCAGGCACTAACACCATGACCCAGGTGAGCGATGATGTTATTCTGGCCTGGATGAGCACAACAGAAGCAGTTAGAAGTAATCAAATTCTGGACATATCTTCAGGAAAAGGCAAAACTGAACCTGTTAATAGCTTAGATTCACTGTGTAATTTTCTTATAGAAATATGTGAGCCAAGGGTGATCGCAAGCTTTTTTTTTTTTCCACCTGTGTAACTGGATAAATGGAGTTGTCATTGATTTGAGATGGAGGAAGTGGTGGGAAGAAGAGAGTTGGGCTCAAGCTGGAGATCTATCTATACGGTTATGTTAAGCATTTCAATACGGATGGCAATTAGGCAGTTGGATATGAATCTGGAATTCAGACTAGAAATACAGTTTCAGAAATCTGGTCTATGAATTTATGAATCATTGATGGTCTGTGTAGCTGAGGGGCAAAGTAAAATCACTGTAGGAAATGAGTGTAAGTAGAGGTAGAAGACTGAGTTTTATTTGTTGAGTGGCAATCACTTTGTATAACTCCTTAAAAATAATGAAAGTATTTTTTAAAGACTTTTTATGAAGTTCACAGTATTGAAACAGGAAACCAAGTTGGAACCAATAAAGGATTCTGTATGTGGCAGCCACTGAGGTAGGAAGGAGACTGGGAATGAGGAAGCCAGTGAAGAAAATATCTCAAAGAAAAGGGAAGACGGACCAGGAGTTTGGCTTCCTGGTACAGTGCTTATCTAGAATGCACAAAGACCCAGGCTTGATTCCTTGGTACCACATGCACAGAAAAACACAGAAGTGGTGCTGTGGCTCAAGTGGTAGAACTCTATCCTTGAGAAAGCCCCAAAACAGTGTTTAGGCCCCAGTTCAAGCCCCCGTACTAGCAAAAGAAAAAAGGAAATAAAAAAAGAAAAGGGAAGACATTTTTATTTATCTTTTGTAAAAAAAAAGGGAAAAATAATAACACATTTGCATGGGAATATGATCAGCATAGTAGAGCTTAGATCCAGTGATGTGAGAGAAGGAAAATTTTCTGGTGCAATATCCATGTATACATAAGGGAAGCTTGCCAGATCCTGTACACAGTGGAAGGACGGGGCCTAGTGAGCATGCTCACAGCGCAGAGGGAAGCCTGTGAGCAGGGCTTTGGGTGAGAGATGGATGTGCTGCTGGGACTTTTCAACAGTATTTTTTATGTTTCTGTTCTCTCTGTAAAATGAAAAGCAATAGATTTCCCAAACAGATTGAAAAATCATCTATCAATCATACTGACATTCAACAAAATCCCTTTGTGGTTCTGATTGAATAATAAATATCTGTACTATTTGGGAAGCCAAAAAGACAGAATGATAAATGTGAAGTTATCCTCTTAAAAATACCACAAGATAGAGCATGACATGTACATGCAGTTTGGTAGGCCTAAGGTTGATCTTCTCATTCCCTCAGGAACCTCAGTTATGCAGTACAAGGTTCATAGCCGAAGCAGAGAAGTCAGCCAAGTCACAGCTTCATTAGGACAAAATTTTGTTTTGTTCACACATGAATCCCCAATGCCTAAAAGAGTGTATGGCAAATAACAGATGCTCGGCAAATCATTGGAGAATGACTGATTACTATCCAAAACCAAGTGCAAAGCCAGAGGCTGATGGCTCCCACCTGACATTCTGTATACACAGGAGGCTGAGATCTGAGGATTACAGTTTGTTGCTAGCTTAGCCAAGAAACGTGGTAAGACTTGCATCTCCAGTTATACACTAAAAGCCTGGAAATGGAGCTATGGCTCTAGTGCTAGACTGACAACTTCGAATAAAAAAGCTAAGGAACGGTGCCCATGTCTTGAGTTCAAGACCTAGTACCAGCACATGCACGTGTGCATACACACACACACACACACACACACACACACACACACACACACACATGGTATTACTCACTTAAAAGGATACAGCAATAATTTTAAGGGGTCTACCTTCTTCATTGTATATCATGTAAGGAAAAATGACCATATGGCTGCAATGCTGCCATTTTCCCTCCAAACATTTTGTTCTTGTGAAGTGACCAAAGAATATTACTTATCACTTTGCTTTATGGGATAATTTTAGAGGTTTCAATCCCTAAATGCACTTAACCATTGGAAGCTGGCAGTCTGTGTACAGAATATAAATCTACTCTCTGATCTTATCTGGTCCAATCTCATTATTAAATGGTGATGGAGATTATTGTGTTTAAGGGTAAAATGCCAAGCACCATCTGTTGGTGAGTTGGACACCTACACTGGAAGACCAGTTATGGTTGGGGAAATTCAAAACAAGGTCCTCTGGTATTTAAGTTATGCCAATTTGCAACCATATGGCAGGCATAGTAAGAATCAGAAGCTAAATGGAAGCATTATTTGTTGTATTCCTTGTCTAGGGGCCCATTTATCATTGTCTTTGTTTGATCCTCTTTGTAAACAGCAAGATCATAAAGTAAGCTAATTGTCCTTTATTTCTCTCTACTTGGCAAGATCTGTGTTTTCATAAAAATCAATAGGCCGCACACTGACTGCCAGGCCATCTTAACACAAAAGAACTAGGCAAACACTTTTTTGCAGTTCATCCTAGGAGCTTAGAGTGTGGGATGAGCTGGGAGTTGAGAACAGGTGACTTTTCCCAGGAGAGCAACAGGATGTGTTTCAGCTCTAGCTTGCCTGATTAGTAGGCTTTATTGATGGATGCCAGGGACAAGAAGGGAGTAAAGTGACTTTCTTAATTGGAGTACTGGATGTAAGGTTGTTTAAAAGGAATTGCCTTCCCTATTAGAAACAAGCCAAACCTGACCAAACCCTGCACTCCTTGCCCTCACTTGCACAAACAATCCCCACTGAAAAACTTTTCAGATGAACAGCCTTCCCATGGGCCTTTGTGGTTCCCAGGAGCAACAGAAGAAAATTAGAATCTCCTTTTCTTTTTCTTCATTTTTTAAATAATTGTTAAATAATTCAGTAAGTCAGGTAATGAGTATAATGCAACTTGGTCAATGGCATCCCTTCTTTCTTCCTCATTTCCCTCCTTCTGTCCCTACCCAGTTACAGAATTTCACTTTTTGTGGGGAGGAATATTTTCCATGTTGTTTTATTTCATTTCTGGACCTACCCTTTTTCTCAAACAATTCTTTAATTGTCAGGGCAATACTTTTGTTTCACATTTATTTGCTAAGAAAGAAAATAACCTGCTAGAATTTTAGATTACTGTTATTTCACACAATGGAAGGAGATGGAGAAGGAGAGAAGAAACAAAGTAACAGAAAATAATTTAAATTATTCTTTAAAAAAAAAGCATGAAGCAGTGAACAGTTTCAATTGACAATTACTTTAATATAGTCATGTGTTTTATTATTGTGTTTATTTCCATCTCTGACTCTCCAGTTTCTCCAATATGCAATGTCAAAATCAATGGCAGACCTGATTCTTAGGATACAACAGTAAATGAGAAATACCTTATCCTGTGAGGAATTTACAGACAAGTCAGTTGTATCAGTAGTTAGTTGGAAAATTCAATAGAATGATTCCAGACTTTTGAAGTAGATATTTATGTTGCTTAAGAAACTGCAGTTTATATAACTATAATCCTTCTGTACATCACTTTTACAATTACAAGAAAAAGAAACTACAGTAAGAACTTTGGAACATGAATTCCAAGCCCCAGTTTAAACATTTTTGGTATCTCTGCCATCTCCTAAAATCTTCCCTGAATTCAAGCATTTGCATAAGGACCATAGAAAGAAATGTGATTTTTTTTCTAAGTAAAGTGAGTGGACTGAAGTCAAAACTCTCAACGATAAAACTGACTTTTCAGTTCCAGAATAATCTGGAATTCTGTGATAATCTTTAGTGCCTTCCAAAGGTAAATTAGTTGTCACATACTAACATGATTGCCCAAGCAGAGATTCTAGCTCAGCCAAAGCTGTTTCTAGACTTCTGACCTATGAAAAAGAATTGTGAGATATAAATGGATGTTGTTGTGAGCCAGGATTTGTGGTGGCATTTTAGTGTAGCCTTTAAAAAAACACCTAAAATGCAACAGCATTATATAAAAAGCTACCCCTTTCAATTCTTAGCACTACAGAAAGCTATCCCAAAATGTTAGAATATCAACACCTAAATTTTGAATGTTTTCAAAGAATCCTCATAGAATATTTATGTTCATACTTTACCTCTTCTTGGCATCCCTTTAGAATCCTTTTCTTTTTGTTTCTATGGTTCTTTTTTAACTCCTCTGCAGAAAGACATATTTTTAGTGGGTTCTTTCATCAAATACTTACTAGGTATCAGCTCTGTATGTTCCTGGCACTTGGACATTTGGAGATAAAATCTGACTATGAAATTCTCCTTGGCCATCAGGAAGTCACAGACATTATTATACACACCCGCATTCTCAAGAATAAGTTCTTAGCTGGGCATGTAAAATACTAAGAGAGGCAGCAGGATAGGATAGCTGGTGTGTTTGCTGACTTGACTCTCCAACCAGTGGAGTCATAAACATGACCGTGACAGATCACAGCAAAGAGGTGGATTTGTAGTAACCAAGTTCATTATCACTACTATATAATAATACCAATCCAATCAACAAATCCAAATATAAGAATAGCTATATTCCTAAAACTTAAATCAGTGCACAAAAGGCCTGTAGACAACAGCATAGAAAGGAAACTTAAAATAATCAGGGCAACCATCTATTAATTTTCAGGGAGAAATTAAATTTGCCAAGATGACTGGTGTGTTCAACATTGTTTCTATGTGGATAACAAAATGAGAATTAGTTATGGTATTATGATGGACTGATAAGTGTTGCTTTGCTATAACAGCTTGGCAGACTCACCCAGAGCAGAGATGACCTTACTAAAGTCAGAGGAGCACTTGGTTATCCAAGCTTTCCTCTATTCTTGAGCATCTGATCTTCTGTGGTTCAGTACTTGACTACATAACACAGTATGATGCAGAAATTTTGTTTTTATTGAAGCATTACAATAATTTTGGACTCCTCCTTTAAGATTATGGCCAAATAATTTTGATTGGAATTGAGGATATTCCTAGACTTCTTAATTACACACTACAGACAGTCCTCTTAAGTTTGTGCTTACAGGCACTAATCAATATAATGTGGTAACTGGCATAATCGAATCATGCCAAAGATTCTAAGGAACTTGAGGCAGGAAAAAACTCAAAATTACTGAATTCCTACAAAGGACCAAGTATAGCAACAAAGACTCCACAAGTATTATCTCATGTAATCCTATAATAGCCCCATCATGTAAGAAGCAGAGATTAAGGTCCAGAGTTACAAAGCAAGGAAGAGACAGGACCAGGATTTAAGCCCAGACCATCTGAGCCCTGAGCTTATGCTCTTAACTACTGTGCTCAGATGCCTTCCTAAATCTTTTGGTCCTTACACCTACTCTGAAGGCTGGAGATGTCTTAGCAGTTGGATTTTGTTGCAGAAAATAGAACCACTCTTTTATTTTAAAGCTAGAAAGGGGTTTAATGTAGAATTGGGTCTTTATAAACTTATTAGGAGAGAAGGAAGCTTAAGCTGGGGCTCCAGGAATGATTCCCAGACCAATAAGGCCCTATCTGAAGAACAGCTATTTCTCTGTCTTTCGAGTTAAAAGGTCAGGAAACAAACGAACCACCAGTACCCTGCTTTTCAGCCCTTATCATCCTCCTTACGAAAGAACACATGTTGAAAAATGGTTAAAATAAAATAACAATCCTCCCATGATTGCCAGAAGACAACCATAAATACATTCCTATCCTGACTTTACCTTCTAAATTGAATTTGAGTGTATCTGATTGAATAAGCTTAAATAATACCTTGCAACCTAGCTATAAGTGAATCTGAAAAAATGTCCTTGTTCTGTTTCTCAACTCTTACAGTCCAGGAAGCCAGATAGAGCAGCCAGCTTTTTATTACTGGGGTAAAATGCTTGACACGGGTTACTTGGAAAGAAACAGGATTTTATTTAACTCACAATCTAGAGGTTGCATCATCAGCTCAGTGCTGATGCAGGTTCCATGGCTGGCAGGGCACATGCAGGCGAAGTGATTACATTTTAAACCAGAAAAAGAAAGACACTAGGGTCCTGCAGTATTATCTTCTAAGGGAAAAATCTGAATGATTTAAGGACCTTCCACTAGATTTCAGCTCCCAGAGGCTTCATTATCTCCCACACTACCCTGGGAACTGATCAACTGGTCACCATTAGAAGTCACAAATTGCATTCAAACCATAACAGCATCCTAGAAGGAAGGTGTAGTAGTGTGTTTTGTTTTGTTTTGTTTTGTTTTAACATTTTCCCTGTCACTGAGGGAGGAGTTCAAGGCTTAGAGGTGGAAGGGGCCAACGCTGTGCAAGAGAGAGTGGGGTGAGTGTGATCTAGTCAGATCTTTCCCATTTCTAAGATTTGTCACACTTCTAGATCATCATGATGCTCCCTAAGGATAGCTCAACATAGCTGGAGAAGGAATATTTACAGAGATGACTTCATGCAGAAAACGGCTCTCAAAGGAGAGGATTATAGGCTGAATGCTGTGGACTTATGTCTGTAATCTAGTTATTCCGGAGGCTGCAATCCAGAGGATTGTGGTAGAAAAATCCGAAAGATTCTATCTCCAAAATAACTATCAGAAAGCATGGCTGGAGGTGTGGCTCAAGTGACAGAGGGCTAGAAAGAACAAGTAAGAAGTGGAGTACTGTCCAAAACAAACAAACAAACAAAAAGTAGACTACAATCCTAGGTAGATGGTGAGTGGTGCAGAATTTTAACTGCAGGTAGATTTGGTCTCACATTGTCACTGAGAATGTGGCTAGTTTTCCACAATCTGAGGAATAATAATCGATTTGGTGGCTTTACTTGGTGAATGCTAAGTAGTTAACTTCTTGACTTCTATGATATAGTTTACATTATTGTTGAGGAAAAAGTTGGGAGATCATTTTTTTTTCTTACTTGGTAGTTTAGTTTAAGTACATCTGTCTTGCTCACATGTTCAAATATCTGATTTAATTATCCATTTTCACACTTATAAAGCTAGAAAGACTGCTTAGTTCTCTTGGAGAAAGTCTATGATTGTAAATCTTAAAGAAAAAGTAGAGGCAAAACACCATGTCAAAGGAAAATGGTAATTTATCAATAAATAGCAAAGTGGTTCAAGTGGTAGAGTGCTTGCCTAGCAAGAGCAAAGTCTTGATTTAATCCTCCACATACATAAAAGGGATAATAAGAAATAAAAATTGGTTTTGTGCCATTCTGACTGATAGCCTAGGGTTATTAATTTTGTTCTGTCTTCTTGATTATGCCCTACCCACATCTAGAATTCTCCAGAATAAGAGCTAAATCTCTTCTTAAAAGCTTTATTGGTTTTCAGCACGGATAAAACTCAGAGTTTCAAAAGTACTGGGATTTAGGAACCTACAAAATTACATGAGCTGCTCGCGTAAAGTACCAGTTGGCTAAAGAGAGGTGGGGGTCCACTCTGCCTGTTGATTCAGGGGATCCCTCAGTGACCTCCAAACTTCAAAAGGATTCTCTCGATCCAGCCAGAGCATGCAAAGAATAGGGATAAAAAACGAATCTGGGTCTAATCTTTACTCCTGGTAATGGCAGGATCAGAAGACTCAGAGATTCTGACATTTCTCTTTTTTTCATATATTTTTTATTGTAATTAATAGAAGGGTTACATAATATTCGCCAGATAGAAGGTGCATTAATTCACATACATTGAAACCCTTATTCATGTCTTGGTCCCCATTCTCTTTTAAAAAAATTTTTTTACCAGTCCTGGGGCTTGAGCTCAGGGCCTTGAGCACTATCCTTGGGCTTTCTCAAGGTTAGAGCTCTACCACTTGAGCCACAGCACCACTTCCAGCTTTTTCTATGTATGTGGTACTGAGAAATCAAACCCAGGCCTCGGTGCATGCTAGGCAAGCACTCTACCACTAGGCCAAACTCTTGCCCTACCTTTTTTTTTTTTTTTTGCATCTGCTATTTGTCCTCATTTTGTCTGTTGATCCATACACTGGGAATTATACAGTAGTCTAAACAACCTAGACTTTGTGAGTATATTATTTGTATAACCTTGGGAAAGTCACTCAGTCTCTGTGTTTTTCACTTTTCTTCATCTGAAAAAGTGAATGTGATCATAGTTTATGGTACTTAGGATTGTTGAAAGGCAAAAGAAATTGAGTACACACACACACAGACACACACACACACACATGAGTGTACACTCTGTCTAAATGTTAGCTATGGTCACTGGTGTGAAGTCTTCCTCCCCACAACATCTAAGCAGTGTACTTATTAAGGCTATTTATATATGAGGAAAGTGAGGCTCAGAGAAGTTGAGAAATTTGCCAAGTGACAGAGTTTGTAAGAGACTAAGAAAGGACCCAAATTTTTGGAGTTGCTTGACAGTGTTTCCTTTGCAAATGGCATCTTTTGGGATCTTTGAGTCACTCTGTAGTGAAATAAGGGCCCTGGACACTGTCCCTGAGCTCTTTTGCTCAAAGATAGAGCTCTACCACCTTGACCCACACTACCACTTCCAGTTTTCTGGTGGTTAACTGGAGATAAGAGTCTCATGGATTTTCATGCCCAGGCTGGATTTGAACTGCAGTCCTCAGATCTCAGCCTCCTGAGTAGCTAGGATATTAGGTGTGAGCCACCAGCATCCAATGTTTTTGAGGATCTTTACTGACAGACATCTTCTTTCCAAAAATTAGAAAATCCTTGTCATTTTAAAAACTGGCCCTCAATTTCTAAGTCAGAAATTCTCTGTATCAGTTCATGAGACCCTCACATCTGATTGTTGCTGTCCTACACTTGATCCCACTAATGCCTACCCAGTGATTCACCTTCCCTCCATCTTTTACGACTGCCAAGAAAACCTCTCTTCAATTTCTCTCCATCCTGGATCAGGTCCTCACTTTCTGCACCAGTTTTTCTGTTTTTCTCCCTGGCAAGTAGCTAGCACCTCGCTGCCACCTAATCAAATACCTGTCAGGCACTCATCAAATGAACATTTTTAAGGTCAAATTCTGCCATTTAACAAATGTTTTCCTGTGCTGCACATTCTAACTGAGGGGAGAGAATTTTTTTTTCTTTTTGCAAAGAAGCAGGTGGTGCACTGAGAAGGGCAAGACCCGATCTGTCTTCAGAGATTAGGTGGAAACACATTCACAGGCTCTGAAATGTCTAATTCAGCATAAGTTTGCCTCTGTCTCCCAGGCAGGAAGGGACTGCCTCTCCCCACCCCTCCACCACTTAATCTATTAGCCATGCACGGGCTAGAGGAAGAACCACAATTCTCTTTGCAATGTACAGGAAGGAGGCAGAGGGTCATGTCTAGTGGGTTTGGGATCTGGCTCATCCCCATAGGTCTGGCTCTTGATGGGACCCCCAGGGTTATAGTTACTGATTCAACTACCAGTGTTTGGAGGCCTTCTCTCCCCCACATTCTCTAGATCCTATTTGGTCTCCTCAACATTATCTATAGTTTCCTAAAATGAAATACAGATCCCTGGCTCCCAACACTAGCTTTCCATGATAACTGTCTATGACATTTTCATGCCAGCTCTCAGTGCACCAAGGAACGTGCTGCACTAGTTTTCTGGTGACTCTGTTCATTCATATTTACAAAAAAAAAGTGTTTTAGGCACTTCTGTTTTGCAGCTAACTTGAGATCACCAGGGCCTAGCGGCGGCACATCCTTCACATCATCACCTGTTTTCTCCTCTGTTAACTAACAGTAGTAACAGTGCTGGCCTCATATAGTTGTGGCCAATTAGACAGATAATATAGGGGAGAAATACTCTAGGAAACTGCCCGGCACACAGGTTTTTGACCAACATTCATCATACTAATATTTGCTATGTTTAGACAAAGTCCCAAAGATTGAAAGGTGAGGAAATCACTGTCCCTCTTTCAAGGATGCTTAAATCCTTTGTGGAATACAAGGTCTGTAGGATATGCTAAGCCTCGTCATGGAAGCAAGCATGACACACTGTGAGGATACAGAACAGGAGAGCACCTGGTCTGCGACAGGGAAGGAATCGGCCTCTAGGTGCAGGGCTCATACCAGCACATAATCTTGAAAAGCGAGTTTTTCAGATAAAGACAGGCTAGATGGAGGATTTTCCAGGTTAAAAAAAAATCCATGCAAAGACATCTAGATATGAGAACATCAGATTTCTGGTCGTTTGGGGAAAAAAATGGTGGTCAGGAGGCTGGAAATTAAGTTAAAGCCAAACCTTGAAAGGACCTGTAAATTTATTTAGAGGCAATTTCTATTTTATTTTCCAAGCAGAGCTACTTTGCACTTTAATTAATGAGGAAGTATCCTCAAAAGTGCATTTCATAAAAGATAGATCATGACAACAAAAAGAATAAAAAGGAAATGGCTCGGTAGAAGGGAGTTGAGAACTGTCTCAACTCCTGTGTCATTCTAGAATCTTCCTCTCAGTGAATCCTCTGCTGCCAGAAGTCTATTGGCAGTGCCCAACAACTCTTTAGATTCAGAGGCCATAAGTAACTGACCTCTCTCTTGCCTTGAGCAAGTGCATGTGTCACTCGCTAACTTGACATATTCCACCATACTTGACCACAAAGGATGATCTCAGCTAAGAGAATTTGGTTTAGAACAGTGCACTGCAATGGAGAAATTCACAGTGTTGGAGAAAGATGTTTTTAAGTCCCAGACATGATTACGTAGACTACTGTTGTTGCATGACCCTGAAGTGCGCAGAGCCCAACCAAATTAGCATCTTTATTTTTATTTTATTTTTTTAATTTAAATATTATTGTAAAGGTAATAAACAGAGGAGTTGCAGTTACATATGTCAGGTAATTAGTGCATTTATTTTGTGATCCCCTTCCTCATTTTCTCCCACTTTTCCCAAACTAGGGGTTTTAGATAATAAACATGACATACTAGGGCAGTCTGAATTTTAAATAAATGCTGAATCATTTTTAGTGTACATATGCCACAAATATTTCATGAGATAAAAAGACTAGGAAAGGCTAGGTGCCAGGGTCTCACATTAGTAGTCCTAGATATTCAAAAGGTTGAGATCACAGTTCAGAGCCGTCCTGGGGTAAAATCCATGACACTCTTATCTCCAATTAACCACCAAAAAGCCAGAAGTGGGACTGGTAGAGGACCTGTTTTGAGTACAAACAATAAAGGACAGCACCCAGACCCTAAGTTCAAGCCCCAATATCACATCTCATACCTCCTCCCAAAGCAGTCACTGTGTTCTACCATATAGGTTCAATGGAGCATTTAAATTTTCATTTGCTTAATCAGCCTACATTAAACCTAAGCTACCTAAAATATTTCTTATTGTGCCTAGAATCTCCTCTAATAAGAAATTTTATCTTTAGCACTGGAAGGCCAGGTGCATTTGTTTCCTGAGTAATGTGACTCTGGCTCTCTTTCATCCCACAAGCCATAAACCTATCTGTGTTTTATTTGTTTGGTTTTGTTTGCTTTGCTCTGTGTTCCTTATACATCTCTGATAGTATTTGGTTCATCCTTTGAATACCTTTTAAAAAATAAATCTGTGCTGGTCAGTCTTTTCCATCACTATGATAAGTGGTTAAGAATAGTCAACTCGAAGGAGGAATCGTTTCTTTGTGATCATGGTTTCAGAAGTTCTAGTCCAGGTTCACTTTACCTCAGCTGTCTATGGGTCTATGGCAGCATTCTACTTCATGGTAGCCTTTGTGAGAGGAGCTGCTCACCTCATGGCAGCCAGAACATAAACAAAAACAATGCCAGAAAGGGGCTGAGGTCCCAACAGTCCTTTCAGAGGCATACCCCCACTAACTTTACATCCTTCCAGTAAGCTCTGCCTTTAAAAGGACTATCACTTCCCAATAATGTTATTGGCTAGAGACTAGTCTTTGGGAGATTGATTGATTGATTGATTGATTGTCTTTTATTGTCAGGATAATATATAGAGGGTTGCAGTTACATTCATCAGGTAATGACAATACCCCGTGTGATGCTTTTGTCCCCCTTTCCCTCCATTCACCTTGGTTCTCCCTTTCCTTCCCTATTTCAAATAAACAAATAAATGTGTATACCAGGTAACAAAGTCAGATACAGTAATCACATGAGATTAACCAGAAAGGGGAAAAAGAGAAAAGAGGTTATTCACATAGTACATTTAGAACAATCATCCATTTTCTTATGCCTGGTTGTTCAATACATTACCTTTCAACAATGATCTGTGCTGTTAACAATCTTACATTATTTTCCTGTAGACATTTATCAAAGAATAACAATACACTCAGAGGTCTCTCAGAATCTCTTTTTGCATTACATACACATTCCCCTTGATTGTTCCATTCACAAATCAGTTCTTTGATAGAATCATTCATAACTTCCTTATTTATTGTTTTCATGCATAGTAAAACTCCTAATTTTAAAAAAGCATTATTTTGTGTCATAGTAAGTGCAGTTTTCTTTTGAAAGCTAGAGTGTATGAAATCTTAGCGCTCAAAGATCCAGAATCTGTTACAAAACATATTGGAGCGATTGTAAGAGAAGCGTTCTCTTTGCCCTCCTTTAATCTACAATTTCTGACTTCAAAAAAAATGTCATACCTTGATTGCTCAGTCAAAGTATAATCCATATGTTGAAGGAGACAATTCGGAAAAAACCAAGTATTGCTTTTCTTTTTTTTTCATATATTTTTTATTGTAATTAATAGAAGGGTTACATGATATTTGCCAGATAGATGGTGCATTAATTCCCATACATTGATACCCTTTCGCATGTCTTGGTCCCCATTTCCCTCCCCCACACCCCCACCGCTCATCTTGTTTTCTCTTTGGGAGATTTTTGCAAACCATAGCTGGACAGTTAACTGAACATAAAATACAGCCAACTGTAATTTTGATCAGAGTCATAGCATTCACACAGGGAAAGCAGCCGAGAGAAATAAGTACTATCCCTTTTTAAAAAGAATTCGTGAATATTTATCCGCCCCTTGTTGAGGATTTAGGGGAGGTGAATTGTGAACCTTTTGGTTTTTATCTTACTTATTTTTTGCCTAAGCAACCCGAGCTGAGAGCAAGGAAGAGAGGTAAGCTGGGTCAATATCTGGAAAGCACATATGGGTTCTGCTGATTCATGAGAATCTTAGGGGCTTATTGATGGCATCTGGAAATAGCTCTGAAAGCTAGTTTGCTGTAAAGATATTTTTCATCCTTTATCTCAAGGTCTTCAGAGAGGCAAACATTACATAATCTATTATAGCAATCTACTTGTGGTGGGAGTAAGCATTTGTTTCTAATTGAACACAACTCACTACTTTCTATGCTTCTTCCATTGGACACAAGGAAGAGCTACTTACCAGCCTCTGCTGGGATTGCACTATAACTTGTTATCTATTTTTCCTTCTACCTCTAGAGATACCTTGTTTCTTCTGGTTAGACTAGCAGTATTAAGAAGCTGAAAGGATTTTTTGAGCTATAGTTTAACAACAAAAAATAAATGCCAATAATAAATCATAATTAGGCCTAGTCTACCTAGATGAAAGAGCTGCCCAATATTGCTAAAAGTTTATTACCACATTAAGTTGTAATGGTCATAATTTCAACATATCTAGTCACATTTGGCATTTGCCCTGCAAACTGTTCACCTGTGGCTAGACAAAAATTTAAGCATGCTTTTGCATAGGTATAAAGCTGCCTCTGCAACTTTTTACATCATTTACCCCTACAGTATCAATAGAAGACTAGTCTAGTCTTAAAAAAACAAGTCTTTAACTAGGCATGCGAGGCTCATACCTGTAATCCTACCTATTCAGGAGGCTGAGATCTGAGGATCGTGGCTCAAAGCCAGCTCAGACAGGAAAGTCCAAGAGACTCTTATCTTCAATTGATCACAGAAAAAGCCAAAAGTAGTGCTGTGTCTCTAGGGTGTAGAGTGCTAGCCTTGAACAAAAAGGAACTCAGAGACAATACCAAGGACCAAAGTTCAAGCCCCAGGACCAAAACCAAAAATCACTGTGTCATTCCTTGGTGTAATTTGAGCATAAGGAAACTAAACTCTCGATAAGGGAAATGTTCCTACTTGCTTGGAAGTAGTGATGAGATTCAAACCCACCACGAGGTTGCTCTCCTGCATACTACGTACTTCAGTTAAGCTGAGTGAGTCATTGTCTAATGCAAATGGCTCTGGATCTTTATTTTTAGTAAATAATTCAGTATATTCCCTGAGCAGACATGATTTTCATTACCATATATCGCTAAGACTTGCAGATTTTGCAAAACCAGGAACTGAAGAAATCTGCACAGGCAAAGTGTTTGGGAAGCAGTGAGTGTCAGCACTAATCCAGGCTTAGAAACAAAAGTTTGCATGGAATACTGTCACCACCCCCTAGCTTCATGGTCTCAAGCAATGTAGTTACCTCACTGTACCTCTGTTTCCTCACCTATCAAACAGAAACAATGAAAATACTCGTCTCATAGATTTGTGTGGATGAAATTCCGAACAATTTTGGGCAGTTCCAGAGCATGATCTTGATGGATGTCATCTTGTACATGTGTATGTGTGCATAATTACATATTTCAGCGGTCTATTATGCAACCATCCCATTTGGTCTGCTCATCTGTAACCTGGACCAGGTAAAAATACCCATGTTTACCAAAGATAGTCATAGTAGTCTTGAATTGCAGATATGCTTTGCTAATTTCTTGAAAGGTAAATGGTAATTCAGATCAGACTATTTCTGCAATTAGCTTCTACCAAGTATGCATTACTTTCTATAAAATGGACTAAGTGATTTACTTTTGTAGGTAAGTTTATTATCTTTGTTCTATAGATGAGAAAACAGAGGCTTAGAGAGTTTAAATGTGTATTATCAACTTGCATAATAGAGCATAGGGCAAAACAACAGCTGGATATTATGGAACAATGTGTAGGAATGTTCTTGACATATTATTCTCATAATGGGTGACAGAAAAAGTAAAGATGTGGTGGTAAATCACTTGCCTATCATTCTCAGGGTTCTGGACTTGATCTCCAGCAACACACATACACACACACACACACATACACACACACACACACACACACACACACACACGCACGCAGCATGTGCACATGGGAATGACTTGGCACAATAAGGGAAGGGAGAGAGGTGGATAAAATGCGGGGAAAACTCAGAAGAACTTCCATTTTATCTATGATCTTTTCTTTCAAGTTAATTGTGGGCATGGAAAAATGTTAAAATGTGAAGACCAGGCAGTGAATTATTGTTGATTATTATATAATTCTCAGTGGCTTTTTGAATGCTTAAATATTTTATAACTTTAGAAAGAAGTGATGTTTTGAGGGATTTGGAGAGCCCTAATACAGAATTAGTCCACAAAAGACACTTCACAAGTGAGATGGTTTTTGTTAGCAGTCTTTTCTCCCCTATAAACACTACTGCACAGGTATGAATTTCAATGTGGGAATTATATTCAAAAGGAACCTCCAGCAGGTTCCAAAAAATAAAGGAACTCAGAACACCTTTGGAAATGTGCTCTCTGGCAGTCATTTAAACCAACAAGATAAACAAGTGTGGCTAAAAATAAACATCTGCAAGTAGATTCAATAAATGTTATTTGTCAGAAAAGGCAGTTAGCTTGGCATTCCCATGAATTTTCCTTTGGCTCTTTCATCTTAGCTTTTTAAATATGTAAGTTAATGAAGTGCAGAAGAGAATACTAGATTTTAAAATTAATTTCCAAAGCAAGTAAAAAATAATTCTCTGAATCAATAAATAACCCTTAACATCTTCTCATCACATGCCCTTGGGTACATTTTATGCCTTTTCCTCTTATTCCTTAAGCAATACCAATTTTATTAACATGCTGGCCCTCCATTAACATGGTAATGAGGGATGATGATGATGATAATGATAATGACTGTTATTGAACTTTGTTTGTCATACTAAGCCATGCTATTCACAGAATTGCCTCAAATTTCCTAATAGTATAAGAAATATTGAAACATTTTCATAGCAGGGTTGTTTTCTTTGTCATGACTACTGGAAACTTAGAAGCACTGATTTCATTTTGGTTATAATTTCCATCTATTTTTAGACTTCCTTGGATCCTTGATGAACAAAAGGTAAATAAAATAATTATTCACATTTCTCATATATGGTCCCATTGGGAAAGTTGCCAGATGTTCTGAAAACAAAGGAGCCACATATCTCTTGACAGTGTTGTATTGTGCAATTGAAAATAGGCTCACACAGATGTGCGTGTACTGTGCATTTAAAAGAAAAAAAAGGCTGAAAGGAAACACATAGTAATGTATATGGGAGGTCTGGGGGATTGTGTAACTGTTTTCTGGCTTCTTGGCATTAATAGACTCTTCCAAGATGAAAAAATACTATTCATAACACCCATAAAAACAAATAGATGATTTATGAAGAAAACAGATCAATATTTACCCTGACAGTTTGTAATGATGTACTCTCTTATTGTTAATTTTCACAGTTGATCAGAGTGAGGAAAGTAAACTTTTTCTGCTTGTTTCTCCTTAACAGGTAGGGTTCTTAACATACCAATGTCAGGTAATAAATGTGAAAAAACTTCAAACTTCTCATAAAAAGTATAAAGTCTTAAAGATGTAGAAGAGGGATTGAAGTTACAGCAAAATCTAGAGAGATAGACTAGTTCTCATTAGTAGAAGTCCCATCATCTTTTCAGCACTCACATATTGGTATATTTAGGGCCCCAGGCCTCAGATTTGCAGCCATCAGAATTGCCTAGAGTGCTTGTCAACTGATAGATTGCCTGATCTACCACTAAAATTTGACTTAGTAGATCTTGAAGAAAGCATGAGATGTTTCAGTGTTGTTAAGTTCCAAGGCTGCTTATATTAGTCCTGTGAGTCACAGGATTCCATGAGAGCTGCTGTTCCAGGATTGCACAAAGGATTACACATCTGGTCATTCCAGAGATTCCCTTCTTAGAAACTCTTTGATGACCTTGAAGAACAGACTTCTAGTAAAGTTGTAGACATGTTGATGTTGACTGAGAAGAGAGCCCTGGATATAAGAGATGACAATTATTATAAGTCAGTTATTGGGGAGTTTAAGAGCAAAATAACATGGTGTTTTCAGTGGGAAACAGTCAAGGGAATTCAGACAAAGGAAATCATTTATAAATGGGGTGTTTCTTTTTCACCTATCCATCTAATTCCATTTTCTAAATTATTAGCCTTAAATGCTTTAAAGTTTTATATCATTTTTCAAGCCAAGCACAGTGGTGCATACCTGTAATCTCAATAATCAAGAACCCAAGCCAGGAGAACTGTGACTTTCAAGTTAACCTGGATTACATAGGATGACCCTGCCTCAAAAAAACCAGCAAGGTCTGGAGCATAGCTCAGTAGTAGAATTTATTCCCTGGCGTACACAAGGCTCTGGATTCAGTTCCTAGCACTGAAAATTTTCTTCTTGCAATCCAGAGTTCTGTCTACTTTTGAAAACTCAAATGTGACAGATTGGGCTCTACAATCTCAGGTGACAATAAACTGTTGGAGCCAAGAAACAGATGCTCCCTTTCCTTGGGACATTTGTACTTGGGTTGATCAGCCACCCCTGGTCCTTCCTCGCTGTGGGGATGAATTCCAGACTTTTCAATGTATATGAGGTTGCAAGGGCAATATCCCACAAGACAAACACGTATTGCTTATCTGAGGACCACAGAGAACTAACAATGCCGGAGTGTTGTAAACTTGAACTAGTCAGAGTCAGAGGAGATGACTCAATGGCAAGAATAGATTGGCCTTAGGAAAAAAGTGATAATAGATGATAAGGAGGAAAGAAATGATTTTGAGCTGAACATGATGACCTTCCCCATCACAGCAGCATAAACAAAACAAAGTCCTTGGACTTGAGTCCTAGGGAAGAGGAAACTTGGCAAGTACAAGGCCCCAAGATGGGTCCTTAGCAACACACAAACACACGCACACACACGCACACGCATGATCACCACCATCATAGGAAAGGAAAGGGTGGGGGAGGAAAGGGGAAGGGAAAGGGGGAGAAAAGGGGAAGGGAAGGATTGCTGTTCTCTTTTTCAAAAACATCATGAATTGGGCTCTTACATAGGTGAAGCCATTTTTCTTTAAGCCACTAACAAGGAAACACAGCATAACCCTATTACTTCAGGATTTAAAAAATTAAGCATCATCTAATCTATTCCTGCAAGCTCACCAAATCAAGGTATCTACCTATTTATGTTTCACAGCGGCAAGAATTACATCTAAATTTCTATGGAGAAAAGAAATAGCTTAAGAATAAACAGTATGCAAAGACCAGGTCCTCAATTACATTGAGTGATATTTTAAAGAAGGGCAGCAGTTAAATAATTTAACTACAAAGGAATTGAAAAACATTTCTCTATTATACAAACAATACCATGTGGTAGAATGTCATCTTCCTCTGGCTTTGTGGAATAGAAGACTAATCCCAAATTCACACTTCCTCTGCTTTGGGCTTCACACCTCTGGAAGCACCTCTCTCTCTGCTCCCTAGGCCAATAATTTGAACAATGTCACTGAAATCAAAGTCTTTTGAGTCAAAGTTAAACCTCTAGTACAGTAAATTTCATTGTTTTAAAAATACATAAAAAATCAGTCTGGGCTGGCAGTTGTTGATTTGCAGGGCTTAGATTGTACCTTTCCAAGCTCTCCTTGGAAAGTGTTAAAACGTTTTTCTTATGTAAAACTTAAGGTTTTTGTATTTTTCAACATTCATAAGTTTTGTAGATTAGAATGAGATGCTTATTTCTACTGAAATAAAAAAGTGATTGTGACTTTAGAGAAGTATATCTACGCCACAGTGATGTGAAATATTTGTAATTTCTTAACCTCAATAAAGAAATTTTTGAAGAAAAAAAAATCTGAAAACAGTCAAATACCTTCCAAAAAACCAGGCCAACTTTATCTTAATAGTTTCACTCAAAAGCAGCTTCTTAACAATTGTGTATAATTCTGAGAATTCAGTGGGCCAGAGGATAAGATGGATCTTTAGAAACAGATATTGATGTATATAAATTTTATCAACTGTTAAGCATAATACCTAAGGGATTTATGTTTTAAATTTCACTTAGAAAGGATTTCTTTGTCTTAAAAAAATTGGTTGGATTTGACTACCCATACTCTAAACAAAAATGGAAAAATTAGGTTTTCTCCCTAAAGTTCCTAGTTTAAGGGAACATCTATCCATTGGCTTAAAATATATTAATATTATTTCCACACTGTTGAAGGCCTTTTTTTCTTTGTTTTCTTAAATTTTATTTTATTGTTGGGGTGATATGCAGAGGGGTTGCTGTTACTTTCATCAGGTAGTGGCTATATTGCTTCTTGAACATTAATACCCCTTCCCATGTTTTTCTCCAACTTTCCCTCCCTCCCACTCATCTTGTTCCAATTTTCAAATACAAACATATATACAATATACCAGGTAACAAAGTCAGATACAGTAACAACATGAGGGAAAATCTTAAGGGGAAAAGAAGAAAAAAGAAATAGCTTCACACAGTACACTAAGAACAACAATCACAAAGATAAACCTCTTATTTCCATATTCTAGAGTTCATTTCACTTTGCCTCATCCTATATGGCCATCTGTACATAGCTTTTGAGCTATTATGATCCTCTGTTAGGAGAACTCTAAACGTATACTGATTGTTACAAATGAGGGAAACCATGGAGCCTATGTTTCTTTGGGTCTGGCTTACTTCACTTACTATGATTTTTCCCCAGGTCTTTCTATTTCCTTACAAATGGGGCAATGTCATTCTTTCTGATGGAAGCATAGAATTCCAGTGTGTATAAGTAACACATCTTCTTGATCCATTCATCTACTGAGGGGCATCTGGATTGGTTCCATATCTTAGCTAAGATGAATAATGCAGCGATGAACATTGTTGTGCTGGTAGGTTTAGTATGTCCTTGTTTTTGAATATTTGGGTAGATGCTCAGAAGTGGGATTGCAGAGTCATAGGAGAACTCTATGTTTATAGTCTTTTGAGGAACCTCCATACTGCTTTCCAGAGTTCTTTACTGTCATAACTTTAGAAAAGATGTATACCTGAGAACAGCTTGTTAATATGAAACAGACAAGCTATCCATTTCTTAATCTAATGCAGGTGAATTCATTATGTCTTTATTAGATTTTTTTCCCTGAGGATAATCCTGGTCTATCTTTCTACAACGTATTTTAACTAAATTGTCCATAGGATCTTTTTGCTTTTAATAATACTCATCCATGTAATATGCAACTTTCCATTTATCTGCTTATAAGTTAAGCAGTCACCATGACATTTCTGTACATTTAATGGTATAAGAAATTTGGTGGAAATGGCTTCTGAGCTGTAATTGGCTTTTTGGCCCCTGAATCTCAAATAACGCCCTATCAATTTTACTGATGAGTTGAAGTTTTAAGAAGAATGATAAAAGATGTGAGCGATGTGGCTTATAAATCACATGTACTGCCAAAAAATCATTTCATTACATTCATACTATGCTAACCATAGTACCGTTAAAATAAAACTGAATGATACAATTTTTATTAGATTTCTTCAAATGTAAATTGAGATAGATGAATTATTATATAGACAGAGTCATTGTTCTGCTTACCTAAGATGAAAAGAAGCCACTGTTAGTTTTCCTTGCACAAATCTATACCTAATAAGAGCAAATAGTAAATAATTGGATGTCAAGGCACAGAAGTGTCAAAGGCAGAACATTCCATTGGTCAGGATCCAATCAGGAGGCAGAAGTCACTCCTGTTATTGGAACAGAGCAAGCTTAACATACTGAAGAATAGTTAACTAGATAGAAAGTCGTTAATTACCTAAAGTGTTAGCGCAAGTGTAAGGTCTCAGGGAAGTAGAATTACAGGAACTGAGGAAACGAAGAATGATAGGTAGATATCAGATTTATTACAATGTAGAAACTCAGGAGCAAAGTGCTCGATTGGAGCAGAGAATGATGAGACTGGATATGTCCATTTTCAAACCACTTTGAAGAGACTTAGAAGAGGATGAAATACAAGGATTGAGGAAACAAGAATGTACAGCAAGCAAAGAAAGGAAGGAAGGAAAGAAAGGAGGAAGGGAGGAAGGGAGGAAGGAAGGAAGGAAGGAAGGAAGGAAGGAAGGAAGGAAGGAAGGCAGGAAGGAAGGAAGGAAGGAAGGAAGACAGGCAGGCAGGCAGGCAGGAAGGAAGGAAGGAAGGAAGGAAGGAAGGAAGGAAGGAAGGAAGGACAGAGCAAATCCCTCATTAATGCTTCCTCCAATTGATTTGTTTTTCCCTCTTTCCTTCTTTCCCTCTTCTTACCCCTCTTTCTGGAAGAATAAAAAGGTCAGATGATAGATTGGAAGCCAGGTTTGCAGGGCCCTCACTACAGTTTCATAAAGAGAGAATAGAGTGTGGGGCAGAGAGGCAACAGCTTTAATGAATGCCACAAAAGTTTTCGGGCAGCAGAGGCCAAGCTATGAAGGGTGAAAGAGCATTCTAGGTGCCAGGAAAAGGCATGCAAGATATTACACAATTTTACTTATTATCCTCAAATAACATCAATTTTAATAGTATTTATACACCTTCAGATGAAGCCAATAAGATTGGTGCAGTGAGATCAGTCAATGGAAACCATCATGATGTTTTTGTAGGGATCTGTGAATAGGTGCTTTTTTTGTCCTCTATGTATGAAAAATTTCAAGTGTATACAAAGTAGAAAGAATAATACCATGCACCAATGTCTCATAATTCAGCTTCAATAATCATAAACATTTGGCTATTGTTGTTTACTTTCTAGCTTCCTCTTGAGCTATATTATTTCATTCATCAATAATTCAGTGCATTAAATGATGAATTGATGATGTATGATGATAAACTTCCACAAAACAAAACGATCATGTAAATACCACCAGGATCTAGAACCCCTTATAATTCACTTATGTCACTTCCTTACTTTCCCAGAGGACTAATCTTTTCCAAAAACTTATTTATTCACCATTGTTGCATGTTCTTTTCACCATTCTAAAATAGTTGATTACCTGAATAGAATATAATTTCTTTATTGCTTTATTTGTTTATATACAAGTAGGTTGTTTCTAGCCTTTACATGTCACAAATAATGTTGCTCTGAATCTTGAACATATCTTCTGGCATATATTTACATAAATGTCTATTGGGTGTATGCCAGGAAAAAAGTACTTGATGTACTAGAGGATATTGCTATATTCAACTTAAATAAATACTCCCTGGTTGTAGTTTCAAAGTGGCTATATCAGTTGACCAGATGCTTCATACCCTTGCCAAGACTCTACATTATTAATTTCATTTATTTCTAGTATTTAATTTTATGCTATTTTAAATTATATATACATATATATATATCAGTCTGGGGGCTTAAACACAGATGATGGGCATTGTCCCTGTGCATTTTTTTTGTGCAAGACTAGTGTTCTACTACTGGAGACACAATTATCCTTCTAGCTTTTTTTGGTGCTTATTTGGAGATAAAAATCTCACAGACTTTTCTTGCCCTGGCTGACTATGAACAGTGATCCTCAGATCTCAGCCTCCTGAGTAGCATGAGCCACTGGCAACCAGTTTAATATATTATTTTGTATATTTGCTAATATATTGAAATGAACTGATTTTTTAATTTTATTATTGAGATAATGTATAGAGGGATTACAGTTACAGTCATCAGGTAGTAGGTGGATTACTTCTAACACATTGATACCTCTTCTCATGTTTTTGTCCCTGTTTCCCTCCTCCCACCCCTCCCAATCATCTTGTTTTCCCCTCCTTTCCTTCCCTATATCAATAAACACATACAATATGCCAGGTAACAAAGTCAGATTCAGTAACAATATGAGATTAACCATAGGGACAAAAAAGAGAAGAGAAATAAGATAATACATTAAGACAACAACACAAAATAAACCTCTTGTTTATTTGTTTTTTATTTAGTCTTATCCTATATGACCTTAAATATCTAGGTTTTGTGCTATTGTAATCACCTGCTAGGAGAGTCCTAGATGTGTACAAATTATTACAAATGAGGGAAACCATTGAGCCTATGTTCCTTTAGGTCTGGCTTACTTCACTTACTATGATTTTTTTCCCAAATCTTTCCATTTCCTTACAAATGGGACAATGTCATTCTTTCTGATAGCAGCATAGAATTCCATTGTATAGAAGTACCATAACTTCTTGATCCATTCATCTATTGAGGGGCATCTGGGTTGGTTCCATATCTTTGCTATGTTAAATAATGCTGCAGTGAACACTGTTGTGCTACTGGGTTTAGTATGTCTTTGTTTCTGGACATTTGGGTAAATGCCAAGGAGTGGGATTGCTGGATCATAGGGGAGCTCTATGTTTAGTCTTTTGAGGAACTGCCATACTGCTTTCCATAGTGGTTGAGCGAGTTTCCACTCCCACCAGCAGTGTAGTGGTGATCCCTCCTGGACACATCCTTGCCATCATCTGTTGTTATTGTATTTCTTGATAATGGCCATTCTAACTGGAGTGAGGTGGAATCTCAAAGCTGTTTTGATTTGCATTTCTTTTATGGCCAGAGATGTTGAGCATTTCTTCATGTGTCTATAGGTCATTCTTATTTCTCCTTCAGAGAAGTCTCTCTTTAAGTCTTTAGCCCAACTTTTAATGGGCTGTTTATTTCTTTGACGACTTGTTTTGGAGAGATTCAATTTTTCTTTTTTTGCCAGTCTTGGGCTTGAGCTCAAGGCCTGAGCACTGTCCTTGGACTTTCTCAAGGCTAGAGCTCTACCACTTGAGCCTCAGCACCACTTCTGGCTTTTTTGTATGTATGTGGTACTGAGGAATTGAACCCAGGGCTTTATGCATGCTAGGCAAGCACTCTACCACTAGGCCAAACTCCCAGCCCTGAGATTCAATTTTTTGAACTGTTGATATATTTTAGATCTAAGGCCCTTGTCTGTTGTATGGCTAGTGAAGATCTTCTCCCACTCTACTTCTATTTAACTTGCTAGCTATGTCCTTTGCCATACAGAAGCTCTGCAGTTTAATGCAGTCTCATTTGATCAGACTTTCTTTAATTTATGTTTCTTGATCTTTATTAAGAAAGTTTTGACATGTGCCAAGGAGACCTAGTGCATCTCCTAATCCTTCTTATAAAGTTTTCAAGGTATCTGCTTTTACCTCAGGGTCTTCAATCCATTTGGAATTAGAAATGAATTCACTTTTAATTCATTTATTAATTCAAATATCTTACTATTTGAACAGTTTTGATTGTTTTCCGTGCAATCATATTATCTAGAATTTGCTGCTCCATTAGTTTTATTTCTATGTATTTAATCCTTATGCTTTTCATTTCTTCCTTTTCTTTGTTTTCTTTCATTGCTTAAAAATCAATACTACCTTTAGGCTTTCACAATCACACAATAAAACTAACTACAATAAAACTATTAAAGGACATGTAGACTCTCATTTGGGATCACCCCTTGAAAAACAGTTTGTCACATCTGCCACACTACATATTTGGGGGGAGAGGCCAGGCACATACAGATTCTATGAGAGTTTTGGAGGTCCTTTCATATAGCTATTTAGACTTAAATTACCACAATTTTCAGTAGTTGTACATATCAGCTGGGAAACATTTTACTGTATGGAATAGCTTACATTATTCTTAAGTTAATAGATGTTTTGGTCTAGATCTGTTATGGGTAAAGCTTCAAACTGATTTTTTTCCATATATTTTTATTGTAATTAATAGAAGGGTTACATTATATTCACCAGATAGAGGGTTCATTTATATTTTTTGCATGTCTTGGTCCCCATTTCCCTCTCCCCACCCCTGCCCCTCATCTTGTTTTCCCCCCTTCCCTATCCAATTTCAAATAACCAAATACAAATACATCCAATATATCAGATAACAAGGTGAAATACTGTAACAGTATGAGATAACAAGGGACAGCAAAAGAGGTGAGAGATAACATAGTACATTAAGAACAACAGTCATTCATTATATGGCTTTTGTTTCTATATCCTGGAGGTCCTTTCATTTAGTGTCATCCTATATGGCTTTATGTATCTAGGTTTTGCTCTATTGTAAATCTCTGCTAGGAGAGTGGAGAGCCCAGGGTTTCTACAGATTATGACAAATGAAGAAAACCATTGAGCCTATGTTCCTTTGAGTCTGGCTTACTTCACATAATATGATTTTTTTCTAAGTCTTTCCATTTCCTTACAAATGAGGCGATGTCATTCTTTCTGACAGCAGCATAGAATTCCATTGTATATAAACACCACATCTTGTTGATCCACTCATCAACTGAGGGGCATCTGGGTTGGTTCCATATATTTGCTATGGTAAATAGTGCTGCAGTGAACATTGTTGAGCTAGTGGATTTAGTATGTCTTTGTTTCTGGATGATTGGGTAAATGCCAAGTAGTGGAATTGTTGGGTCCTAGGGGAACTGTATGTTTAGCCTTTTGAGGACCCGCCATACTACTTTCCACAGTGGTTGAACAAGTCAAACTGATTCTTTTCTTTAGCAGAAAGTGGAACATTGCATGTCAGAATTGAAAAGATTTTATTTTTATAAAAATATAAAATGCAAGATTAAAATTTCAAAACATAAAATGTCAGGCTTACATAAACAATTTTCATTTCAAATTTTGAAACACTAAGTTAGTCATATCTTGCTTTTAATTCTAATGCATAACTGTGGATCTGTAAAACAGAATTTAATCCAGAAACAAGCTTTTTGATATTTTATGTTTTTATAAGAATATGTCCAAATTTATACACTTTAAGTACAGATGCATTTTACTTTTTAATCCTTTATTATTGCCTATAATATGCTGCCAATTATGTAAAAATATTTTTACTACATGAGAATTTGCTAAAAAAAATAAAGGCATCAAAAATGTCTGAAACAACTGTGTAATGAGTTATGCATCTCTTTTTTTATGACTTAAACCTTTCCAGGCCAACAACAGAATTGCTGGACATGTACTATAATAATTAAGTAGAATTATCTTTGTCTTTTTGCCATCTTTGACATTTTTAGTTATGTAGAAAGGATAGTCTTAGCCTCTTATTTTGTCACAGTAAAGATATACTTGTGAAAATAGAAAGGTGGAATATCTTGACAGAGGCTTAGTTTGATTTATTATATACCTATTATATACCTATTTAGGTATGTAGAACATTGGACCTGTATTTGTCTCTCCTTGTCCTTACAAACGAGCTCCAGCGAATCTGACAAAACCTCGGAGTAGCTTGGCACAGGGGAAGGACAGACTTTAGGCATCTTTGTCCTGTGCTTCAGGTGTTTATTTAGCTCAATATCGATTTTTCTGTTTGTTCTTTCTATCATTTTCTGGGAGAAGTATCTGAAATTTGTCATATATGTGTAGATTAGCTTATTTCGCCACTTCTGTTTATTTTTGCTCCGTGCATTTGAAACTATGTTAAAATCGTTCAGCATGCTGGAACTAACCCTTGCATTGATGTGAAATGGCTCTAGTGATTTCTAGTAATTCTTCTGATTTAAAGTGTAAATTATCTAATTTTCATATGGCCAAACAAAGCTTCTATTTGTTAATGTTTGTCCAGAACCTTCTGTTATTTTCTTTTGATCTTTTCCTGGCCTACATCCCAAAGTATATCTTTTGTAAGCTGAAGGTTATGGGGCTTGTGTTATCAATCAATTGTTTACAATGTTTTCATTTAGTGCAGTTACATTTGATGGAATTCAGGCTAGAGTTGATATTTAAATCCATTATCTTCTTTGATTTCTACATGTTTTACTGAGTCAAGGCTCTTTTTGCTTCTCTCTTTTATTTAATCAGATATAATTTATTTGTCTTCTTTATTTTATCATATATTTATATTTTGTTTCTCTCTATTTTATTGTTCCATTAAAACCCTAGAAAATATATAATGTATGTCCATAGTTACTACTATGTCCTAAAAGCCCTAGAGTATTTTAATTTTGTTTAATCTCCTCTGTTTTCTGTGCCACTGCTATCGCATATTTTAATTCCAATAGCATTTACATGATTCAGACTATTCAGGTGAGTCTCTACTTGACTGTTTCTTCCTCTATGAGACTTGCCAGTACTGTCATAATTAACATAACCTCACCTCATCACTTTCTAGCTCCTTACCATGTTGGGTATAATTGCATGTTCTTATCTCACCAAATGAGAACATTTCTTTGTTTCCATTTCAGACTTACATTACAATGTAGGTTCATCAGAATAATGCTCTGCCCTATTATACTCCATCGTTACATGTTAAATCACACATGTAGATCAGAAGTGCCCAACAGAAATCACAATCACTCTCAGGAATAAGGAAAGCAAGATCTTCCCTTAAAGGGGACTGAAGACATTTGATGCTCAGATTAGAATTTTTTTAATGTAAAGAAAATTGGAAAGAATATCAGAATCACTGCAGAAATAACGATATGACCAGATTTCTTTTAGTCATTTTTATTTAAATCTCATTCATTCAACACTTCTAGAATACCTGTGCAGGTAAGGGAACTGAGCAAGAAGCTGTGTGCCATGCTAGACTTCATGCTGTGTGAAGCCCACAGTGTTTACGATAGGTTCCTTCAGAGAACACACAGAAAACAACACGTGGGAAAAGGTGTGAGAGTCAGTAAGCTCAACCCTGAAGAGGATTTTGTAATAAGAAGGAATGGAGATAGTTGTGCTGGGGAAGTCTTTGGAGGACAAAGGAAAAAAGCTTTGATTCTGGTAGCCTTCAGTTAGCGATAATGAGGAGGTATCAGGTGATTCCAAAGACATTCACATAAAGAGGTTGAAAATTGAAAAATTCTTTATCCAGAATCCTCGATTTATGATGCCCTTGAATTCTTCCTTGCTGAGACTCAGGAACTAAAGGCTTACACACCTAGAAAACTGGGCCAGAGTCTCATGCAACAGCTAGATGCCCAAGGTTTACTTGGATATGTAAGTCAAAGAATAGCCTTCAAGAGAAAAAAAAAAATCGTTCCATCCTTGTGTGTAGTGACTATTATCTTTCCTGTGTAATTGGGCCAGATGCTCTGGCTTTTACCCATAGTTGAACTAATGAAACAAAAGGTCATAGGTTAATTCGTAGGTGGTACTCAGAGCATAACAATTGAAATATTGAGGGGTTGTTTTTCAGACTAGGAGTGTATTATTTTCAATTTTTAGCTCCTGGGTCTTTTCTCCAGCATGACGGCCAGATGGGAGGGCAGCAATAATGAGTGACCCTCACAGCATATGTGTCCATTTTATGGTCTGCCTGTGTGAAATGTGGTTTACAGAGTGGCTTCAAGAGAAGAACCCCAATCGCTGTGAGAGAAGAAGCAGCTCTCAGGCTGATGTTTGCATTCTATCCCCAGGCCTTCCCTTCACTGCTAAAGGTCTCATTAAGAGACTGCTGGTCCTAAGAGAGTGCTTATACTTATTTTAAGAGTCAGGATTTGTAGCATTTCTACAATGAGTGGTTTCATGGTGCTGTGTCAATTCAAGTCAGAACTTAGAGTTTCTCTTAATTGAACTATATATAGGAAATGAATCTCACAACCTCTCCATTACTTTATAGCCAGCCAATGGGAGCTTAACCATTTGGAATGTTTGGCCACAACTATGGGGCACCCATTATGGGAGAGGAGCTCAGCTAAGTGTTCCTGAGAAGTTATCTCCTGTGCTGGCACTTTTGGGGATGTACTAAAAGTTTATTAGGAAGTGACTTTTTTTTTAACCCAGTAAGGAATCCTTCAGGCTTTATATTGACACCTACAAAAAGCATGATAGGTACATAACATATCTTAGCACCTCCAACATAATGTACCACCATCATATTGCTTTCCTTTCAAGTTTCCAGTCCTTGTTATGGTGGTGGTGGTGGTGGTGGTGGTGTGTTTGTGTGTGTGTGTGTGTGTGTGTGTGTGTGTGTGTATTTTTATCGGTCATGGGGCTTGAACTCTGTGCCTGGGCACTGTTCCTGAGCTCTTCAGCTCAAGCTAGCTCTCTACTACTTGAGCCAAAGTGACACTTCTGGTTTACAGGTGGTTAATTGGAGATAAGAGTCTCATGGACTTTGGTGCCTGAGCTGGCTTTGAACCATAGTCCTCAAATCTCAGCCTCCTGAGTAGCTAAGATAACAGGTGTGAGCCACCTGCGCCCAGTTTATTGTGGTATATATTGTTCCACCAATGGGTAATTCTAATCAACTTGACAATCCAAGCCAACCATCTTCATTCCCCTCCTTGTCAACTTGAAATCCAAATTGCTCTCCCTAAACATAACATTCCACCCTTGGCCTTCTCCAAGGCTCACATTCATCTCACAATTCAAAATGACTTCCCTCTTCATGAGTCTCTGGAGTCTTAGAAGCTACAACATTGTTCAGAGGTTTGTGTGGGGCTTGTTTTGAAAGATGTGCTCAACACAAATCAATAGCACTTAGTGTTCAAACAAATAGACCGTAAGGCAAAATGATCTGAAAAGGGTGACAGTTTTAAATATGAGAAGTCTCCGGAAGATGACTTTTCTTTTTATTGTCAGAAATGTTTATTACCAAAAGTAAAAAAAGAAAAATAACCTAAGAGGTATAAAGTTTAAGTATAGAAAGGAATCAGAGTGATGATTTAAGGCACTATTAAATATGAATTTATATATACTCATATACTATGAAAACCTATCTATCAAACAATATCTTGTGTCTTTACTTTTTTTTCTGAGTGCCTGTGGCTCACCTCTGTAAACATAGCTATTTGTGAAGCAGAGAGAAGCATAGTTCAAGGCCTGCCCATGTATAAAAGTTTCAGAGATGCTATTTTGAATATAACCAGCAAAAACAAAACAAAATAGAGCCAAGGCATGGCCAGTTTACAATGCCAGTCTGGCAAGTATGACACCCTGAGTTCAAACTCCAGTACCAAAGAAAAAAAAGTTTTGCATTGATTCATGTAGATACGTTATAAGCAAAAAAATCAAATGCTTAGACATCACATTCTAGAAATTGCTTTTTCAACTAATATATACTGTATTTATATTGACCTATTGACCTGTGATTTTAAAGACAATTATTTTGCCTTTTAACTTACAAATAGTAAAATTCACTTGGATTGGTATACTGCTTTGCCTTTTTTTTGGTCAGTTGTGGGACTTGAACTCTGGGCCTGGGTGCTATCCCTGAGTTCTTGAGCTGAAGACTACCACCCTACCCCTTGAGCTACAACACCACTTCTGGTTTTCTAGTGGTTAATTGGTGATAAGAGTCTCACAGTTTTTAGGTATTTAGTGGCTGGGCTGACTTTGAACCACAATCCTCAGATCTCAGCCTCCTGAATAGAATAGCTAGGATTACAGGCATGAGCCACTGTGCCTGGCTCTGCTTTGCCTTTTACATCCAAGCCCTAATTCCACAAATATTTGGTGTTTAATATGCCTTTTATTTTGTCAGAAATCAAAATTAGCTAGTCTGGAGTCTTTGGGGCCTTCTGGTGATATAAAAATTGAAGGTTTTTCCAAAATCTAGACAACTAAACTTAGTTTCTAAATGATGTAAACTCTTGGAGACAGCTGCTATTGCATTTTGTTTCTTTCACTAAGCAATATATGGTCTTTGAAAATTGGGCCCCCTCAGACCCTTACAATGGAGAATGTAGAATGATTACATGTGTAACAAATTATGACTTTTTTCATTACAATAAAGCATACAGAACAAAAGAGTTTAATGAAAAGTATAGTCTCCTGAGTTAAAACTTCATTCCTGAACCGATAGCCCTGGAAAATACTAATACTCAGTGTATTCAAAGGACAACCAGCTTAGCCCTTTAATGCCCATTTGCCTGAATTTATGAGATATCATTCTTTTCAGTTTGGCATTTTTTTTAATTATCCAACTGATAGTCAAATTTTTTCTGTCACCAATTTATTGAAAGCTCCAGTCACACAAAGTAACTCAAGAGAGACTATCTGCTTTTCCAAAAACTATAAATATCTCAAGAGCAAGAGGAACTGTATTCCCTAGACCTGGGCTGGGATGGACAGGCATAGAAGAGGCAAAAACCCTCCACTACATACAGAGCACACTTAGTACTCCTTACTTCCACATTTGGTAAGCAGCTAAGCCATTCTGAGCCAGAGCTTTCCCAACTGAGAGGACTGAACACAGCCTCCTAGAGTTAGTGAGGCCCTCAGGGTTATCCTATTTCCTCTCCTCTACCCACTGAGAAGTACAGGAACTGCCTTGGTCTATGGTTTCTTATTTTAACAGTCATTGGATGTTTTCTAGTAAATTCAAAACTATTCAGATCTCTAAATAGAAAAATTACTTTAATATCTAAAGAATAGTTGTAGAATGGATTTAAGATATGGGAAGAATATGTGGGGTTGGGAGAGATAGGAGAAAACAACAGAAAGGATGACATTGATGGAGATGGATTGTACTCATAAAATGACTGGTTAAATTAAAGCCCCTTTGTATAACTACTTAAAGACAATTTAAAAAATTAAAGTTAAAAAGAAATAAAAGTATAGGATCTATACCCAAACACACACACACACACACACACACACACACACACACACACACACACACACACGCTGGCCCTCACTCCTGCCCTCTTTCAACTTCCCTTCTTTTAGAGAAGATAGATGATATAAAATAAGTAAGAACATGATTTAAAATGTGTAGGAAAATGTAATAAACTAAACAAAAGCAAACAGGGGAAAAGATAAGGAATTATAAAGTTACACTCTAGTGCAAAGACTCAAGCAAGTTATTGAAGGCCACTCTCAAGAATGTGGATTATATCTTTTGTGGATTTTTCTTTTGTGTGTTTGTGAGAGATCATTTTAAGAAATAAGACTAGTGTGGTGGCACACACCTGTAGTTCCTTAGGCAGCAGAGGCAGAAAGACTCTCTCTTAAAAACAAAGTAAAACAAAAGGGCTGTAAGACATGGCTCAAGTGGTAGGGTGTTTTCCTAGGCTCTTGGTTTGATCCCCAGTACCACAAAAGAGAAGTCACCTCATAAAAGTATCCCTGGTTCCTTGTTATCATCCACGCCCACATCTCTACTTTTTAATGCATCAACTTATGCTAACGATGGTAGCATTAAATCTCAGCAGTTTTTCTTGCTCAACAGAACTCCAGGGTGGTAAAACTGGTGGATAAAGAATTGCTGCTGCCACTTTTCTTATAAATGAGGTGACATAATCCTTACTTCTTTACTGCTAACAAAGTTTCTGAAATGAAAACAAGAAAACCTGGGATTGAGTGCACACAGACCTTGAGGAGCTGTCTGTACCATCAAGTAATAAATAAAATGCCATTGTTCTGAGATGAAAGAAAAAACAAATTGTACCAGGAAAAATTGATTGTAACTTTTAAAGCTAGCTTAGAAACTTTTCTTGGTGTTGTTTCTTCAAAAGAAAGAACAGGAAAAAAGAAAGAAAAGAAAGACTCTGTATATCACACCAAACTTGCCTAAGGGTAAACAGATCAATTCCACAGGGTGTAAAATTATTCTATAGAACAGTTGGTAAATGGCAGATGAGTCTAGCTATGTCAACCATATGTGAAAAGCACCATTCTGTAATTTGAAGTGAGTCATGTGCATGACAAGTGGAGAATATTTAATGCCAGATGATTGAATTAGCCAACAGGATATTGGTAATTATTACAAGAGTGCAAAATCACATTTCACACCCTTCAGTCTGAAGAAGGTCACTGGAATCGCCACACACACAAACCTAGCCTTCTCTTGGGTCTTTTTTTTTCCTGTTTCAGAAGGACAGCTGGGACTTGTGCATGTACTTTGGACCCACACTGGAATTTTCTTTGTTTCCACATGCATGCAGAACAAAATGGCCAAAGAAAAACTATATACATTAAGCTTCAGTGGTTTCCCTCATTTGTAATAGTATAAATCTTGGACTCTCCTAGCAGAGGATTACAATAGCTCAAAACCTAGATACAGAAGGTCATATAGGATAAGGCTAAATGAAAGGACCTACAGGATATGGAAACAAGAGCTTTATTTTGTGTAATTGTTGTTCTTAATGTACTATGTTATTTCTCTTTTCTTTTTTTGCCCTTTTGGTTAATCTCATATTGTTACTATATCTGACTGTGTTACCTGGCATATTGTGTATATGTTTATTTGTTTATTTGAAATAGGAAAGGAAAGGGGTGGAAACATGATGATTGGGAAAGGTGAGGGGAGAGAAATGGGAACAAAAACATGAGAAGGGGTATTAATGAATGTGAAGTAATGCACCTGCTATCTGGAGAATATAACTGTAACCCTTCTATTAATTACAATAAAAAAGAAAAAAGAATAGTTATGTATATTAGGATAATACAAACATATCCTGGGATGTAATGGAATATTTTACTGTGGACTATGAACACTTTTACTGTTTTAATTTAAATTTTTGGTTGAGTATAAAATAACCTGGGAGATAGAATATTGTTATTTGAGCAAGAAAGACTGCCTGTAGAAAGAAAGTGATTCAACACAGCTTTTAATGAGAAAGACTTATTTGTCTACACAAATGTCTTCTCAGGAGGTGGAAGATTCTAGAGGTGCTATTAAGCATATATACATGTATGCATATATGTATATGTATACATGTATATGTGTATGTATGCATGTATACATGTATACACATATGTATGCATGTATACATATACACATATACATGTGTATGCATGTATACATATACACGTATACATGTGTATGCATGTATACATATACACATATACATGTGTATGCATGTATACATATACACGTATACATGTGTATGCATGTATACATATACACGTATACATATGTATGCATATACATATACATATACATATATACACACACACACATATATATGACCATGTTCTACCCAAAGTAGTCCAGTAGCTATTTTTTTAATTGGTTTATGATTAAACAAAGTTTGTACAAAATTGAAGAAAAAAGACATAGGTAATCACGGTGTCTATAAATATTCCATGTGTACATTGGGCATATAAGAGGTTTTTCCCAGTGCCATATATGTGCTGTTGGAGTGTGCCAGAAACCATGCAGACATCGAGGCAGAAAGAAGTTTATTACCAGCAAAGGGACCAGAAGACCCCTTCTCATAAGAGAGAAGAAGTGCCAGTTATTGTCTGAGGTAACTTGTATAACCTACAGTGTTAGGAGGAACCTACAGGTGTTAGGAGGGGCTAGGAGGCTCGAACTTGGTGTGGACCTGTGAGCCAAGGATTTCATCATGGCAGGTAAGGATTTATGGCTTGCTGCTGCCCAAATAGCAAGTCTTGAAGCTGCCAAGACTTGAAGGTCATTTGAAGGGAATCATGTTGCCTTTTGTTTTTGTAACTGCCCCAAAAGAGTGCCATCTCAAGGTAAAATGAAGAGGAAGCCAATTGTTTACTGCCTGTACCAAATGGGCCTGGTGTTGCCTGGGAGAACACAGTGCTAAGCTATAAGAAAGGAGACTACTGGACTAATACATATGGACAAAAAAGTACCAGGATTTAACAGGAATTGGAATTCTCTTTCGTTTCTGCCAAACTGTATCCTAGGGGGAAAGATAGGCAGTGGCTTATGTGTCCTGTGAGTAAAGACGAGCCTCTCTAAGCTGTGATGCTGGCTCACATATCCATATCACTCATATCCAGTTCTATATGTTTAGAACCATAGAGAAGGAGATATTTATATCTATAGATATATGCATATATGTATATATATACATATATATAGTCTTTTTTCATCTCAGTACATTCTTTGATTTTCTTTTAGATAAAAATACATGTACATACAAAAATAAATACTGTAAATAAGATAAAACAAAATTGAGGCTGGTAATGTGGCTTAATGGAAGACTGCCTGCCTAACAAGCATGAGACCCTGGGTTTAATTCATTAGTACCATTTAAACAAAAATAAATTAATAAATAAAATTTAAAAAACTCTTCATTGAAAATAAATAAAATAGGGCCAGGAGTTTGTCTAAGTGGAGTGCTTGCCTAGCATGCAAAAAGACCCAGGCTCGATTCCTAAGTACCATATACATAGGAAAAATAAAAGCTGAAGTGGTGATGTGGCTCAAGTGGTAGAGCTCTAGCTTTGAGAAAGCCCAAGGACAGTGCTCAGGTCCTGAGTTCAAGCCCCAAGACTAGCAAATAAATAAATAAATAAATAAATAAATAAATAAATAAATAAATAAAATAAACTTATACAAGTGAAACTCTGGGAAGCTTGCCAATTTTGTAAGACAGTTTACCTCCAAATGTAAGAGTTTTCATCAAAGCTCTCAATGGAGATTGTGCATCTCAACTTGAGCCAAATAGAATAAAAGTAAAATGTTGAGTCAAATTCTTTATTATCCTTCAGTATTTGTGCAAAGGAGTTGCCCTTCAATTTGTCAGTTTACAAATACAATGCATCGAAATCAATGCCCCCTTTTCTCCTTTTTAATTGTAATGTATAGAGGGCTTACAGTTATATTCACCACACATATTGATACCCCTTCCCATGTTTTTGTTCCCATTTCCCTCTCCCTACCCCTTCCCAATCATCTTGTTTCTTCCCCTTTCCTTTCCTATTTCAAATAAACAAACATATATACAATATGCCAGATAAAATAGTCAGATATAGTAACAATATGAGATTAACCATAAGGGCAAAAAAAGAGAAGAGAAATAATATAGTACATTAGAAACAACAATCACACAAGATAAAGCTCTTGTTTCCATATCCTGGAGGTCCTTTCATTTAGCCTCATCATATATGACCTTATGTATCTAAGTTTTGTGCTATTGTAATCCTGTGCTAGGAGAGTCCTAGATGTGTACTAATTATTACAAATGAGGGAAACCATTGAGCCTATGTTCCTTTGGGTCTGGCTTACTTCACTTAATATTATTTTTTCCAAGTCTTTCCATTTCCTTACAAATGGGGCAATGTCATTCTCTCTGATGGCAGCATAAAATTTCATTGTGTGTAAGTACCATGTCTTGATCCAATTGTCTACTGAGGGATATCTGGGATGTTCCATATCTTCGCTATGGTAAATAGTGCTGCAATGAACATCATTGAGCTAGTGGCTTTAGTATGGCCTTGTTCGGACTTTTTTGGTAAATGCGAAGAAGTGGAATTGTTGGGTCACAGGGGAGATCTCTGTTTAGTCTTTTGAGGAACCTCCATTGTGCTTTCCATAGTGCTTGAACGAGTTTATATTCCCACCAACAGTGTAGTAGCGATCCCTCCTGAATGCCCCATTTCATCATTCATACCAACCCCACCTATCTCATCAGTTTTCCTAGTTTCATAGAATATGTATTGAATATTATTCCCCACTTATTGAGCCAAATTCTGTTCAGTTTTTTTTTGAACCAAATGTTTTTTGCCAGTCCTGGGGCTTGCACGCAGGGCTAAGGAACTGTCCTTGGGCTTTCTCAAGGCTAGCACTCTACCACTTGAGCCACAGCAACACTTCCGGTTTTTTTTCCTAAGTATGTGGTACCAAGGAATCGAACCCAGGTCTTCATGCATGGTAGGCAAGCCAAACTCCCGGCCCTGATTCAAATTCTTTAACCAAACTTTTTACTTATTCTGATAGTGGCATGTTTAGTTTGGCTGCTGAGGAAAAATAAAAACCAACAACTGATTAAGTTATAAGGAATGATAGCTGGGCCCTGGTGGCTCATGCCTATAATCCTAGCTATTCTGGAGGCTGAGACCTGAAGACGGAAGTTCAAAGCCAGACGGACCAGTAAAGACCATGAGTCTTCTCTCCAACAAACGACTCAGAAAATGTTACAAGTGGAGCGGCTGCTCAAGTGGTAGAGTGCTAGCCTTGAGAAAAAGCTCAGGGACTGCACACAAAATCTTATAAATAATTACAATATGCAATATGAATGGAAGCATTTACAGAATGTTCAGCATATGCTGTATACACTAAATTGCTCAACCCAGGCACTATTTCTTTGTTGTGGATCATTATCCCAAACATTTTAAACCCTTTAGCAGCATCCTTGGTCTCCTTAGAATCCAATAGCACTCTCCTTCTTAGCTTGGGACAACCAAATACATCTCCAGATACTGCAAAATTTCCTCCTAGCGAGCCATACTAATCCAACAAGGACAACAGAATGGACAATTAGAACTATGTGTTAAGGCTTTAAACGCTACAAACTAGGTCTGTAATCGTTATGAAGCTGGACCTCTCTTCTCAGAAGGAAAGTTGAGGAGGCTTCAAAAAAATGAGATTTGGCTGTCTCTTGAAGTTTGTATAAGATTTTGAATTGAATTGTGATGTGACTACTGGTTTCACCTTAATGGAAGGGAATCCAACTGGTGTTTATGTTTGAAATCTGCCCTATTGATTTCAAAGATGTTTACATTTCTGAATGTGCCATATTATAGTTTGTTCATGAATTAGACACTGAGAAAATTTAAATTATTTTTCTTTCCCCTTTTAAACAAACACTGAAAGATCTCTGGACTTAATATTGCAATGAGAAAGCATCTGGAATTAATTAAATTAGGCATAAGTTCCATGTTCTCTGTTTACATATGCCACACAAATCATTTGGCATTGTGTGACTGAAAGAGAAATCGTAACTAAAATCTTGTATTTATATTCTTCCCTAACCTCCACCATTACTCCTCAGCCCCCAAGCCCAAAGTGCAGCCAAGCTCTTTAAATGTGTTACCCTGCTCCCAACTCATCTTTTGCAGACTAAAACTGAGCAGAAGTATCTGTTGAATCTTCAGTCATCTGAGTAATTTTAGCTGTGAGGACATTGCCTTTTCAAAAGAAACAACTTGCTTGGGGTTGAAGATCAAATGCTATCTCATTCTATTTCTTCGGTTTGTCATTTTCTTCCTCTTAGCATTGCTCCCTTATTCTGATTGAGTAATATAGGCAACTATGAGTTTAACCACTAGTGTGATTTATGGTCACTAAATTCTGTGGCTCAGAATTACTTAAAAAATGTTTTCAGACTTTACAAGAAGGAATAGAAGATACATTAGACCTCCTTGGCACAGGTCGAAACTTTCTTAATAAGGACCAAGAATCACAACAAATCAGAGAAAGGCTGGATAAGTGGAACTGCATTAAACTGCAGAGCTTTTGTATGGCAAAGGACATAGCTAGTAAACTAATTAGGAAGCCTACAGAGTGGGAGAAGATCTTTACCAACCATACAACAGACAAAGGCCTCATAAAATTGAATCAACCCAAAACTAATCTCCAAAGTAACAACCATCCCATTAAAAGATGGGCCAAAGACTTAAAGAGAGTCTTCTCTGAAGAAGAAACAAAAATGGCTTATAGACACATGAAGAAATGCTCAACATCTCTGGTCATAAAAGAAATGCAAATCAAAACAACTCTAAGATTCCACCTCACTCCAGTTAGAATGGCCAGGATCAAGAAAACTAATAACAACAGATGCTGGAGGGGATGTGGCCAGGAGGGATCCCTACTGCACTGTTGGTGGGAGTGCAAACTCATTCAACCACTATGGAAAGCAGTATGGCAGTTCCTCAAAAGACTAAACATAGAACTCCCCTATGACCCAGCAATTCCACTACTTGGCATTTGCCCAATCATCCAGAAACAAAGACGTACTAAATCCACCAGCACAACAATGTTCATTGCAGCACTATTTACCATAGCAAAGATATGGAACCAACCTAGATGTTCCTCAGTTGATGAGTGGATCAACAAGATGTGGTATTTGTACACAATGGAATTCTATGCTGCTGTCAGAAAGAATGACATTGCCCCATTTGTTAGGAAATGGAAAGACTTAGAAAAGATCATATTAAGTGAAGTAAGCCAGACTCAAAGGAATTTAGGCTCAATGGTTTCCCTCATTTGTCATAATCAGTAGAAACCTTGGGCTCTCTTGGCAGAGATCTGCAATAGAGCAAAACCTTGATACAAAAGGCCATATAGTAGGACGCTAAATGAAAGGATCTCTAGGATATAGAGACAGAAGCCATATAATGAATGATTGTTGTTCTTAAGGTACTATGTTATCTCTCATCTCTTTTGCTGTCCCTTGGTTATCTCATATTGTTACAGTATCTCACTTTGTTACCTGATATATTTGTATTTGGTTATTTGAAATTGGATAGGAAACGGAGGAAAACAAGATGAGGGGTGGGGGTGGGGGGGAGGGAAATAGGGACCAAGACATGTGAAAGGGTATCAATGTATGGGAATTAATGCACTTTCTATCTGGCCAATATCATGTAACCCTTCTATTAATTACAATAAAAAATATATGAAAAAAATGTTTTCAGCCAGACATCTGAGTGGCTCATACCTGTAATTCTAGCTAGGATTACTCAGGAGGCTGAGATTTGAGGATCATGGTTCAAAGCCAACCTGGGCAAGAAAGACCATGAGGCTCTTCAATTAACTACTAGAAAACTGTAAGTGGAGCTATGGCTCAAAATGGTAGAGCTCTAGCCTTCAGCAAAAGAGCTCAGTAATAGCACCCAGGCCCTGAGTTCACGCCCCACAACCAAAAATAATATATGTACATATATATATGTATTTCTATGCTAGGAAACTTGCTTTTAACTTATTCTTCAGAGTTGTCATTCTCTATCAGATGTAATTATTGTGTCTGTATCAAGATAATTACACCCTTAATGAATTTTTATTGAATTAAGCTTTTTTAATCTTAAATTCTATCCTGAAGTACAAGGTATGGCATAATTTTAAGCTGTGAATTTTGACACAATGTATTTTTCTTTTTCTTCTCTTTGACTCTGGTCCTTTATTATTAATTATTAACAGAAACTTCCTTCAAGTTAAGTTTCAAGGAGAATTCCATGAATAGAATAAAAATGGCCTGTCTCTGTCTGCTTCTGCTATTCTAGGAGGCAAGATAATAGCCCTAGTATTTCTTGGGGCTCTCTCTGGAGCTATAATAGATGCTAAAAGTCATATGGCAAAAAGAAATCTTATTTCAAACAGACTGTATTAAATCCACTGGAAGACAATGAAAGATGTAATTTTTGATAGAGTTTAAGGAAGAAAATCTTGACTGCAAGTTAAATGGGAAGCAATAGAATGTTTGGAATAGAAACACCTGTACCACACATTATTTTTTAAGATAAAGGAGAAGTACCAGATGTTCAATGGGTTCTTCTTGGGTACATCTTATTTTTCTTTGTAGTTACCAGAAATATGAAATAAATTAAAACTCCTTCACGTAGAAGGAACAAAAATAGAATAACATAACTGCTAGATAAAGCACTACCTAAAATAATGACCATAGCTATTTGGTGATGTATTATAAATGAGATTACAAGAATGTGCACAATAAAGTAGCATCTGTCATTTTAAAAACAAGATGATTTATTTTAAAATGGATACATGCGCACTGCTTAGATTGACAGCTTTTGAAATTTTGATGATAATTTTATCACTACCACCCCCAAGTCCCAGTATTTTTTTAGTGTGCCATTTGCTTTGGGATTTTCCTTGAGTTAAAAATTGAATAATCTTATTGCAGTGCAGAAAGGATTTCATTACTTTCAGAGGTGACCTTCCAGATTCGATTAGGACAAGAAAATAGCCTTTAACATGACTCACCTACCTTCCCATGCTATCTTCACCCAATTCTAGTACTGATTCAAATGCTTTAGAAACTCTTTGAGATTTCTCCTCTTTGCCTTTCCCAGCCAGAGTCAGTAATAGCAATGTCTGAAGGTTGCTTAGAAATTATCTCCTACTCATGTGATTCTGACACAAAATGTTCTGCCTGGTTTCTTCTACATAAGAACGGAGTATCCCGTTTCTTGAAGATAAGAATTGAACATCTCATTTTTGTGGTCACTTCACAGAAAGCCTAATTCACATCCCTATACTTAGTGGAATGTGGTAATATTTTTAACTGGTACTTTCTAATTAAATGCCCCAGGAATCAAGCCTATCTTGATTCATGTACTTTCAGTCATTGCAAAACCGTTAAGCCAGTTATTAATCAGTTATTTTCCAGTAAAAATATAATAGTGCCAAAGAAATTAGGGCTTTTATTCATTTTATTGTATAGAAAGTCATAATATGGTTTTGGTCGGTTGTGGGCCTTGCACTCAGGGCCTGGATGTTGTCCCTGAACTCTTCAGCTCAAGGCTACCATCCTACCCCTTGAGCCACAGTGCCACTTCCCATATGTTCTTGTTAGATACCAAAATATGTGGTAAGCCTAGCACTAGCCTATGATAGTTTTTCCAGTTGTATAAATTGAATTTCTGTCATTGGAGATGTAGTTTAGTAGGAGAGAGTTTGTATGACATACATGAGAACCTGATTCCATCTTCAGACTGAAACAAATAGGAAAATAATAAGTCCCCAATCTCATAAATTTTCCTAGGGAACAATATTGAAGATGTATTTGATTTCATCTTCTCCAAGATGCCTTATTTTAATATTATTTGTTTGTTTTCTGTTATCTATAGGAGACAACTTAATCACTATTCTCTATAGTTTCCATTCAAATTTTAGCAAGACTGTAAAAGTAACATTCACAAAAACTTCAGTATCTGCTTCAATACTTTCTGGATGCTTTCTCCTCCTGAGAAAGACTGAATAACCAATGGAGTATGAAGAATTGAGAAGTGTGACATGGAAAATAATCTGTACAAAAGATAGAAAATAGGGCCAGGAGTTGGGCAACTAGCCCTGGGTTCGATTCCTCAGTACCACAAACACAGAAGAAGCCAGAAGTGGTGCTGTGGCTCAAGTGGCAGAGCACTAGTCTTGAGCAAAAAGTGTCTGAGGACAGTGCCTAGGCCCTGAGTTCAAGCCCTACGACTGGCCAAAAAATAAAAAGATAGAAAATAAAAAATGCTCAAAGTGAGCTTTAAAAAGAGGTCAATTTATCTGAAAAAAAAGGTATCTCACTTCTTAACTATTTTCAGTTATATGAAGAATAAGGACCAATAAACATATCCATATAGAGATGTAACAAAAACTTTAGATGACAAAGACTGATGTTAGAAGGGATAAAAATATTCTCAAAATGAAGGCTGATACATGATGGAATGATTAATTTAGAATCATGTAATTGTTTTACTGGGAAGTTACAGGAAGGAGGAAAACATGCCGATGCCTGCGATGATGGAAATTAAATGACAGTTTTCAAAAAGCCTCCTGTTTTAACAGTTTTAACATTTCTTTCTATCTACTACTTAATTTCTTTTTTATCATCATCTCATGAGTCAAGCCTTTTAAACTTCATTCTGACAATGGAAGAAGGCATTAATCTTTAATTATTTTATTGGATAGCATATGTTTATCCCCATTTCTTTATGCTTTTCTTCTTTTGTTGCCAGTATTTCATGCAAATCAAAGCACTATCTACAAAATAAAAACCATTCCACATGCTTCTTTACTCAACATCAACATAGGATTTCCATTTCAGAATAGGAAAAGGTGACTGCAACTGAGACCTAGCTGCCATAATTTTACTCTACATTTGCATGGACATACAGAATTGACCTTGCAATTCAAACCAGAGTTTGAATGGGATTTCAAGAGAGTATTTTCATAAGAAATTACCTGGACTAGGTACAATGATTCAACCTCTGTTGTTCCTTGCTCTCTGATTTGTTGTTGAAGGCCTTTAAATCCCCTTAACCTCAAGACAACAGTGATTATTCTGAAATTTATTAAAAGACAAAAAAGGAAATCATTGGTATGAAGTAAAACTTGTAAAGATAAATACCAGAAACTCCTGTGTCTGTATGGAATTCAGAGCAGAATTGTTGGTAGCTGTGTGCCCACATTGTCAAGTACATTGGGGTATAGGTCAGCAGATCATGTTAATACTAACACCAGAGAAATATTCACTATTTGTAGCAGCTTTCAAAGATCTCCCCTACACACACACACACACACACACACACACACACACACACACACACACACACCCCAATATATATAAAACACCCTAAATACACACCAATGGTTTCAGAACTATAGGGAGGAATTCAATACATTTCTGTTTCAGTCACAAAACCATTGGATTCTTGGCCTATATTGTGGTGGCTTGCATTCCTTCTTTTTGTTATTGTTGTAGCTGTTGCTGGTAGTTTTTCTCCTTGTTGTTAACATACAGTAGAGCTAATGTGACAGATTCCCTGTGCTGCTACTGACTCTGAGAAGAGGCTTTAATCACAAAGAAAAGTCTTGAGCCCCAGATATCCAGTCTCATCTTTCTTCCTAAAATTCAGTAGTTTCCCAAAACACAGGGGCCACTTCAGAATTCATGGTTTGTCATTTGTGTGTTCACTATGGAATTTCACCTTTCACTTTTCAAACAACACTTCTTCACTCCTCTTGCATAGTATCTGGTACCTTACTTTCCATCGTCAGAATAAATCAAATGGATGTACCTGAAGCCCCACATCTACCTGACTGGGTTTTGTTTCTCATTGCAGAGATACTTTTTTAAGACACATTATAACAAAGCAGGTATCAGTTCTCCTCCTTGTTTGCAACAGCGACAATATGGCATCTGCTGGTTTATCTCTAACTTGCTTTATCCTGTGGAAATTTAATTATGTAAACCACTGTGCTCCAGATCTAGAGTACTCTCAGATGAACATTGATAACCTGAAAAATTGACATGGCTTACTTGAAGTCAGAAAACAATATGTATATATATATATGTGTGTATACTTACATATATATACTAACATGCATATATATTTATTTATAAAAGCAAATGCTGTCATAGAGTAAAACCTGTAAGGAGAATGAACCAAAACTAATGTTTGGAGCAAAACAGAATTGTTGGTAGCTGTGTGCTCACCAGTGTCAAGCACTGTACTTGGCATGTAAATAATCAGATCATGGTAATAGTAACACCAGAGAAATATGCACTATTGTATCTTCTTTCAGATATCACACACACACACACACACACAGCATTTTACATACACATAAATGACAATTAGTTTATATATATATGCATATATATAATGCATTATATATATGCATTAGTTTATATATATATGGTTTATATATATATGAGATGGTTTGTCGTTGTGATCAACTCTATTATATGCACTAATGTGAACTCAGGAAATAATAACGACATGAGATTTGAAAAAAATTTTATTATTTACTGAACGAGTGCTAGATAGCTAAATCAGCTAATTTTTCTTGTTGTTGTTGCTGCTGCTGTTGTTGTTTTCCAGTCCTGGGGCTTAAACTAAAGGCCTGCGCACTTTCCTTGGGCCTTACAAGGCTAGAGGTCTGTCACTTGAGCCCACAGCACCACTTCCAGCTTTTTCTATGTATGTGGTACCAAGGAATCAAACCTGGGTCTTTATGCATGGGAGGTTAGCACTCTATCACTAGGCCAAACTCCTGGCCCCTAATTTGTTTTAAATACTCATACTTTAACTATAATTGAAGAATTGTTAAACCTAGCCAGGCCATTTTTTTCTCAACTCTGTTTCTCACTTTTTGGACCCTTCCCTCTTTTGCCTTCAATGGAGTTTTTCAGTGCTAACCCTGAGAATAGTCTAGTTTCTCCCACTTTCAGCCTTAGTTCTCATTCTGAACTAAAGCCTAAGAAACAAGATAGATAAAGGCAGCACTCATCGAGGGCACTGTAAAGAAATAAAATAAATAAAAAATCATGGTGTGGAATTGCATAGGCCAGACATGAACCAAACAACCAGTGCTTCCTGAGTCGTGGTGTACGTCTGACTGAGTTGCTGAAACAAGGACAGTATTCTCCCATGCTATTGTAGAACAAGTGGCTGTTATCTATGCGGGTGTAAGAGGGTATCTTGATAAACTGTAGCCCAGCAAGATCACAAAATATGAGAATTCTTTCTCAATGCATGTTATCGGCCAGCACCAATCCTTGTTGGCCAATATCAGAGCTGATAGGAAGACATCAGAGGAATCAGATGAAAAGCTGAAAGAGATTGTAACAAGCTTCTTGGCTGGTTTCAAATCATAAAGGCCTATGGATTCATATCAGATACTGTCTGGTTTGTTGTTTCTTCTAGAAAAATTGGTTCCATTTATAAAACAGTTCTCATAGTCCTCATATACAGAAAACACGTGAAAAATAAAAGTTCCATGCTATGTGGTTAAAAAAAAAAAGAAAAGCACTGCTCAAGAAACTAGTACTAGGTAGATAATTCCTTATTTATAAGGTCTTAAGACTTTAGCTATACAGATTAATTTACTAATCTGATGATGAGAGTGTTTCAATAATCCTGTAGAGGGATTGTCAGACTCTTCTACCCAAAGCTCAGTGCCAGTAGCAAAGGGAAAGAATGCCTTGTAACTACATTAGTGAACTGTGCCCCCGAAAACTTCTCCAAGCAATAAAGTCTTAGTAGTTTTTGCCCAGAAGGAAGATGCGTCAGAAGGCTTTGCTTTTTTTCTCTTTCTTTCTTTCTTTTGGCATTTTATGGAGCGTAGGTGGAAGAGAACTGGGTAAGACTCACTTTGCAGAGGACTTGATTGCTTTGTGCCAATATTCAGTTTAACAGCTTATTGCAGATGGGTCCCTTCTTTCTCATATAGTTTGAAACACGTCAAGGGAAATGTGTCCCAATTTCTCAGACCAAGTCTAAAATTTCAAAAGGCAAGAAGCCAGTATAAATTCAGAGCATCGGGCAGGGAAACTAGTGGATACAGCACTCCAAAGTTCCCAAAGATGAAGAGAACTGAAAATGGGTCATCTTTTATTAAGCCAATAGAAAAGCAGGACTGTGGAGGCCTATGGAGGACACTGTGGATCCCTGCATTTGGACACACATGAGATTCACCTTCAGGGTTAGTCAGAAAGTGTCCTTGATGGGATGGTAAATGCCTGGCTGGCAGCAAGGACCACAGGTCCCTGCCCCAGTAGGACAGGGGAGCTGTCACTATGTACGCTCTCCTTGTATTCACATATACCATTCCTATATTCTTCTCATGTTTAAAATTTGCTCACTAACGTTGATCCACTGGAAGATGAATTCTTCACTGATTCTTTATTGAAGAGCCTACCGCAATATAATCACCACAAGAGAATTTAATTTCTTTTTTTTTTTTTTGCAAGTCCTGGGCTTGAGCTCAGCACCAGAGCACTTTCCTTGGGCTTTCTCAAGGCTAGTGCTCTACCACTTGAGCCACAGCACCACTTCCAGGTTTTTCTATGTGTGTGGTACTGAGAATTGAACCTGGGTCTTCGTGCATGCCAGCAAGCACTCTATCACTATGCTAAACTCCTGGATCTGAGAGTTTATATTTCTTAATCACAGAAAAAAAAGAGAAGAAGCTGTAGAGAACAACTATGGAAATGATAGATATTCCAGAATCCCTGGTAATGTCTTGAACCATATCAGATGATCTGGATGCTGTGTAATTTTATTGTTCAACATGCACATATAATGGCTTTTATAGACTCAATTTTCTTGATTGTTAAAGAAAGAAATCACAAGGCAAGCATTTTTAGTATAATGTTTTAATAACCTCTGAGGCCAAAATTTTGGCAGTAACTTTTTATTATTTTGTTTGTTTGCTTATTACATCTCATTATTAAAAATTAGAAATCTGGGCCAGATGTATAGGTATATGCTTACAATCCTAGCTACTTAGGAGGGGGAGATAGGAGGATTACAGTCTATAGCTGGACTGGGTTTAAAAAAAAGTGCAAGACCTTATCTAGAAAATAAGCAAAACCAAAGGGGTTGGATTATGGCGCAAGTGGTAGAGTGCTTGGGTAGGATTCAGTTCAAATCTCTGTAGTACATTTTTTCTTAAAATTCATATGCAATATATAGGTTAATTTTTGATAAAGAATTACATTGACCTGACTATTTTATTTTATCATCATTTAAAAATAAACTTGAGATTCCTGGGCTATTTATGCAGTACCTTTCTGCTGTGGAGCTGGGTATATGTCTCTGCGATCTAATGTTTCTATTTTCTGAAACTTGATGACCAGTAAGGCCGTCTAAAGAAAAAAATGTTAAAAAAAGAAAAAAGTTTAAAAAAAAAGAGAAAATAATGTTAAGGTTGCAGAAAAATAGGCTACAAAGCTTGGAGCCCTTTGGCCTATTTTCTAGGGTACAAGTCATTAGCTCTTAACTTCTAACTCTGCCCCTACCTTTTACTAAATGATGTCAGTGCACCTAAGCATCTCAGGCAAAGAAAAGTGCAGAAATCCACCTATTATCCAGAATGCACATACCAGAAATCAACCACTATAAGCATCTGGAATAGCAGATGGGGAAGAATGGAATGGGATAAGAGAGTGTGTTTTAAAGTCTTCTTTGAGCAGATAAAAGTTAAGTGATAATAGTAAACAGGAAGACCTGGAAACCCAGAGGCTTTAGTGTACCACTGATTATGTAACCATACAGAAACAAAAGATAGAAGCATGAGGCCTTGTCAAAGACCAAAGAAAGAAAATTATTTCTTTTCCTATCATTTAAAACAAAAAGAATCTGAATGTTAAAAAGCAAAGATAACCTCAGAAGGGAAGATGCACATTCTACCTTTGATCCACCAATTTTGGAAAGCAAGGCTTATGACATTGTCTTCAAGACTCTGCATGTACTGCATAGAACCTGTGAGGAGGGGGAGGTCTGGAAGACATGCTCGATTCCTGATGCTGTGGCCTTAAAACACCCTTGGTTGTGCTGATGTGCAGTTTCACAAAAGGGTAGACATCCGAGGTCAGACATGTAGCTCATGTCGATAATTTCAGCACCCTAGACAGAGGTGGTAGGACCACAGTCCAAGGCCAGCCCCAGGAAAAGTATCAGACCCTTGTCTGAAAATTCAACTGAAGTAAAATGGACTGAAATCATGAGTCAAGTGGTAGAACACTGGCCAATCAAGTACAAGGGCCTGAATTCAAAGCCCAATACTGCCAAAAAGAAAAAAAGAAAAGAAAAAGCTGTGTATAATTCATTGATACACATTAAATGCATATATCATCCTAGATGTTTTAGTTTTAAAACAGAAAGTACTGTATTTTTGCAGAAACATTTCCATCAGTATAAACTTGGGCAATGTGAATGCAGAATTACTTAATTTTTCAAAGTCCTATTTAATATATTCAGAAGTTCTAGCTCCCTGGAGATTCTCGGGGCTGAGGCATTGTGGAACTTCATTAAATAGCTGGCTGGACCCAGGTCTCATGAGAATCCCCTGATCATTCACAAAATGCACAGCTAGGAGATAGCTTGCCTTCTTCACACTGTACAATCTCTTTGGTACTCAAAATGTCTCTTAGATGCTTGCAGTTCTTTCCTGAAGAAAGTCGGCATCTTAGAAATGAGTCTAGTATGCCATAAGATAGAGGGATCTCTACCTCACAATCAAGCAGGGACCTGAGCACATGAGTACTTTATGAGGCTAGCTAGACTCGGGTACTATGAACTGGAAATATTATACAGAAATTTCCCATCAGCTTACAAGAGTGAAAACAACGTTAGGTGTTTTCTAAGTGTCGAGTGAGTTTTATTTGCTAGCAAGGGGACACCATTGTTAATATAAGATGAGAACATCATTTCTTTCTTCCTCCCCTTTCAGAATTGATACTGGATCTTGAACTTAAGATTGAGTGCTTTCCCTAAGCTTTTTCAATGAGAGTTGTCACTAATCAGGTGAGCCTCAACTGCATTTTCAGCTTTTATGGTGGTTAATTGGTGATAAGAGCTTCACAGACTTTCCTGCCCCAGCTGGCTTTGAACCACAATCTGCAAATTTCAGTCTCCTAAGTAGCCAAGACTACAGGCATGAGCCCTGGTGCCAATCAGAACATCATTTCTTAATGATAAGGAATACTACAATTTCAGATCAATGAAAGCATTTGAAAAGTTAGTTAAGATTATAATTGGTTGTCATACACAAGGTATCACTTTAGAGACAGTGAATTAAAGTATTTCTATTATCACAAAATTTCCTAGCTTTGTCATTGTTTTATATAACAACACCAATGCAAGTTTTAATTAAATTGAACTGATACCTTTCATTGGTGGCATGTTTCCATTCCTCCAGAATGAGAGCTTTCTCTCTTCTGATTTGCCAAATGTACCTCATTCCTCCTTTCTTGCCTTCCTTCACCAAATAATTATCTAGGTACTAAGTACTAGGATTACAATTGTGAACAAAAGAGATTAATTCATAATAATCATAAGTACCTTATATGATATTAGCTAGGGATAAATAATACGAAGAAAAATAAAACAAAAAAGGAAAAAGGAGAGACAAGTTTCCATTTTAGGCTGAGCTTTTAAAAAGGTTTTCCTAGAGGTGACATTTGAGTATAGACCTAAATTAAATGAGGGATTGAATCATGCAGATATCTAGGGCAGTGATTCTTAACTAGGATTGATTCTGCCTCTCTGGGGACATTTGGCATCTGGAGATACTTTTTAATAGTTATAACTGGGAGTAGGGGTGCTGGTGACACTTGGTGGTGACAGAGATGCTGATGAACTTCTTATAATGCACAGGACAGGCCCCTGAAACAAAGAATTATCCAGCCCAAAAGGCCAAGGGCACCAAAATCAGAAAAGCCTGGTCTGGGGAAAAAGCATTCCAGACTAAGAAGACAATGTCTGTGTGTCTGAGGAAAAGTGACAGTGTTATACATGGCAAGGACTATGGTTTGAAAGGCAAGTCAGGGCTACAGCCTGTGAGGTAACAGTCTAGGACATGCTCCCTACTTAAACTTCTCAACCCTTCCTCGAGACCCAGAAAACTTTGCAGTGTATTTCTACAGAAGCACTATCTCTGAGTTTTTAAGAAACAAAGATTTCACATGATTTTTCTCCATATATTTTTATTGTAATTAATAGAAGGGTTACATTATATTCACCAGATAGAAGGTACATTACTTCACATACATTGATATCCTTTCTTATGTCTTGGTCCTCATTTCCCTCCCCCTACCCCCGCCCCTCATCTTATTTTCCCCCCTTCCCTATCCTATTTCAAATAACCAAATACGCATATATACAGCATATCAAATAGCAAGGCAAAATGCTATAACAATATGAGATAACCAAGGGACAGCAAAAGAGATGAGAGATGACATGGTACATTAAGGACAACAATCACTCATTACATGGCTTCTGTTTCTATATCCTGGAGATCCTTTCATTTAGCATCATACTATATGGCCTTATGTATCTAGGTTTTGCTCTGTTGTAAATCTCTGCTAGGAGAGTCCAAAGTTTCGGCTGATTGTTCACATGATTTTTTGACATTAAAAAAGGCAAGTTCATTCATCTTGCCCAGTATTGGAAGATCTTGGCACACTGGCTCTATAGGATAAAGAAATATCATTTTGCTGAAATTCTGGAATGCAGCACCCCAGTCAAGAAGTTCCTGGTCTTATGGCTATTTGGATTTAGTGAAATGAGACTGAATTCACTTCCTCCAGTTTATGAGTTATATATTTCATTCCTTGCATCCATATGGAAGCCTAATTCTAAACTGCATTTCTACTGATATCATCTCCTCAACCATTTTCTGTATGGCTATTATTCTGACTTTCCTTATATGTTTTATCTTGAGATATCCTCTTGGAAGATCAGACACCTCAGTATTGTTCAGTATTGTAAAGGTTTCTGTATGATCTTCAGGCCTCTTTCAATGTAGTGTGAGTGACTTCTGACTTGGTCTGTTTAGTCCATTGCCTTAGGTTTTACATAGTAGATCTAAATTCTGTTCAGATTGGGATGGTGAGATCAGAGATCCTGATGATGGACTTTTGTTCGCATAATTTCTCTTCACTGTTATTTTCCACTTGCCCACACTGCAGCTTCTATTTTGCTTTTCTGCCCACACAACAGAGATCTTGCATTAAGCTCTGAATATTACTCAGTGACTCTGTTTTCTAACTTTAAGTTTAATGAACACAGATTCTTGAGAAGTGCAGATTATAGACTTCATATTTTCACTTTCAAGCTATAGCTTGGATTTGAAGATGCAACAAAAGTAAGGCATGAATCTTTTTTTTTTTTCAGTTGGTGTTACTTACCCTCACTTGTAAATTTCCTAGACTCTTTTGCTGTTTATTGCTTTATGTGTGTGTGTGTGTGTGTGTGTGTGTGTGTGTGTGTGTGTGTGTGTGTATGTGTGTATGCCTATGCTGAATTTGAACTCAGAACCTGGGCATTGTCACTAAGTTTTATTTGCTCAAGGCTCGCAGTCCACCACTTAAATCACAGACCCACTTTCAGGTTTTTGGTGATTAATTTCAGATAAGAATCTCATGGACTTTCCTGCCCAGGCTAGCAGGGAAAGATCTCTGACTCTTTTTGAGTAGCTAGGATTATAGCCATGAGCCACCAGTGCTCAGCTGTTTGTTGCCCTTTGATGACTTTAATGTTTAAATTCAGCCCCCCACCTTCAGTTTTCTAGTGGTTAACTGGAGATGAGTCTCACACACAGTCTTTAATGCCTGGCCTGGCTTTGAACTAAGATACTCAGATCTCAGCCTTCTGAATATCTAGGATTACAGGCCGGCCCCACCAAACCCAGTAGGGCGTTTCTCCTGCTTACTAGAAAGGCACTCTACCACTTATGGCACCCTACTAATGCTTTTTTGTGTGGATGGCTTACAATACATGGTTTTGCTTTGTGCCTGGGTCAGCCTGGACTATAAACGTTCTATTTGTGCTTTTCTTTGTCTCGGAGATGACAAAAACCTGCTGCTGCACACCATTGTGCTTCCCCTATAGCTGGGATGACACTTGATCTAGACATTGGTTGAAATGGAATCTTAAGAGGTTTTATGCCTAGATGGCTTCAAAACCATAATCCCTTGATCTCTGCCTCCTAAGTAGGTAAGTTCACAGGCCTACGCCACTGTGCTGGTAATCTAGTGTACCTAAATTGTCTATACTTTTGGTAGTATCCACTTTCAAAATGTTCATTTAATATGTATGGCATTGGTTCTCTGATCTTGTGGTTTTAAGCTCCCTTTACACCCTTCAAAAGTACCAAAGACCACAAAGAGCTTCTGTTTATGACTATTATATCTTCTGTGCTGACCATATTCTATATTAAGTGTACGAAAATGTTCAAACTCAAGAAAATACAAACACATGTGATATAGCCATCAGACCAAATGTGTTACCACATTAGAAAACCCCAGTGTGTGCTGTGAATGAATAAGAAGAAAATGGGAAAATGCAATGGTTGCTTGATAGCCAAAGAAGACTAGATACCAGGATGCCTGAGGACACCAAAATCCTCAAATATTCAAGCCTTGTATAATTAATGTTGTGTTTCTGTATAGCCCATACACATTCTCCAAAATACTGTAAATCACCTCTAATATAATAATATCTAGTAAAATGTAAGTTATATGTAAACATCTGCTATAGTGTATTGTTTAGAGAATAATGACAAGAAAGGAATCTGTACATGTTCAGTACAGATACAAATTTCCCCCAAATTTTGGATTCTACTTAGGCTTTGCAGGTGCAAAACCTTCAGAGTCAAAGGGCCAATTCTATTGTCTTAGGTGTTGACTTCACTGACTCCTGAATTGGAAATATAATAACCATCAAAAGACCCTCAAGCCTCACCTTGAGAACTTAAGCAGAGATTGGTATCTTCCATGACCTCCAAATTAAACTTCCCCGACCCTGAAGTGAGCAGTAGATATACCCATGGAGAGGAAAAGGAGGAAATAAGCATGTGTGAAGAACATTCTGTGTTCTATGTATGATAAAACAGGTCGGTATCCATTCTACTAGCCCCACTCCTTCAGCGAAGCCCTCATTTCACTCAACTAGTTTACAGCCCTCTAGTTGCACTGCTTCTAGTTCAGGACAAGATCATCTTTCACCAGCATTCATACAACAGCCAGTCTGGGCCTTCTGCCTGGCCTCCAGTCCTGTGGCCAGAACAGTCTTCCTAAAACCTGATACAAGCTATATTTGGCTCTGACACTTCCCGTTGCTTTCTGAATGCCATTAAACTTCTCCAAGCCCATTCATGACCAGTCTCTGTGGAGCCCTCCCACAATATTTTCCTTCTTTCCACTGCCCTTACCCATGCCCTAGCAACAGCGACTCCGCCCCATTAGTTGGATAACAGAGTACAGTACTGATCTTCCATCCAACAGGGTTTTCATAGGCAAAAACCACAGTCAGGTGGTGTGCAAGGAAGCAAATAAGCAGATAGTAAACAGGTAATAAACATCAGTGCTTACAGGTGGTAGCTATAATTCCAGTGAACATGAGCAAAAAAAATTGTACTTTTCCCTTCGTCCCTTTCTTTCCTCTGGAGCAAAACAAAATTTATATCTGAAACTACTCTCTCTTTGTGAGCCATGTGACAAAACAAAATTTACATTTGCCTTTCTTTGCTGTTACTTGCTTTGCTGACATAGCCCCATCTCACTGGTTGGGTGGCTGTCTTGGTATCCTCCTCATCTCCACGTTATTACACAAACAGCAGTTGTTATTTTAGCTATTTTGTAAACCACAAAAAGACTAGTTTTGTTGGCTGATCCCAGTCAGAATGGATCCTCATTAGAAATTGTTTATAGGATTAAAAGCTGACCAGAAATTCAATTGTTCTCTTATTTGACAAATGATTATTGACTATTTATTCTTGCAGAAGTATGCAAAGTATGATATGTCGAAGATAGTTTGATTCTGATAGAGAAGTTAGATGTAAATAAGGTGAAGATTTGATCAAATACGTACCAATCACAACTTGGAGAATTATTACTTAATTACTAGATGCTCCCCATTATCAAAAAGGGTTCAAAGTACACAGTGTATACTTGTTCAAAGTACACTGTGTATGAATGGAAATATCACAATAAAACCCTCTCAAATTACAAATATATGTTAATCAGAATATTTAAGAAGCACAAATTGTACAGGAATCTTTAGATTATTCCAGTCAAACTTCTAGACTAGAGTTTTGTCAAAATAGGATTAAATTTGATGGATTAGATTAAATTATAGGAGGAAATACAGAGAGATTTAGACAATCCCCAGTGTTGATTGTTTGAAGATAGTATAGACTATTGACTATATTTCTCATACAAATAGACCAAGCTGTGAACAGCTCATTTTCATAAGACCTAGTGTTTCCTTGGATTCCTCTTCTTTTTACAATAAAAACAAAAGCAGGAAGAATTTCAGATTCAGAGTTAAAGCACCATACTTCCAAATCTACTTCTCACATTATATTATCTCTTGGGACCTTGGGTTTTAGTGTAACTATAACATAGCTATAGAAGTAGTGCCCTGGATGATTAAAACAAAAGTTTAATGTGGTTAATTAAATAATGTATATAGAAGAGTACCTGCTCATGGTTCTGAAAGTGCTCACATAATGAGGGAGAAAATTATGAAAGGGAAAATGTGAGCTAATATTGTAAGCCACAGCACCACTTCTGGTTTTCTGTTGGTTAATTGGCAATAAGAGGAGATAAGAGTCTCTCAGATTTTAGTGCCCAGGCTGGCTTTAAACTGTGATCCTCAGATCTCAGCCTCCTGAGTAGCTAGGATTACAGGTGTGAGCCACTGTGCCCAGCTTGTATTCTATATTTTTATCATGTTTTTTACAACACTTAAAATCAACATGTCAACACTAAGAGCTCTTCTACCCAAAAAGTAAGGAAAGAGGGTATTGATGTATTGCCACCTACCAGTAACGAGCTGAGAGCTTCAAGACGTATTTGGGAGTAGGGGAGGGGAGGAGAGCAGTGTTCACTTCTCAGCAATCAGTGAAAGTTAAAGTCCATCAGAGCACACTGAGGTGCCAAGACTGATGCTAACAAAATATACTACAGTCTGCCTCTCACCTGCTTCTGTTTTGATCATTGTCTTTTCAGTTGATCATTATTTCCAGTCAACCCATATTAATCTTCCCCAAATTAACCTCAGGTAGTTTTTTTTTCAAAATTCCCAGTGCTACCACAGAAAAAGATTGTTTTTATAGCAAGAAAAGCATAGGCATAAACTAATAAAGCTAATGCCCTGAGAGTTTAATCTTGCTCCATAAGTTTTTAAATTTGGGAGTGCAGAAGGGACAATGGAAGTGCTTGCTGTCTATTTGTGAATTAGGTTCCAGGCTTGCAATATGAACCTTAGGAGCCTTGAATTGTTGATCCCTTAAGAATGCATTTCTTAGAATAGCAGCAACACCAGGAGGAAGTGAGAAAATTGATTGGAAAAGAGAGAAGGTTATAGATGTCCCTCAGTTGATGAGTGGATCAACAAGATGTGGTATTTGTACATAATGGAATTCTATGCTGCTGTCAGAAAAAAATGACATCGACCCATTTGTTAGGAAATGGAAAGACTTAGAAAAAAATCATATTAAGTGAAGTAAGCCAGACTCGAACGAACTTAGGCTTAATGGTTTCCCTCATTTGTCATAATCAGTAGAAACCTTGGGCTCTCCTAGCAGAGATTTGCAATAGAGCAAAACCTAGATACATAAGGCCATATAGTATGAAGCTAATTGAAAGGACCTCCAGGATATTGAAAAAAAAGCCATATAATGAATGATTGTTGTCCTTAATGTACTATGTTATCTCTCATCTCTTTTGCTGTCCTTTGGTTATATCATATTGTTACAGTATCTCACTTTGTTATCTGATATATTGGATATATTTGTATTTGGTTATTTGAAATTGGATAGGGAAGGGGGGAAAACCAAGATGGGGGGTGGGGGGCAGGGTAATGGGGACCAAGACATGTGAAAGGGTATCAATGTATGTGAATTAATGCACCTTCTATCTGGCAAATATCATGTAACCCTTTTATTAATTACAATAAAAATATTTTTTTAAAAAAGAGAGAACGTTAAAGGAAACATTTAAGATGTACCCTGTTGATTGACACTAGAAAAACTGAGCCTGAGACATTCTGAGCCAGCACATGAGCAGAACATCACACTCGAATTAAAATGTTTCAATCCAGTATTAAGGCAGTCTCATAGCTGACGTAACATCGGCTCACTAAAGGGTGCTCATGTTTGCATCTCTGTGCATCCACTGAGAGTTTTCAGGGCCTTATGTGGAGGACTAGTTCAAATGTCTCTTAAAATCTGTCTGCTGTCTTCCTGTCAGTTTTCTCAAACTGTACTGCCTCTGAGCTTGCTGGGAAATGAGTAAGTCTATGCATGTTCCAATTAAATATGCTTCAAAATGAGACCAAAATTGCTGAAACTGAACTGGAGTCCTTGTATTTTGTTTGGCTTGTCTTGGGGCTTGAATTCGGGGGCTGAGTACTGTCCCTGAGGTTTTTGTTGTTGTTGTTCAAGGTTAGTTCTCTACCACTGGAGCCATAGCTGTACTTTAGGCTTGTTATTGTTTAATTGAAGGTAAGAGTCTCATGGGCTAGCTTTGAACCTTAATTCTCAGACCCCAGTCTCCTGAGAAAGGAAACTTCAGCCTGAGAAAGAAAGGAAACTGACATTTACGAATACTATGTAAGGTGCTTAGTTAACTAGGAATGCAGTAACATATAACACTCATTAGACTTTCTTAACAAATCATGTGGTTGGATTTCAGGAGTTCTTTAATTTGTCTGTTGTCTTAAAGTTAAGAAGTTGGGTATTTGAGACTAAGGCTAAATTTGTTTTAAGAGTTTACATTCTGTCTTACCTATGTAAAGGTAAGATAGAATCATCTAAAAACATAGGTTGCCTTTCTATAATGATCTTCAAAGCATTTTTCTTATACTCACTTTTTTTCCTCTGTGGAATACATATCAGTGATTACATTTTGCTGATACAATTACGTAGACATATTTTACCTGAAGAAAGCAAATCGCCATCGTGTGACTTGGATCTCATGACTTTTCCTACTCACTGGTTTGCTTTTTACTTCATTATTGAGTCAACCTACATTTTTAGTATGAAGGAGCTCCGTTGTGGTATTTGCACATATGCAGGATGTAGTTGGAATGAATTCATGCCCTTCATGATATTACCATCCCTCCCTTCCTCTGCCTCCTTTCCAAACAGCACTTGAAAACAGACTTCTTCTTGTCATATTCATATATCGTAACATGTATGTACATATATGCTATATTTACATATATACACACACTATCCATTAATCCTTTTCACCCCTGAGTATCTCCTGCTCCTCTTTTCCCCTCCTCTCACACTGGGTCTCCTCCCATCATCATTACTGTTACCATTATCATCATCATTATTGTAAGTCTATACTCCAACATGAAATATTTGGCTTTTCAAGCTTGGCTTATTATACTCAACATGAATATTGCCACTTTCATCCATATCCATGCAACGACATAATTTCTATTTTCTTCGTGGCTAGGTAATGTTCTATGATGTGTCTATACCATATTCTCTTTATATATTCTTTGGTTTTTAGGTCATTTGGTTTTTAGACAACTGTGGCTGGTCCCACAATTTGGCTATTGTGAACAGAGCTTTGATAAACAAGAGTATGCAGATACGTTTCTTGTAGATAAGTTTTATTTTCTGCAGTGCCCAAGAGTAGTATATTATTTCTCACTGTGTCCAAACCAGAAGAGCCAAGTCACTGGTGTCCTGACAGCGTCATTAGAAGGCAGATCATTTCAGAGCACCATTCTGTACAAGAGAGAAAGAAAGAAAGAAAGAAAGAAAGAAAGAAAGAAAGAAAGAAAGAAAGAAAGAAAGAAAGGAAAGAAAGAAAAGAAAGAAAAGAAAGGAGGGAGGGAGGGAGGGTGGGAGGGAAGGAAGGAAGGAGGGAAGAGGAAGGGAAGGGAAGGGAAGGGAAGGGAAGGGAAGGAAGGAAGGAAGGAAGGAAGGAAGGAAGGAAGGAAGGAAGGAAAGAAAGAACGTAAGAAAGAAAGGAAGGAAAGAAAGAAGAAGGAAAGGAAAGAAAGAAGGAAAGAGCTGATTCACTGGAATTGTTTTGGGGGGTGAGTCAGTCATAGGGCTTGAACTCTGGGCCTGGGAGCTATCCATGAGCTCTTCAGCTCAAAGGTACCACTCTACCACTTGAGCCATCATGCCACTTCCAGTTTTCTAGTGGTTAATTGGAGATAAGAGTCTCAGGGACTTTAGTGCCAAAGCTGACTTTGAACCTCGACCCTCAGATAGCCTCCTGAGTAGCTAGCATTACAGGTGTGAGCCATCGGTGCCCGGCATTTTTTTCTTAGTATGTTTTTTAAAGTCTCCTTTCAAAAATTTAGAAAATAGGAAAGGAAGAAAAATAACTCACCTCCATTATTGCTACTTTGGAAATAAACACAAGTATAAATTAGATGCATTTCTTACCAATACTTAGAATGCAAACTCATGTATTTTTTTGAAAAGTAGAATTATTCTGTCTGTAGTTTAATATGCTGGTTTACTAATTACGTTAGATGATGGGCATTTTTGTAGGCCATTAAATAATCTTAACAAACTTCCTTGTAAACTATAATACTATATGAATCCTAACCTTACTCTATTGAAATTTTCTTTACTGTTGAACATAATCATTCTTGGTTATAAGCTCTTAACGTGTGATGCTACAAAATTGTGTATCTAAACATAAAGCTGGCATATCCAACATCATTAGTTAAGGAGACTGATTTCTCTATCTTGAATTTTGTTGTTTGAAAAACCTTTCCAATATTGATAGATAAAACAAATTCTCCTTTGAATTTGTATTTTAGAGATTGCTATTTATCTGATTTTGGTTTGCGTGTTTACCTTTCCAGTCCTTAGAAAAGCAGCAGTAGATAACCAAGATGATCAGATGTCACAATAATTCCCAAGTCTTCACAGTCAAACCACTGCTAACACCAGAGAATAATAAGCACGTCTGTACAGGAGCTATATTTTATCCTTGTTCTTGTACCAGTTCTGACTTTGAGCCATTGAAGTTTGAGGATTTAGCTTGTATTTGAAATTAAATTGCATGTATTTTTTTTTGCCAGTCCTGGGGTTTGAACTCAGGGCCTTAGCATTGTCCATGAGCTTTCTCAAGGCTAGAGCTCTACTACTTGAGTCACAGCACCATTTCCTGCTTTTTTCTATGTATGTGGTACCAAGGAATCAAACCTAAGCCTTCGTGCATGCTAGGCAGGCCCTCTACCACTAGACCAAACTTCTGGCACCAATTTGCATGTCTTTTTTTTTTTTTTTGCCAGTCCTGGTCCTTGATCTCAGGCCCTGAGCACTGTCCTTGGGCTTTCTCCAGGCTAGAGCTCTACCACTTGAGCCACAGCACCACTTCTGGTTTTTTTCTATGTATGTGGTACCGAGGAATCGAGCTCGAGCCTTCGTGCATGCTAGGCAAGCACTCTACCACTAGGCCAAACTCCTGGCCCCAATTTGCATGTCTTTTTTTTCCCCCAGTCCTGGGCTTGGGCTCAGGGCTTGAGCACTATCCCTGGATTTTCTCAAGGCTAGGGCTCTACCACTTGAGCCACAGGACTACTTCTGGCTTTTTGCTACTTTTGTGGTACTGAGGAATCGAACCCAGGTCTTCGTGCATGCTAGGCAAGCACTCTACCACTAGGCCAAACTCCCGGACCCCCAATTTGCATGTCTTTTTAAATGAAGTTTACACATTTTATTTTTCACATTTTAATTTTATAATTGAAAGCATCTAATAATTGCTGCACATTAGGTTTTAATTCACTACTATATTTTTGGAACTTATTAATCAGATATCACTTTTTATTAAATTAGATATTTTCTTTTATCATTCTGAAGAAATGTTAGCATTTCAATTTATTTACTTATAATTTAAGATATATCCAAATCATAAGTAAATAATATAGCAAGAATGAGTAAGCTCCAAATGCAGCGTAATTAGAAATTTCATCTTTTTCCTGATAAACTATTTCCGTAGAGAAGATATTGAAGTAGTTAGAAGACTCAAGGGGAACACACCCACACATAAATATGATGTAAAAACTCTGATATAGATCTGCCTTCATACAAAATGCCTCTTATTGATGTATTTAAACTGAGTGGGAAGAGATTATACCAATGCTATAATAACATTCTATAAGAATATTTTTAACTTATTAAGATTTCATCATGCAAATAATAATTTTTCTAATGATTTTAAACATGTTTATATAGAATGCATATTGAAATGGTTCTGGAAACTTTTTTACAACTGAAAACTTTCTGGATAGCCCTACCTGAATGAACTTCTGTTGCAACTTAGCCAATTCATTTTGGTAAGAATTTGAAAATTCTCATTTGAAGAGGATTTAACAGGCACTCATTTTTAAATATTTTTTTAATTTTCTTTAAGTAGTTACACAAAAAGGTGCCATTTAACAATGCAACTTATGAATACAATGCATCAGTGTTCCTCCCCCTTCAACATTCTCACTTCTCACCACTCACTCCTTCTCTTACTTTTCTTAATTTTATGGTATGTATGATTTTTTTACTTGTTATGTAATTTTATTGTCAAGGTGATATATACACAGGGTACAGTTACATATGTAAGGTAGTGAGTATATTTCTTGTTGGACTGCCCCTCCCTCATTTTTCTCCCATTTTCCCTCCTCTACACTCCAAGTAGAGTTCATTTCCAACATAGTGTGTGTATTGCTGTTACATTCTTGACTGCATTCTTTTTCCCCTCTGCATTCTTCTACTACTCTTGCGTTGGCCCCAGCTCTCCATATAGTATATTATACTTCAATTAATTCATTTGAACCACTTCCATACTAGCCAGGCTATTTACCTATAGATTTACAGGCACATTATTTCTACCACAAATGAAGAAAACCATGCAATCCTTGTTTCTCTGGGTTTGATTTACTTAATATAATTGTTCCAAGTCTTTCCTTTTCCTTATCAATGGTACAATATGATTTTTCTAGTGGATGAGTAATACTCCATTGTGAATATATACCACATTTTCTTGATCCATTCGTCCACTGAGGGGATCTGGGCTGATTCTCTATCTTGGGTGTGGTGAACATGGTTGTGCTGGAGGCTTTACTGAAACCTTTGTTGTGTTCTATTGGATAAATGTTCAAGTGAGGAATTGCTGGATCATAGGGTAGTTCTATGTTCTGGGTTTTTTTGTTTTGCTTTGTTTTTTGTTTGTTTTGTTTTTTGTTGATCATGGGGCTGGAACGCTGGGCCTGGGAGCTTCCCTGAGCTCTTCAGCTCAAGGCAACCACCTGACCCTTTGAGCCATAGCCCTATTTCCTGCCATAGCCCTACTTCCCGTTTTCTAATGATTAACTGGAGATGAGTCTCACACTCTTTAGTGCCCCGGATGGCTTTGAACCTTGATCCTCAGATCTCAGCCCCCTGATTAGCTAAGATGACAAGCGTGAGCCACCATATCTGGCTCTATATTCTGCTTTTTGAAGAACCTCTGCACTACATTCTAGAGTGACTGAACAATCTTACATTCCCACTAAGTGTTTTCCACACTTATCTTTAAGGGAACTTGTGTGAACTTTATTTTTCCCTATTTTTCAGCCTACCTATGTTTTTAGATACTTGTCTTAAGTGAAGAAACAAGCTGCACTTAATTTTATTCTAGTTAATGAATGAAAACACCAAAGGAGAGAAGCAGGGAAGGAAGGAAGAAAAATGAAAGAAAAAGAATAAGTAAGAGACTAAAGAGAAGGAGAGAGGTTGGAGGGCAAGAAGGAAGAAGAGAATATAGGAAGGAAGGAGAGGGGAAGAAGAGAGGAAGAGAGGAGGTTGTTTATTATTTTTTAAAGAGTGCCTTGGAAATCACCTTTCTAAAAATAAAATTCCTCCTGTTCTTACACAATTTTCTGTATGTGAGCAGCATCTTAAAAATAAAAGTGACCTTTCAAAAGAGATAGGAAAGATGACTTTAGTCCTTATCTATCTTGTCAGTGTCCTGTTCTCATTTTTGTCCTTCAAATGTACTTGACTAAGGATAACACTCTTTTTAAGCCTCTTCATCTTGCAGATATATATAAAGGGTAAGTCTTTAGATATATAGTGGTAATGTTTTATTGAATGATATTTTTTAGGTCCTTGGTCTTAGGGAGAACCAACCACTGGCAAAGAAATAATTATATTCTGTAGCAAGATTAATGACAAAGCACAAGCATCCATGATGTAACTGTTGTAGAACAGGTTCTGTGTCAAAGGGTTTCATGCATACATGGATATACCAGGGGAAAGATACCTGATTGCTTACCTAGATTAGCCAACATCTTCACAAATGTTACCTGATTTTGTTCTCACACATATCTTTTAACTTCTTAGTTCCCCCCGTTACAGCCAGAAACACACCTCTTAGACCTTATGTGTTCTAAGTAACTGACTTGCAACAAATATCTATAGTGCCAGACCTGAGAATTCATTCCATAGTTTGAAAATGAAAGGAATTTCTCATTGTAAATATTTAATTGTGGATCAACAATCATTCCTCCAGGAAAAAAAATGTTTTGGGCACTTTCTGAAAGCTAGATATCTTGCTAATAACTAAGTAGGGGGTTGTCCAATACAGTGTGTTGAATTTTTGCCCCCATACATAGAAAAAAGCCTGTCTGCATCACTAGTCCACCAATTCAAGTGTTAATCTGTTACGGAAAGTCACTTACACACACCAGGGAAATAATGTTTAGCAGACTCCCTGGGGACCCCCTCAGCCCAGTCAAGTTTACAAATAAATAAACCAGAGACACATGAAAGGAGGGGTAGATGCTAAGCAGAAAGAAACCTCAGATCCAGTAGAGGGTATTAAACACAAGGGCACCCATTGCTTATGATAAAGATTACAATAGCTAAGCCCCACCAAAAAGCCTTAGTCTATCATGTCAACTAACCTGTGGCCTTTACCTCTATGAGAATAAAGAGAAAAAGACATCACATATCACCTTGACCTACTCTGCAGAAAAATGAATGTTCTGAATACTAATTAGATATATTTGAAAGAAGACTTTGATAACTTCTTCATCCAAAGTTCTTTTGCTAGCTTCCCTTACTAATAACATTGAGTCATCAGAGTTATATCACTGATAATAAAGAAAGAACCACACCTTTTGAGAAAAGCTTGAAAGTTCTCAAAATTCTAGAACTAATGGCTGATTTTGTGGCCCCTTTTTTTCTCTTGAGATTTCCAGTATAACCACTGCATTTTTCTATGAGAAGGCAATTGGGTTTTGGCTAAGGAGCCAGGAAAACCATATCCTTTATGACTTAGACTACTCACTTTTCACTCAGTTAACTCTAACTATAGAATGTTTCTGTCTTACTGATGATTAAAATAAGTAAAACACGACATACATATATGTGTATATATACATATATTAATATTACCGACAGCGGTACAGACTTCATTCAGCTAACCAGCTAAAAGAATTTAAATTCAGAAAGCTCTGGGCATGACATCAGGGAGCCTAGAAAATAAAAAGATATTTGTTTGGCTTAGAGAAAGACGTGGCAGAGGCAGATAAGAAGCCAGAAGTATTGACATAATAAATGTTTCTGCAAATGTACTGCCAGTATATTTACTAAATGAAATGTACTCACCAAGAACACCTTCTGACTTGCATCCTTAAGATGAAGATAAAAGTATAACTCATTCTAAGGAAATTCATTTTTATTCAATTAATTAAAATTTAATTCTTTTTACAAAGGAAAAAAATCCTTGGACCTTCTCCTAACCCTTACTGAGCACTCAGAATCACTTCTTTCTAAAACAAGATCTCTCTATGTGACCCTAGGTGACCTCAAATTTACTATATAGCCCAGGCTAGATCGGGACTCATAAGTTCCCTTCCTCTGCCTCTCAAATGCTGAGACGACAAGCAAGGGGTGGCACTTTTGAATCACTTTTAAGGATTGTTTTCAACAACTAACAAAACTGCAATGTCTCCCAAAGGATTTCCTAGCATTCCACACCGATAGTGTTGATGTGGAATAACAGTTTTATAATCAAAGTAACTGAGCTTCCAGAGTAGTTTGAGAACTTGTCTAAAGACAGTAAGTAATCTACGAAGCCAAGGATATTTACTCCTGGCTTATACTGTTCTAAATCTAGGACTTTTTCCTCTCAGAGTATTCGTAGCCTACTCTATACTAAAATGGGGCTTTTTTATTTTACACATTTAATAACACTTTTCTTCATCAAGATTTCTCCCAGCTGAACAAATTGATTTGAAAGTTATTTTTAGAAATCATTTCACCCGTCACTGAAAACAACCTTCACAGAGCTTTTCAAACACACACAGAAAAATTGCCTGGCAGTTTAATGAAATGGAAAGAGGGAAAGAGAAATTACTGGAAAGTAAAGAGTGTTTATGCATAAACATGAGGGACCCAAAGGATTAATCCCACCACCCTGCCCTGGCTGACTTAACATGGATCTAACCTAAGCTGGATTAGACATCTCCTAGGTCTTCAGGAGGCATCCAGGCACCTGACTGGAACAGTCATCCTCAAGCTACAGAGTCCAAACAAGTCCTATAATTTAGACTGCTAATTGAGGTGGTTTAAGATAGTAACTGTTGTGACTCTGAGCAAGATGAGAGAAGCAAATCAAAGTCAGAAAGTTCATACTAAGGTGAGGTGCAAAGGATAAGGAAACCCAAACAAAAAAATGAGTCATGGGAGACAAAGCTCAGGAGCTAGGAAACAAGCTGAGAAACATGAAGAATGAAGTATATGAACTCTGTGAGAAGTCAGAAACCCATTTCTGTCGCACACACACACACACACACACACACACACGCACACACACACACACACACTGTCTACTCCATGATCTAAAGGAACTAGCTTTTCTATTTATTCTCTAAATGATTCCACCTGCAAATCTAAAGCATGAATCTCTATGGATTCCCACAATAGCTTAGAAAATTTGCATAGCTTCATGCATATGCATATGAGCATAAGTAACAAGCCATTTTACACTTTCCATACCCCAAATACAATGAATTTGCTAAACCTATCCAGGTTCCAGCTCATCTCGGCAATGTCTGTCATCCTCAGAAATGGCTTTTTGTGTGTTTGTTATACATTCCTGCCCCATTCACCATTTAGCTTTTTTACTGGCAAGATTCACATTGAAGACATCGACGAGCCTAAAAGACACACCCAACATATTCAGAGCCATAGTGGCCTATCAAATAGACTAGGATGTCCCCTATCTGAACTAGCAGTGCTACCTTGCTCATCTATAGTGTGGGTCTGAAAGGAACAATGTATGGGTCTCTGTGTTCATATGAATGAGTGGCTTCAGGAAAAGCACACAATTTCCCCTTGACCAACTCAGATACAGTTTTTGATAATTTTGGTCCACAGCACATTGTCAGGACTTCCAAACAATTGCACTCCAAAAGCTGCCCTGGTACTGAAAGCAATCCCCCTAGAAGAGAAAAGCATATTTCTTCCAGATCAAGTTTCTGAGTTTTGTTTGGGGGAAGGGTCCTTTGCCTGTTTTTTTATCACTAACAATATGAAACATCTTTCTGTGTCTTTTTGTTTTTTGCCAGTCCTGGGGCTTGAACTCAGGGCCTGGGCACTGTCCTTGGGCTTTCTCAAGACTAGTGCTCTACCACTAGTGTCACAATACCACTTCCGGCTTTTTCTGTGTTTGTGTTATCAAGGAATCAAACCCAGGGCTTTGTGCATACTAGGCAAGTATTCTACCACTAGGCCATGCTCCTGGCCCCTTTCTGTGTCTTTTGAAAGTTGGAAGTTTGAATTGACACAAAACCAAGGGGAAATAATTAGAGCTGACTGAAATGATAGCTCATTAACTTCCTAGATTTTGAGAAAATCTGTAACTGTTGATTCCAAAATGGTTTTGTGGTTTTCCTTCAATGCAGTGAGTTCTCTCCTTAATAAACTTCCTTTTCCACATTAAGCAGAGGTTAAGTTTTTGCTTACAATCTTAGGATTTTGAGGATTATTCTCCAAAAGAGGAAATGGTCAAAAGCCAGGGAGGAACCACCAAGCTGGGAAAAGAAAACGGGGTGTGGAGGCATGTGCTCTATGCCATGTCCCAAGAGCTTTCTTCAGTACCACTCCAAATGTCTTCAAACCAGCTGTCCTGGCTGGCTAAAATTTCAATTGTTTATGCTCAGTCTGATTTTTATCACTCAGTGGAGAAACACTGGCTGTTACAGAAGTTCTGGTTAAAGTTGTAGTTAAAAGAAATGGGAAAATGGGGCCGGGAGTTTAGCCTAGTGGTAGAGTGCTTGCCTAGCATGCACGAAGACCCAGGTTCAATTCCTCACTACCACATACATAGCAAAAAGACAGAAATGATGCTATGGCTCAAGTGGTAGAGCTCTAGCCTTGAGAAAGCCAAAGGACAGTGCCCAGGCCCTGAGTTCAAGGCCCAGGACTGGCAAAAAAATAAGAAATGGGAAAATGAACTAGCCATTGCATAATTGACTTTTGATGGGTCATATCTTTCATAAAAGAGTAAAATGAAATTTCTTGGAGATTGAAAAAGAGTGAAGAGCACAATTTCTAAGCAAGATACTGGTGGCTGAATGTAAAATATTTATTTGTTCACAATGACTGTCTGTAATTAGGCATGGTGGTACACATCTATAATCCCAGCATAGAGAGAAAGGCAGAGAGATTGAGGCCAGCCTGTGGTATACAATGGCACTTTTCTCTTTATTGTGGCTGGACCAAAGGTCCACCACTTGCTTTATATCCTGCCATGTCCAGAAGGAGTGACCTGGCCTGTACCCTTCAAGATGCATCTCTGCATCCCATGAAACATGTGCCCTTTGCTCCTGCAGCTCTCTGGGAATAGAGGACTGCATCTCCTCTAATTGCTCAGGTGCACTCATCTCTCTAACCACTCTGTAACCTCCTTAACTCTTGAGGCCTTTGGTGTTTTACCACAGCATTGTTGTAAGTATCTAGCACACAGTAAGCACTCACTAGTTCATTCATTTTCCTTTCAAAGGATGGTAAACTGTCCTAACTCATTGCTTTAGCAAATGTGCTACAGTGGAATTTTACATCAGCTTGACGCTAGGATCAGGTTCAAAGCTGAATTTTTATTGTGATTCACAATGTTTCTGAGACTATAATGTGCTTTAAAAAAACTGTAAGCATTAGAATGACCCTGATCAAGAAATCTACTAACAACAGATGCTGGAGGGGATGCGGCCAGGAGGGATCACTACTACACTGTTGGTGGGAGTGCAAACTCGCTCAACCACTATGGAAAGCAGTATGGCAGTTCCTCAAAAGACTAAACACAGAGCTCCACTATGACCCAGCAATTCCACTACTTGGCATTTACCGAATCGTCCAGAAACAAGGACATACTAAATCCACTAGCACAACGATGTTCATTGCAGCACTATTTACCATAGCAAAGATATGGAACCAACCCAGATGCCCCTCAGTTGATGGGTGGATCAACAAGATGTGGTATTTATACACAATGGAATTTTATGCTATTGTCAGAAAGAATGACATCGCCTCATTTGTAAGGAAATGGAAAGACTTAGAAAATCATATTGGGGCCGGGAGTTTGGCCTAGTGGATAAAGTGCTTGCCTAGCATGCATGAAGACCCAGGTTCGATTCCTCGGTACCACATACATAGAAAAAAGCCAGAAGTGGTGCTGAGGCTCAAGTGGTAGAGCTCTAGCCTTGAGAAAGCCCAAGGACAGTGCTCAGGCCCTGAGCTCAAGCCCAGGACTGGCAAAAAAAAAATCATATTAAGTGAAGTAAGCCAGACTCAAAGGAACATAGGCTCAATGGTTTCCCTCATTTGTCATAATCAGTAGAAACTGTGGGCTCTCCTAGCAGAGATTTCCAGTAGAACAAAACCTAGATACATAAGGCCATATAGTATAATGCTAAATGAAAGGACCTCTTGGATATAGAAACAAAAGCCATATAATGAGTGATTGTTGTCCTTAGTGTACTATGTTATCTCTCATCTCTTTTGCTGTCCCTTGGTTATCTCATATTGTTACAGTATTTCATCTTGTTATCTGATACATTGGATATATGTATATTTGATTATTTGAAATGGGATAGGGAAGGGGGGAAAAGCAAAATGAGGGGTGGGGTGGGGGAGGGAAATGGGGACCAAGACATGAGAAAGGGTATCAATGTATGTGAAGTAATGCGCCTTCTATCTGGTGAATATAATGTAACCCTTTTATTAATTACAATAAAAATATGTGGAAAAAAACTGTAAGCAAAGAATGTAAAGTGGATGTAAGCCATGATTTGGCCAGGGTTTCCCTTCAATCTTCCCATCAGAATTCTTCCACATATTCATCCCTTGCTTAGAGCAAATACAAATGAGGTTTGACAATTATTGATATTAAATTCAGCTGTGAGTGTATGTTAAATGCCAATTTCAAGATGCCATGATATGCCATGATATTTCTTCCAATGAAGCTGTGCATATGTTCAAAGGCACCCCTCCCTTATTAATGGTGTGTGTCTCCTTTCTCTGCATGCTGTATCACGTGGTATAATGAGTTGGTTACATTTGCCATGGAAACAGGCCACTCATTCTCTTGGGACTCTCTGTGTACAGTACTCTGGTCACAGAGATTGAGACTGATCTACTTCTGGTTTGCTCCTGAGGTTTTCTTTCCCTTTGCCATTTTTGTCAAAATGTATATGACAATAGCACTGAAGAGTGAACCATTGTTTTAGAAAACTGACCTCTTTGTCCTTACTGGTCTCCATTAGCAATAAGGTGTTATTTCTCATAATTGAGCTACCAGAATGCTGCATGGTTTTACACTTGGTTATCTCTTTTCCATACAAAACTACCTATGACTGGCATCAAAAGGAGCATCAAATATAATTTTATGTGTGTTGCTTTAGACAGTGCCTATCTGGGCACCAGACCAGTGAATAGTTCTAATATTGATCATTGCAAGTCAACATGTTTGTAATTAGGATCTCACCTCTGGAAAATGTTCTCATAATGCACATCCATGATGCAGGATAATGAGTTTCTGGGGCTCTTATCTAAGTCCCAGTTCCAATTAACCTGTAGCAGAGAGGGCTACATAAGAAATGTCAACAGCAAAATCAAGCTGGTGGACTTGGGCATGAGCAATGATGATAAATCACTCTGGTGGAACCCATTCATCAGTGCCTACTTCCTGTGCAGAGAGCAGTTGCTTTCTCCAACTCTTGTTTGTCAGTCCTCTCAAAATAGTCTTCAAATGACTGTGCTATTTTCCTAGACAAAGGTTGACTGAATGAGTCTCTAGAGAATAAAGGCAAATGATATTCCCACTCATTAATTTATAGCTCCTCAGGATGTGTGTGAAATGTTCATGTACTAACTGAGAACTGATCTTAGCTAGCCCTGCCAATATTTGGTGGGAAATACCACTGGCCCCTGCTTTATTTTTTTTAATTTGTTATCTAAAGAGTATCTTGCTTCCAAAACTCATTTTGGCTGAGCAATATGAACTAGAGGAAGTTGGGGTTGGGGAGCAGACAGGAAAATCTCAAAGAAACCAGATTCTGCAGGTTTTCTTTCTTTACTGTCCAGCCTCTTTCTAGACCTGAACTATGTCCATCTAAGAAACACAGCAGTAACAACAACAAAAATCTCTGCCATTGTGGAGAGCCCATTCTGGAGAAGGGAGGAAGATAACACACAAAATAATATAATGAATGAGATATATTAGAAAATGAGATGAGGCTATAGAGAAGCATGAAGCAGAGAAGAGAGAAAGAAGGGGCTTGCTTTACACTCAGGAGGGGGCGGGGGGGTGCTGTCCTTTTGAATACTGTCATTAGGGAAGACCATTTTAGGAAAAATCATTATGCACATTTTATAAATAAGGCAATAAAAGAATAAAAACTACAAGGCATGAAGGGAGAGGTCTGATATCTATCTGATTATCTGATGTAAGATGCATTTTGGACAGGAAAAAAAATCAAAATCAAGGCTTTAAGATATAACTGAAAAACTGTAATGCAACAAGCAAGGCAGGCGAAGTGAGGGTCCTCCATATAGTGGGAAGATCTCCACTTAGATAGGCCACTTGGAAGACTTTCAGCAGAGAAGAGTCAAGCAAGCACTGGCAATATTTTGAACCCAGTTATTGACTAGTATGTTCAGTTTATATTTCTACCAGGCACCAGGCCTGTAATCCTAGCTCTATTTCTAAGTATCATTTGCAAATGTGACAAGGTGGCAGAAAACATTTTCAGGAGGAGGAGGTGGCTGAGAGGCTTCAGGCCACATAAATAGCCTTAAGTCCAGAAGGTCCACAAGAAAAACCGACAAGGTCTTTCATTCTAATACGTTTCTCATCCCACTCCAAGGAGCTGACACTCCAGTCTGGAACCAGTGCTCTACCCAGAGACAATAAAGGATAATTTTCAGGCCTTCTTGGGTTGCAACAGACAAAGTATGGCCTTGAAGCAAGAATGTGTGTGTGTGTGTGTGTGTGTGTGTGTGTGTGTGTGTGTGTGTGTGTGTGTGCGCACGCACGCGCCTCAAGACTGAAGTGTGCTGTCCTTGAGCTTTTGTGCACAAGGCTGGCACTCTACCACTTGAAGCACAGATCCACTTCCAGTTTTTGATGGTTAATTGTTGTCTCAAGGAATTTCATGCCCAGGCTAGTGTTTGGACTATGATCCTTGAATCTCCTGAGTAACTAAGATAACAGGCACGAGCCATCAGTGTTGGGCTGGCAAGTTTTTTTTTTCCAAATTGCATTTTAATTTTAAACATGTAGCAATATGATTGTTTGCTCATCGGCAAGATTTTTTTAAGAGGCTTTCATAGATGCTTGGTTCAGGAACAATCTTAGAGAGAGGGACAGAGAAGGACTCTAAGTGGATGGCCAAATAATTAACCAAGACAGGCAATACAAGAGGAACAATAGCTCTGAGTGGGAGAACAGAAAAGATGAATTATAATCTGTTTACTTATGAATATTTTCTTTTGAGGCACTTGAGTTAAATAGGAAATTACCCAGTTTGGAGCAGTAATGGCTTTAGCAAAATCCATGTCGCTATTGTAGCAACTTCTTTTCGTGATGATACTTAACTCCAGATTTTCCTATCTTTTTATATAAAACTATGTTTATAAATGACAAAGACATCAAGGTATTCCCAAGTATAGGAGTATCTAGACTTACTCAACTGGAAGAACAAATTCCAATTATACAAATGAAAAAGCACCTGTACTTTAATTTATATTGTTATACCTTAAATATTTCAAGGAAAGCATGAGAATTATAGTTTGTGTGCCCTTAAATAGATTCTGCCTCTGTGGAAACACTGTGCTTTAGAAGAGATAAAATACCATGGACAAAGAACAGAACCCCACTTAGGGAGCAGTTTACTGGCTGAAACCATGAAAAGCACCAAGTATTAAAACCTCAGGGAAAAGGACAAGATGTCCTGCATTTAACAAAACCTAATGGTTTTAGTAGCCCTTCTGAGAGAAAAAAAAATGATAATCTGCCAGGAAAGAGAAAGTGCTATTTTGTTACTAGCACATGCTGTTCTCATGAATCACTAGAAATAAAGAGATGTATATTAACAACACAGCCCTGCTTTAATTCATTTTACCTTCTCTTTCTAATAAAAAAAAACTTAAAATTCTGCACTGAAATTTACCAATACCTTTGTACAGAGCTAGAAAATCATTTTTGACTTCTTATGTTCTTAAAAGCAATTATTACTGTACCTTAACTACTGCATAGTACACAGCTTTCTCATGTTTTTCTCACATTTAACAGGAAATCAAAAGCAAGGTTCTCACATCCTCATTGGGAAGTAAGACTTAATAAGATTCATCACCTAAAGTCTCCAGGGAGAAAATGTGAAATTCATTATAAAATGTAAAATGCATTGATTATTTGCCTACCATACGCTTGCTGTGTTTGTGTGCACATGCACGTGTAGCTCCACTTATGGCTTTTTGGTGATTAATTGAAAGTACTAGTTTCAGGGAGTTTGCTGCCTGGGCTAGCTTCAACCCATTATCCTCAGACCTCAGCCTCCTGAGTAGGATTAGAGTCCTGAGCCACAGGCCCCCAGCCTCTTTCTATATATTAATTCACATTAATGAATTTACAAATGAGGATGCTGAAATCCTGTGTGTTAAATGATTTGTAAAACCACTGTGTTACAATACCAGAGGTCATATCAGCTTTTGGACAAATTTCATTTAGAGAATGAAAGCCTGTTCATTTAGAGAATGCCCTCACAAAAACTATTCTCTTCTTCTCCTTATGACACAAACACATGCCCAATTGCCCAGGCCTGAACACTAAGGCCTACAACTAACAGATGCTCACTTTACATGCAGTGAATCAGCAGTCCTCGGCTCTATCTTGTCAGCACCCCCCAGAGTTCTACCTTCTCAACACCCTTCAAAGCTATGCATCTCTCCACATCTTCATTGCCTCTAGGTGAGCACAAGCCACCTAAATTTCTCCTTGAACAACAGCAGCATTATGAAACTCTCTTCCCCTCCTCTAACATTTCTGTCCTTACCCACTTCAATCTCCTTCACCCAGGTATCTAAACTTACCTTAGAGTATAGCATTCCCTTGCCTAATGCTCTTTCTCCAAGCAAGCAAGCAAGCAAACCAGCTATAGACAAGAGTAGGGCCCTGTGAAGTCTATAACCACACACCAGGGCAGCCTTGATATTATAAGAGGAGGAGGATGCACCTTTAAAACCAATGAACTTGTGTTGGAATTCTAATAATGCCTATTGGCTAGGGCCACAATAACTAACTCACATAGGGAAGTGACTTGAGACAACAGGCATTTATTCTGTCACAGTCTTGGGAGCCAGAAGCCTGAAATGAAGGCACTGGCATGAACACACTCCCTCTGAAGGTCTCTAGGAAAGAATCCCTCCAGGCTTCTAATGGTTGCTGGTAATCCTTAAATGATCCTTATTTCATAGTTAACAGCTCTCCAATTCACCTCTGTTGCTGTGTGGCCTTCTGTATGCCCAAATCTGTTTCCCTGTCATTAGATTTCAGAACCACCTTGATCTAGTATGACCCCCTCTCCAGTGGAGATGAAAGCCTGCAAAGACCCTGTGTCAAATAAGGTCACATTTACCTGGAAATAGGATATCTACAGATCTTTCTAGGAAAGCACAATTCTAATCTACTTCATTGGGTTTGCCCCATGACTTCACACTTTGTTGATTTCTCATTTATACAACATGAATGCTAATAGCCAATTTCCAGGGTTAATGCGTGTAACGTGTTTATCACAGTGCCTATCTGGTGGAGAACACTCTATAAATGGCAGTTTTGATCTACAGTCAGATTATTTTCCTTTAAGAAAATTATCTTCATGCTTACCTCTACTCTAAATACACTAAAAAAAAAACAAAAAAAAAACTTGGCATTTAAAGAAACCATTCCTCTGTGCTGACTCTTCTTATAGCAGGATACATTCCTAGACTATCATAAAACAAACCAGGATCCAAACTTAGAAGTAAAGTTTCCCCAGGGTGCTGATTTGTGATGGGAATTCAGAAGGAGCTCCAATACAAACACGTTAAGGAAACAGCCATCATTCCAGCAGAGTCACAGTCGTTTATTTCAAAGGAGGTACCTCTGAGCACACACCTGCCAATCTCATCTCCTTCCAGCTGTCCAGCTGCTTATTAGCAGAGAAATGAGAAAATTAGAAGGGAAATCAATGTCTGTTTGCAAATTCAGATCCACACTCCAGTTCCCTGCTGCCACCAGGTTTGTTATCAGCAGGTTTCTTAAGGCATCATTGGTCTTAGCAGCCCTGGGGTCCTTGTGAAAGCACCAGCCAGGCAGAAGTACACTTAGTTTAGCAGTGCTGTGGGTGGCATTTAGGCAGCCTCTCTGAGAGAGGATGGGAGAAATACTTGATGAGAGAAAGAACTAAGGGCCTCCTGGAGAAGCTGTTTCTTGCATTCAGAAGCCAAAGTTGACTTTTAGGCTCTCTGAGAGACATGGATCTGGGATTTTTACAGGTGTTCTGAATTATTCCCATGTCCTCAGGAGCCTATTTAGTTGCAAAGTCAGGAAACATCTTCTATCACTATCTTTCTGTTTGTCAGAGTAGTGCTGGACATTTCCCTGGAGGGGGAATGGAAAGGGGACACAGGCAGTAGTAAGTACACTGTGCTCTCTCTCTCATCCTCACACCCAAAGTGTGTTGGAAGCAGTCAGAAGCTCACAGTCTAAAAGTTGTTGCAACTGGGGCCTCTGTAAGAAATCAGTTTCAGAAACATAGAAGATGAACTCCTATCCCATTATTTTCACACACTAGTTGTGTGACCTTGAGCAAGTTTCTGAACCTCTCTGAGTACCTTTTTCCTCATCTATGAAAGTGGGCATTGACAACTCCTTTATAGGTCTGTCATGAGGCTTGAATTAGATGATAGAGATATGTAGTTCCCTACTATACTGTTGGTGGGGATGCAAACACATCCAACCACTGTGGAAAGCAGTATGGAGGTTCCTCAAAATGCTAAACATGGAGTTCCCCTATGATTCAGCAATCCCACTCCTGGGCATTTACCCAAATGTCCACAAACAAGGCCATACTAAAGCTACCACCAACAACCATGTTCATTGCAGCATTATTTACATAACTAAGCTATGGAACCAGCTCAGATGTGGTATATCTATACAGTGGAGTTCTATGCTTCTATTAGAAAGAATGACATTGCCCGATTCATGAGGAAATGGAAAGATTCGGGGGGGGGGGGAAATGTATTAAATGAAGTAAGTCAGACCCAAAGAAAAGTAAGTTGTATAGTTTCCCTAATTTGTGAGAGCTAGAATATGTCTAGGATATTCTTCACAGGGCATCTCAATAACTTAATTGTTCAGTGCAGAGGATTATATATAACGAAGTGTATCAACATGAACTCCAAGACAAGGGAACAAAAGGTTCTTATTATGTCCTGTATATAGTATTTTTTAGGTTTTTTTCATTTCTTTTAGTTTTCTGTACCTTGTATTTTGTATACAAGATTATTTGATATGTGGCAGGCAAAAGGAATCACAAACAGCAGGACAAAGGATGAACGAATGCAACATTCGTCACACTATGTTAGATATGAACCTTACACCTTGGGGAGGAAGGGGAAAAGAAGTGGGGCAGGAGGAAATGAGCAATGGGATAACAGTGTTTAAAAACAAATGTACTCATTACCTTATTTATTTATCTGTACCTCCACTGCTCATCACCTTTTCAACTAAAAAAAATGAGAGAGAAATACACAGTTCCATTATTTTTCTTTTCATTCCAGTGAATGGGCCAATGTATTAAACACTTAACCACTTATTAACCTTGCAAGCAAATATAGTAAATATATAGTAAATATAAATATATTTTTCAGAACTTTTTTTCAAAACAATAAAAATCAATCTGCTTTATTCAGCACATACCTGGTTTCACTGCTGCATTAATTTTACAGGTATTGTATTTCTTAGTTATCACAAAATAGTAGGATGTGTAATACACACACACCCCACTTATCAAGTAATGAATGAGATGAATGAGCCAATTAAGTGTGAGACTATAACATAAATTCTGATGAAAGATGTTCAGAAAACAAGTATCAAATCAAATTGAGAGGCAACAGGAAATAGGGTGTTGTTTTTCAAAAGAGAAGTGGGGGAAAGAGCAATCCTCATTGAAAATAGCAGCAGGGCCCCCAGCTTGGAAACTACAGTTATCCCTATGTGCTTCGTCATAGAACAAAGGACAATACTTGGTCAGTTCTTGGGGGCTGGTAATTTAGCTTAGCAGACATGTGCATACCCTGGAGTGAATAGAGCCTGGTGATCACGTTCTACTGCAGCAGAGAATTCTAACTGGAGGACAGAAAAGCGGAAGCAATCAGCCTGAGTCCTACCGTGTACCTGGTACTACCCTATCTCCTAGGAATATATAGTCTATGCCTGCACTGTCTTGCATAAGTGTTTACAGAGACTGGGATGTGTAACCCATCCAAATTGCTGTATTAAAAGGTGTTCTGGTTTCCAAAGAGTGGGAACAGAAAAAATAAATATTAACATGTATCATTATTCATTTTTATACAAATTACATGTTGAAACTATTATGATGAGAATTGGGTACCAATGACTTACAAGCATAATCCTGCTCCCAAGGCTGAGATCTGAAGATTGTGGTTCAAAGTCAATCCAAGAAAAAACATCCATGAGACTCTTATCTCCAGTTAATCACAAAAAAAACCCAGAAGTAGAGTTATGGTTCAAATAGTACAGCATCCCTGTAGTGCAAAAAAAAAACAAAACAACAAAAAAAACAACAATTGAGAGCATGAGGCCCTCACTTCAAGCCCTAGTACCAGCACAGAGAGAAGGAGAAAGAGAGAGAGGGAGAGAGAGGGAGAGGAGAAAATTATAATCATGTGGATTGAAGTAAAAATATAAGATGAAAGATTCTTGTCCGCTTTTAGATGTAACTATCAGGATACTTGCAATGACATATGTGGCTCACAATATATTTCTACCAGACAGTGCTAGTCTAGAGGTTGAAAGGTCTTGGCTTTTATTGGCAGAGAAGGACATAATGCTTGAGCACTGCTGTGAAGAATCAGCAGGATGCAGGTAAAAGAGAAAGAGGAAGGATTTTCTAAAAGACAGAGAATGATGAACACAAGCACCAAGGTGGAATATGCAAGGTATATTTAGGAAATCACAAGTAGGCCACCCAGAAGGAATTTGTCTTAAAGAAAAAACAAAGCTTCACTTGGCACTTTTTTTGTTTTAACAAAAGAATATATTTTCAGGAATTCATGCTCAGATATGTTGATAAGGATTACATAATTAGTAGACACTGATTGCTCCGGGGCAGGGGAAACAAGAAAAAAATACAAAAGGAAACTCTGTAACTTTAGGAATGGTTTTGTAGTCAAGAATTGCCTTAGAGAAAATTTAAATGTTATCTCATGATTAAAGATTCAAAATAGTGCTGGGAGTTTGGCCTAGTGGTAGAATGCCTGCCTAGCTAGCATGCTCGAAGACCAGGGTTCGATTCCTCAGCACCACATATATAGAAAACAGCCAGAAGTGCTGCTGTGGCTCAAGTGGTAGAGCTCTAGCCTTGAGAAAGGCCAAGGACAGTGCTCAGGCCCTGAGCCCAAGCCCAGGACTGGCAAAAAAAAGATTCAAAATGAAGAAAAGTAATGATTCTTTTTTTTTTTACATTATGGAATTTTTTTTATTATTCTATAATGAACAAGTTCTAATTGTATTAAGATGGAAGTGAAAAAATATCAATCTTGAAATTTGAATATAAGGAATAAAACCAGCCATATACTTTAAGATAAGTGTTAAAGAGAAGCCTCAAGTAGGTTGGTGAGCCTTGTCATGCATAGCCTTTATTTGGACTTCCTTCTTGGATCTATAACTTCATTATAGTGAATGAAAAGATGGATGAAGGCTCAGGTGATGAGTGTTTACATATGGTTTTTAACAGGAGAATTCAGAAAGGTCCTTAATCTTTCATGATGGCACGCTATGGGATAACTAGTTCCTTGAGCTGACCTGCTTCAAGTGGTCACTCACATTTTTGTTTTCAAATAACTTACCAGAATATTTCTCTTGACAAGAGACCATTTTACAATGAACTCTGGCTTTTATTTTAACCATTCACGGGACAAAGAAGCATAATATATCTGACAAATTATGTTGGATACTTTCTGTGGTAGTGGCTGTAGAGCTGTCCATGGTGCTGAAAATTAAATTCCTCCTCTAGGACTGGAAATCAATGACTCCAGGAGCCCAGGGAGTGTTGGTTTAATAACAAATACACAAAAAATACACTGGCATATAAATATGTAAGTCATTGGTATGTTGATTTATAGTATGGGAAGCAGAAGATCAAGAAATATTAAATGTGAGTGATATTAATGGCAAGATTTGCTGCTCTCATTCAATGAACCCTCAGAACCATAGAAAATAAGGAATCTCACAACACAGGAAGTCCCATGTAAGAAAGTCTCCAAAAATTTCCAAATATATTTTATATCAACATCCCTGTTCTTTTATATTGAAAAATATAAATACATCAGAGCCACACCCCACTGAGCTTAGAGAGACTAAAGTCCTAAACCTGACCTTTCTCCTTATGAATGAGGAAAGTTAAAAAGAGCTATAGAAACATCAGTTTGTTTTCTCATCTTCAGAGTGGGAAAATAAAGCTTTCTGTCTCATAAATGTGTTGTGAGATGACAGGAGAGCATCTATAAACATTTTACCTGTGTCAGAAATGTAAACCTTGATAATGGGGTAAGTACTGCTAAGTCTTCATGTAAGCTTTCCTTGTAAAGAATAAAACCAGTTGATCTAGATCCCAAAGAGGCATTTTACAAGACTTCTAAATGTTCCAGGCCCAATCTATGAAGGGAGAGAGAACCATAAGCATCGGACGTAGAATACCATATATCTTTCTTTCCCCTTCTGTACTCTCTCACCTGGCATACTCCCAAGAAAAGCCATAAGCCCCTATGTTTCCTCTTTCCCCTTCTCTCTTTCACTCCTAAGTACCTTTTTAAGAGCTTCCCCATATCTCAAGTATCTGAGTAAAGAGCACTTCAAATTATTTCAAGGGGGAAATTTATGTGTTTCCGTTGGTGCCCTGAATCAAAACACACTGTGGTGTGATCATCAAAAGAAGAGATAAACTATGGTGATCAATATAAACTCATGGAGACATGGGATCAAGTCATCATCCAAAAAAACTCCTCCCTCTACCCCCTGGATTACTACTTATATGAGTGAGTCACTTCTGTTAAAAATAGCATGTCCTTAAGAAGTTATAAAGCAGTAAGCACCCAGGCAGCAGCTTCCTCCACCTGCTTGCCTGCACAAGAACTAGGGTTTTAAAGACAGAAGCAGAGAGATAGAGTCCAGAGAGAAGAACAATCAGAAGGATGCTTCGTGGCAGAGGAGTTTTATCTGTTTGATTTTCATTCCTTTTTCATCTGGGAGAATTGCAGCCAACCTATTTGCATTTAAAAAGGGCACCCTTTCTGCACAATTCCCTGCCTCTTTGCTTTAAAAAGGAGGATATTGTCCCATAGCTTGAGATTTTGAGGGTCATAAAGATTGGGACCAAAGTTCCTGCTTGACTGTTCTTCTCCTGGTATTCATAAGAAGCTGAAGAACATATTTGAAAATCCTAACCCACAAAGAGCCCCACTTCCTCTTGTACCATTTTGAGTGTATTTGTGCCTTTTTAGGAAATCTGCTTTCTTGAACGTCTTTCTTAGGTCTTCACCTAAAGCCTACAAGTTAATACAGACCATGTTGTCTGAGAGCTAAAATAAAAACAGATCATCAACACTAAAAATGCAGTCTATTCTCAGGACAAATGTCACTAAGAAAATTAATATCAGAATGGGATGGAATTTATCCACAAATGTTATTATTATTTTAGAGAATAAGCTCCCATTACAGCCTGCATTCAATTCCTAGAATTTTTATGAAAGTTAATTGAAAATCCAGCAGAGAACATGTCACACACTCAAAAGAAATAAATGAAGAAAGTGAAAAATAATTTATTTCCAAAGATATAGGTAGGAATGTTTGCCTCCTAGAACTGTGGTATCAAAGAGCCACAAACTAAATGACAAAACAAGAGAAGTTCATATTTCATTCTGGAGGGAAGTCTAGAATCCAGTCATTATAGAACTGTGTTCTTTCTGAAAGCTGTAGTGAATCCTTTGTTGCCTCCTCTCAGCTTTCAGCAACCCGTTGGTTTACACCTGTATAGTTCGTATCTCTGCCTTCATCCTCTATGTGTGTCTGTCTGTCTTCACATGGCAATCTTTTTTGTTGTATTTTTTGTCTGTTCTTGTTTTCCTTTCATTTTCACTGACACATTATGGTGCATATTTATGGAGCACAATATGCTATTTATAGATAGATTGGTAGATAGATGATAGTATAATGATCAAATAAGAGTACACAGTGTACCCTCAATAATTCCACATTTGTTTGTAATGAGAAACAAAAGAATCTGTCCTCCAGTTATTTTGGCATAAAAGAAGCATTGTTTTCAACCACAGTCATCCTCTTGTGCATTAGAACACAAGAGCTCTTTCTTTCTATCTTTCAATAGTCATTGTATTGTTGACTAAACTCTACCATTTTCCCTTCCTCACAACACAAAACCATCATATTAAAATCACTCCAGTTATATTGCTTTAGAACCTCCTACTCATTATCTTAACCAACTATATCTTCAATGACTCTAAATAAGGTCATATCCTTTTGAGGAGACAAAGTCCAACCCGGAAGAGTAGAGCATAAGTGAACTATAAGGGTCCATGAAATCCTTTTTATCAGTCTGCTTCAAGAAGGTATTGGTACAGATGTTTACTAGAACCTTCTGAGACTTATAAATGTAGAATAAGGCTACTAGGCAAGAGGTGTGAGCTTGAGTAGAGAAACTTGCTACTGAAGATCCACAGTCACCAGAGAAGGATCTGGGAAAATCAATGCTTTGACTTCTCTTCCTGCCCAATCTCAAATCTCTTGGGTTTTTTAGCTGGTTCCTCCCATTGATTGATTCCAACAGAAAGTCCAAAGGCAGGAGCTCATTAGCACAGCACCTAAAAATTCCACTCCTGGATTACAAAGCAAGGTAAAGGAAGAAATACTGAATATGGAGAAACAATCAGGAATAAGTAGCATGATCGGTTCACATCTCCAAAACTCAATTTCCATGGCTATAACATGATAATAGTAGTGCCTTGCAGCATGAGGTTGTTATCTTGGTGCCTAGCATGGTGTAAAAATGTGTTAACTATTACTTTGTTATGAGATTTTGTCATTTTCACATGACCCAGATTCTCCACCATTACCTGCTGAACCTGCTAAATGTAATAAGTGAAGATAATGTCATCTTCTTGACCTATGTTCTCCCATGTTTTAAGTCATTAACTAAAGCAGATATTCTTTAACATCTTGGGCCTATCATGGCCAGTTACACTATTTAAGCAAAGGCTGGGTGATTTCTGAAAGGAGAAAAGGGCAATCTAGTGGCTCTGAAGGATGCTGTAGTTGGCGATCTCAAGAACTCAACATCTGGCAAACACAGATACCTCCTACAAGTAGAAAGAGGTGAAAATTCTCTATCTTTGTATCTAACAGAATTGTGTTGGAAGTACAGTGTTTGATCTAGGACATGAACTGCCAGATTTAACCATGAACTGTAGGTAAAAGGAATCCACAGCCTATGTCAAAAAATGATATTGTATAAAGATTACATAGGCGATGGCGATGTTCATTGCAGCACTATTTACCATAGCAAAGAAATGGAACCAACCCAGATGTCCCTCAGGTGATGAGTGGATCAACAAGATGTGGTATTTATACACAATGGAATACTATGCTGCTGTCAGAAAGAACAACATCTCCCCATTTGTAAGGAAATGGAAAGACTTAGAAAAAATCATATTAAGTGAAGTAAGCCAGACTCAAAGGAACATAGGCTCAATGGTTTCCCTCATTTGCCATAATCAGTAGAAACCTTAGACTCTTCTAGCAGAGATTTGCAATAGAGCAAAACCTTGATACATAGGCCATATAGTATGACACTAAATGAAAGGACCTCTAGGATATAGAAACAAAAGCCATAAAATGAGTGATTGTTGTCCTTAATGTACTATGTTATCTCTCATCTCTTTTGCTGTCCCTTGGTTATCTCATATTGTTACAGTATTTCACTTTGTTATCTGATGTATTAGATATATGCGTATTTGGTTATTTGAAATTGGATAGGAAAGGGGGGAAAACAAGATGAGGGTGGGGGTGGGGAGGAGGGAAATGGGGACCAAGACATGTGAAAGGGTATCAATGTATGTGAAGTAATGCACCTTTCATCTGGCGAATATAATGTAACCCTTCTATTAATTACAATAAAAAATATATGGAAAAAAGATTACATAGGAAACCATGAATAAATCTAAAGATTGTAGGTGATGAAGTACAAGACAAAATATAGTTGTATATGGGAAATGAGACTTAAAGAAACCATGGTAAAGGATTTGGACTTCCTGGATGAGTGTCCCCTTAACATTTAATATACTATACTTATCCTCTAAGTCATAGTAATGCTTCTTTCATTTTCTAAAAGTGTGAACTATCTGGTCTTTTCTCCTTATGATGACCCCATTTAAATATATGTAGTTGTAACTGAGCAGAAGTTTATAGCCTGAAGTTGCAAGGGGTAACTCTTAGATTTCAGGGGGGATAGTTTAGACATTACAAAAGGAGGAAATCTAGAGCCACCAGCTAGCAAACTGTCATCATACTAAAAGCGGCCATTCAGAAGTTTTGGGAAAGCCAGAAAGAGAGCCACCCCAGTAAAAAGAAACAAAAATAGCCCCTTGTACTGGTATGAGTAAGAGTCTAAAAGGGTGGTAGGGGATGGATAATGACCAGGAGGGAAGGAGTTCAGCTTCCCCAGGGGAAAGATAAGCAGCTACAGTGAATTTAGTAATACAGAGCTGAGGGTAGGAATCAAGGATAACAAAAAGTCAGCTGTGATGGCTGCAAACAAATAGAAAGGGATATGAGGCTCAAGGAAACACAGCTATATGTAAGTTACAAAAGAGGCAAAGGAACTGGAAGGAAAAAACAAAGCAAAGACAAAACCAGTAACAATGGAATAGTATAGGTTTAGCCTATTGGCATGACAGTGGGGAATTCAATGAGAAGAAATTTATAAATTAGAATCAGGGAAAACCAAGAAAACTCAATTCATGAGGAAGAATGGTAGCAAAAGGATGTCAGAAACTATGTGGCGTTAAGAGACAAAAGGAAAGATATTGAAATGCTTTACCTTTAGGTTTCTTTAGGCTGGCTGGCAGTTTCCCACATCGGGTCAAGGTTTTCTTCATTGTTCTATAATCTGCTCATGGTAACATACTTAACTCATGGGAAGAGTACAATAAGCATTTAATTGTACAAAAAATGAACTAATAAGAGAGTTGAATGAAATGAAAGTGAAACATTAGAATAAAGACGTTTATCCTGGCAAAGCATAAACAAAGATAATGATAAGGCCTGGAAATGGCTGTCTTTTAGGAAAACAGAGGATAAAATCAGATTCTGATGAATTCAATAGGATTAACCACACACAACAACCTAGACCTCTCAGGTATGAGTTTCTAGTATATCTATTTTCACTTTTTATATTGGTTGTAGTCTTGGCAACCACAAAGACTTTGTATTCTGTTCCTTGTGGTATCTGCCATAGCAATTTTACTTAAATGAAAGCTTTCTCTATGGAAATGATCCATCCCCTGGTTTCAGAGAGAAACACAATCTAGTTCACAGTATTGAAGCTGACAGCCTGAGATCTTAGGCAAACAATTCTAAAAGGGTCCACTTGTCATAATTGCAGACTAAACTTCAGAAACCCAGCTAGGACAAAGCTATTTGGTCTCTGCAGGAGCAGTTAGAACTTGTAGCCACCCGTGATCCTTGTTCACAATCAAGTATGGCACCTTTGGATTGGGCTGTTAACCATGGTTTTCAGTGGTAGTTCCCATGGGAGACTTCAGTTGTCCGTCTCAGCAGCCTTTCCCACAGAGCACAGCAGATGCAGGCTCCAAATTGTTCTCAGCACAGCACTTCAGGCAACTTCCACCCACCTGTTCTAATTGGCAGGGAAGTTGAAAAGCATTTGACTCCAGCCATTAGAAAGGTTTTCCTAGAGGAAATTTATATGACTGGAATTCATACCACTAAGCAGCCCTATATATCTGTCATGAAGAAATCGCTCTGTTTACTAATGAAGAACTACTAATACCTTATCCACACTGACCACCAAATAATAATTCTTTTAAATGAGCTGGGTATGATTGCACACACCTACAGTCCAGCACTCAGGAAGCTGAGGCACGACTATTATGAATTCTAGGACAAAACTGGACTGCATAGCAAGACCATGGTAAAGGATTTGGACTTCCTGGATGAATTGTCCCCTTAACATTTAATAAACTCTTATCCTTTAAGTCATAGCAATGCTTCTTTCATTTTCTAAAAGTGTGAGAGCGTGGAGAGGGGCAGAAACACATTCACATCCTGTCCCATTTTGATAGCAGTCACTCTAAGAAGTACAAATTACATACTTTCTGCTGGAAATTGTACTACATTGGGCATAATTTAATCTCTCCTCCATCTAGTTCTTTATTTTTTTGTGGGTCATGGGGCTTAAACTCTGGGCCTGGGCATTGTCCCTGAGATCTTCAGCTCAAGGCTACAGCCCTACCTTTTTGTCAAGCCCCACTCCCCATTTTCTAGAGGTTAATTGGTGATATGAGTCTCAGGTCCTTTTGTGCCTGGGCTGGCTTTGAACCTTGATCCTCAGATCTCAGCCTCCTGTGCAGCTAGGATTACAGGCATGAGCCATCATGCCAAGCTAGTTCTTTATTTTTTGAATGTGTTGAAAATACCTTGTACAAGTGTAGATGTGTCTCAAAAGACACAGCTCTTCCAACTAGTTTCTGCATCTTTAGATGTCTGAAGAGTACTCCTCAATTATCTTCCAGTGGGCTCATCTCCTTTTCATCTTCTCTTTAATTCTAATTTTGAGGCTACTTAGGCAGAATGAATAGTTACCCAAGAGCCAAGGTTAAGTGCTAAATTACCAACTCATTTTCAACCGTACCACTGACATAAGTTGGGTGGGTTTGGTGAGGAATAGTTTCTTGGTATAATGATAGATAATTCTCATATATTCTAAATCACAGGCTACATGATAGATACATGAATCTGTGGAATTATAATTCAAGGCAAATGGAATATCGTGTTTTGTTTTGCTACAGTACTTGTCTGAATGAGCTAATATGAGTCACAGGTTTTAGCTAGGTTACAGACAATGAGCAATGAATATCTGTAAGGCTTTTTTTTCTAAATGGAAATGAGGAAAATTATCACTGAGAAAATGAGAGCATTGTCATTCCTCTGCATATGGTAAACATGGTCTATAAGACCCCTCTCCTTACATTACATACCCATGCTGGCAGTGCAGCTATCAGTATGGACCAATGTTGGCTGAGCAAAGCAGTTGGACATGAATGGACTCATGAAACTAGGCTGATAAGCTGGCATGGAACAGGAGGAACAGATCCATAAAGGATTCTCAGTTCACAAATAATTACCAGCTGGTATAAGATTCTCAGCTCTGTCAGAAAGACATTGTTAGAAGAAAAAAAGACAATTTATACCATGTTTTGTCATGCCCTTTTCTTTTTCTTTTCTGGTTTTCACCCCTTTCTTTATCTAGAATAAAAGTCACAGAAAGAATGCCTAAAGGATGGGAAGATGAGAGGTAACCTCCAGGTTCTTCAGTGAGGCAGACAAGTGGCATAATATCTGTGTAGGCAAAGGAATGGTACAATTATCCAAGCAAGGAAAAAGGCAGATTCTCCAGGCAATCAGGAGTTTTGACCTCTTGCACAGGAGAAAAAACGATGATTTGGGAATGCTTGTCATCTATTAAGCACACAGATACTGGAGGACAAAGCAGCCAAGCTAAATGTCAATAATATACCTAACTCCGTGGCCTGGGCAAGAAGAAGATAAACTCATGAGCGTAGACGCAGATTGTATGGATCTCAAATACATGTGATGTAAGCAAATAGGCCACTTAGCTATGAGCGGTGAGCTAGAGCAGTAATTATTCACTTCAGAAGCTTTTAAACACTGTCAGCAGAATTAACTGCACATAAGGTTATTGGGTGCTGGCACGTGCCCATGCAGGCATGCGCACACACACACACACACACACACACACACACACACACACACACACACCCTAATAATAAAAGATGATTTGCAAAATACCTGAAAATTAATTTGTATCTACATATATGCTTGGTTGTTGTTTGTGTTGTTTTAATTATGAGTGTGCACACACCATGTTTTGTTTTCTCTGCACATGGCCTAGCTAGCTATGGAAAAGTGGTCCACTAAAGGACATTGTTGAGTGTTTTTAATGAGGCCAAGGTCACAGCCTCAATTCCCATTTGGCCAGTTAGCTTTGCCTGGAGCCACAGGCTTTGCTGCTCCCTAATTATCACATCCAAGCTGTCTCTCTGCGGTGGGAGGATGGAGGGTAAGATAGATTATCAGGGCTGGTACACAACTGCAAGTCCAGAATGTTATGGACAGGTCTGGAGGAATGAGAGCATCATTCACCAGCCTGTTCTACATCTGCAAATGACAACTGTTTCTGAAACTTCCCTGTGCTAGGCTGCTTGCAGAAATCCATTTGGGGAACCTTTATATCAGCAGACTGGATTGTGTCACAATCCAGTCTCACAGCTGCCAGCCTAGGCTCCTGGAACTTAGTGAACGTCATTGTCTTCAGAGATCAAAGGACATATGGAGGCATTTGGCCCTATATCACATTTTCTGCTCTTAATTCTGTTGCTAAAGGATCCACTAACAATATATAACCATTATTTTATCACATTTATTACTTACCACATTTATTATTTATCACATTTATGATTTACCTCTACCTAAATTATCTCCTTTAATATTCAGATTAACCTATGAGGTAGAACTCAATATTTCTTTTCCCTTATAAAGACTAAGGTTGAGACCAAAAAGTTGTCAGTCATGGTCAATTAGAGTCTAAGCCAGCAACCTACCTCCAGATCCATGTTCCTTAGTCATGTTGCTATGAGATGAACCTGCCATGGTGCCATGTTGAACAGATAACCACTGGATAACCACTGTGGATTCGCACTTCTTTAAACTGAGACCTAATTTGGTAGATGCTCCTATTTTTTGTATCACTCTTGTTAGAACTAAATCCAAGACGACCACCTAGCAAACTGTGCTCCTTAAACAAGCTTTGTTCAGTACCAGCAGTTAAGCCTTACTCACATGCCCGTCTATCCTTTTTTTTTGCCAGTCCTGGGGCTTGAATTCAGGGCATGAGCACTTTCCTTGGGCTTTCCTTAAAGCTAGTCCTCTACCACTTGAGCCACAGCAGCTTTTCTATGTAGGTCTTCATGAATGCTAGGCAAGCACTTTCCCACTAGACTGATCTCCTGGCCCCATCCATCCTTCTTCATTGAGTCACATATTACTGAGACTAAGTGGACAATGGCATAGAGAGACTAGAACATGAAACTGTGTTCAGAGAAGTCCATTTGTATTCTTTCCACGCATCATCCAAGTGTTATTTTCAAGTACTGAAAGAAAACCCACATGAAGTCCAAACATAGTATTCTCACCAACCCTTCTCCTCCATCTCTTATCATGAACATATGGTTTTAGTGGCTTACAAAACAATATGGTATAACGTCAACCCGTGCTGGCTTGTCTGCCTGTCTGCTTGCCTATGCATCAATGTTTCCTTTTTTCATACAGGGTGATTCAAGCTGCAGGCATGCACACACACACACACACAGAAGATCTTTATATTATCTGGGAAAACAGAAGAAAGAGAAACAAAGGAAGGAAGGATAGAGAGAAAAAAAGAAAGAAAAAAGAAAGAAGGAAAGAAAGAAAAAGGAATAAAGGAGCAAAGAAGGGAGAGAGAGGAGGAAAGAAAGAAAAAAGAGAAAGGAAGGAAGAAAGAAAGAGGAAAAGGAATGGAGGAAAGAAGGAACAGAGAGAAGGAAAGAAAGAAAAGAGAAAGAAAAAATGAGGAAAGAAGGAAGTACGAATGCAAAAGAGAGAGAATGAAGGAGAGAAAGAGAAGGAAGGAAGGAGGGAATGAAGGAAGGAAGGAGAAAAAATACCACTACCCCATCTCAGGAAAGAAAGGTTTGCATACTCTAATTATTGAAGTTATTTAACTGTAGCTCCAAATCCTTCAACACTCGTACTATTTACAATTTGACTAAGATAAAAGTGACTATTTTCTAGATTTTCATTGGTCTAATGGACACTTGACAAACTCCTAAATAATGACCATATTTCTACCACCCATATCTTTTTAATATAATTTTATTGTAATTAATAGAAGGGTTACATTATATTCACCAGATAAAAGGTGCATTACTTCACAAACATTAGTACCTTTTCTCATGTCTTGGTCCCCATTTCCCTCCCTCCACCCCCACCCCTCATCTTGTTTACCCCCTTCTCTATCTTATTTCAAATAACCAGATAAACATATATGCAGTATATCAGATAACAAGGTAAAATTCTGTAACAATTTGGGGTAACCAAGGGACAGCAAAAGAGATGAGAAATCACATAGTGCAACAATCACTCATTATGGCTTTTGTTTCTATATCCTGAAGGTCCTTTCATTTAGCATTGTGATGGGGCCAGGAGGAGGGGATTCCACATCCCACCACAGTCCACCACACAGAGACAGTCTCATATAAAAAGGGGAATTTATTGGGGAAGTAGATGGTGAACTGACTGGCCAGGGACACAGTGCAGACTCAGGAGCTGATACTGTGACCCTGAGCGGCTCTCATGCTGGGTTTTTAAGGGCAAAACCCATGCGGTTGAACCTGGCCACACACAGGTGGCCAATGGGATAGTCACATACACAGAGGGACCATAGCCAGCTCCGGCCACATGCAGGTAGCCAATAGGGTCACAGCCCAGTGTTTGAATTTACCTATCACCTTAGTTGGAGTTGGCTTGCAAATTGGGCAGGTCTCCACACAAAGCAACTCCCACCCTCCCCCCCTCCCCCGCCACCCAAGCCATATCCCTCCTCATGGGGGGTGGGGAGAAGGTCAAGGTTGCCCTCCCTAGAAGGGTAAAAGTGGCTGGGCTGTACCATTGTCGACCTTCCACAATGGGGCGGGAAACTCTTAGGCATTCGTGATAGCACCAGTCCCTGTTCCCCTTAACAGCATCATACTATATGGCCTTATGTGTCTAGGTTTTGCTATATTGTAAATCTCTGCTAGGAGAGCCCAAGGTTTCTACTGATTATGACAAATGAGAGAAGAAACCATTGAGCCTATGTTCCTTTGAGTCTGGCTTACTTCACTTAATATGATTTTTTCCAAATTTTTCCATTTCCTTACAAATGGGGCGATGTCATTCCTTCTGACAGCAGCATAAAATTCCATTGTGTATAAATACCACATCTTGTTGATCCACTCCTCAACTGAGGGGCATCTGGGTTGGTTCCATATCTTTGCTATGGTAAATAGTGCTGCAATGAACATTGTTGTGCTAGTGGATTTAGTCTGTCCTTGTTTCTGGATGAGTGGGTTAATGCCAAATAGTGGAATTGCCGTCAATCACATCTTCTAAAGAATTTCTAGGCCTTTGTTTTTATTCAATGATGGTAAAATTCAATAAGCTTTCTTATTTTGGAATAAATAGTTCTAGACCCAGACAATTTAAGTGAAATCAGCTTTATTAAATAATTTTAGTCACTTCTTTCTCTGTCCTACTGTTCCCAATCTGCCAACACATATGGAAATTACCCAGTGTATGAAACTGAATGCAAATTAACTTTTTATACAATGTGTCATAATCGTGGGCCCCAATGAACAACCTTAGCCCCTCAATCTTAAAAATGTGCTTCTTTTTAGATGTTCTTTCTGACTAGTGAACCAATGTTTACCTCAGTTCCTCTCTGTCCAATAAAGCTAAATCATATTTTCTCTATTGCAATTGACCACTGTTTGAAAATTGTCTCATATCCCAAGATTTATTTACCTATTATTTAATTTCCTCATTTTCCCTTCAATGATCTCACTTAGTTTCCTTGTTTGGTAGAATTCTGTTCTATCAATAAGATTCTGGTTTTAGCCATTTATTTCCTTTTCTTACCTCTATGTCTCCTGTATTTTGAATTTTCTCTCCAAGTGGCATCTAATTTCTTTGGGTATTTGGATTATTTAGATTCTGCTTTGTTTTGTTTCAAATTCCTCATCTAATCTTCTGTTAGTTCTCAGACTTCATTGACTACAGCCTGTTTGAATATATTGTCCTTGTTTTACAGATTCTTTATTTTTCTCAAGGACATACATGCCACTCGCATTTATTCGGTGGATAACCTTAGAGCAAGTTGTTTAACCTTGCTGTGCCTCTTCTCCCCATCTGGTGAATGTGACTCAATATCTAACTTAAATTAGTATCTTCCTATTACCTACTACAGTTTATGGCACTACTAGAACCATTTTTATCTTGTTTACTTGGTTTCTTCTTCTTTTGTTACCAGTCCTGGGCCTTGAACTCAGGGCCTGAGCTTTGTCCTTAGACTTTCTCAAGGCTAGAGCTCTACCACTTGAGCCACAGCATCACTTTGGCTTTTTTCTATGTATGTGGTACTGAGGAATGAAACATGAGTCTTAGTGCATGCTAGGCAAGCACTCTACCACTAGGCAAAACTCCCAACCCATCTACTTGGCTTCTTGTCTAATCTTTTATCTTCCTTTCTCACATTACACAAACTTCCCACCCCTACACACATGTACCACTACCATCAATAGAAGAAAAGAGCCTCTCTGGTTTATTAGCCTTATGGGAATAGCAACTGTAAAGTAGTGTTGGAAAACTCAATTGAGATACTCTACAAACCTGTGTATTTCAGATCTTCTCTTGGCTTCTTATGAATCAAATATCTATTGATAGAAATGAAAGATTCTCATATAGGTGACAGTCTATGTTTACTCGAAGGGATGAAATTAAGACAGACATAAATGGTACTGAGAGGATTCATTTGATAACCATTCTCTTTCTAATCATAATGCTTTTTAGTCCTGTTTTTTTTATCTTAATCCATAAATGACCCACAAATAATCTTTTATATTAATGTCTGTTATTTTGATCTACTCTTAAATTATCCTAAGAGCCCATTTCTCCATTCCTATCACGACCTTCCTGAGATAGCCATGATGTTCCAAGTAGTGCTTGTTGTTCATATTGTCTCAACAGCTCCTATCACTAGAAAATGTAGCTACAAGCATCCTTATCTACCTTATCCTCCCAGTGTGCTTTTGCCTCTAATTTTAGCAACCTATTTTGTCCTCTTTGGGCACATTTTCCAATAAAGGAAATCTAAGAAGCCCAAATACAAACCCATCATAAATTCCCTAAGACCTAAAGAATGGCTTTGAAGAAATATTTCTAGGAAAGTCTTTATTAAATGCTTTGTTTCTGTAGTTAAGCTACAGATGCCTGAGACATACTCTTCCTCAAGGAAGAATTTCCACCAAAAGGAAAACAAAAACCAATTAAGTTGCTAATCAAGGCAGTCTACAAACACAGCTATAATGGAGGGATGTTTATGGTAAGAAGGAGGGGGAGCAATTTTATCTGAGAAAATCAGGAAAAATTCTATGAAAGAGGCCAGAGTTAAAAGATGGATGGAAATTCAACAGAATTCTAAAGAAAAATGGGCTAAGGGAAGTATTCTAGATACTTCTCCCTCTTCTCCTGCTTTCCCTCTCCCTATCTCTCTCCCTCTCCCTCTCTGCCTCTTTCCCTTCTTCTGTCTCCTCTCTTTCTCCTCCATCCCCTGTCCTCTGTCTTCTCTCCTGTCTCCTGCTTCCATGTGTGTATGTGCACACATATACGTTGGAGGATGAGAGAAAGAACTGTGGTGGGAAATCTTTCCTAGGAAAATTGGTTGTAGACATTTTTCAATGTGGCTCCAAAAGCCACACAGCTTATTTTCAATCTAAGCAGGGACAGTGAAATGAGATTGCGCAAGGATGGAAGGGTGAAGGGAGAGAATTGGGAAACTGTGTTTATATGGTGTTCCCATCTGATTAAGCACACTCTTAGGAAGAGGACACTTATTATTATCTCTCAACATCTTCCTGCAGTCCAGTGTTTCTGTCAATCTTATCTGCCACAATTTGAGGCCCCTGTGCACAGATCTGCACAGATCTGTCCCTACAGTGGTGACCTTTCCTCAAAAAGGCAAACCCAGTCTGACTTCACTGATGCTTTTAATTCAGCTTTCCGAGCTCAAGAGGAATTTCTTTCTGAAGGAAAGAAAGTGTGTCACCCCTTAAGTGGCAGCCCCTCCTCCTGCCTGCTTGCTACTCAGAAGGATGCAGGTTTCTGTGATCATTGTGGCAAGAGCAATTTCCATGGAGAGAAATGATCTGCGGGTGAAAGGCACAATTTCCTCTCAAATCTCACTTCAAGGGGAGTCTGAGAACAAGCAAGAGACAACTGGTTTATGTTTCACTTCCTGTTTGATTATTGGTTCTAAAAGATTGGGTAGAATTCCTTGTACTTCAATTAAAGCTCTGATCCTGCTCATCTATATATCTAAAGTAGATTGCATGAATCACGTTGTATATGTCATTGCTGGAGTGATTTGAAGTATGTTGTCCCTTTTAGTAGTCCTATGTGTTTGGATTGTCGTGATTTCATGGCCGGGGAGGGGGGGGTGAGCTGTGGCCTCCCTAGGTT